>NC_137607.1:14244476-14249476 GCF_963280865.1 Gymnoscopelus braueri
AGTATATCAACTTAATCGTCTTTAAATGACCAGAACATTGACAAATCACAGGCCGATACTGACATATTCCCCCAGTGGGTGGTAAGAATGTGGCTTGACATCCTGTGCGTGTGTGCGTGCGTGTGTGCGTGCGTGCGTGCATGTGTGACATATATGTATACATATACAGTACAGGAAAAACACTGTCACAGAGATGCTTGGTATGCAGGTATCCCATGCAAGTACAGTATAATACATTTCATTAATTGCATAATTCCACAACACCACTGTATGTACAGTAGCTAGGTTCAGATTTTTGAGGGCCTCCAACGCGTTTTTGTTTTTATATCCATGTATGGCACGCCCTTCTTTCCCTCTTAAAGCCTATATATTTCATTGACCGGGGTCCCCCAGGGCTCTATACTTGTACTCCTCCTTTTTGACCTCTACACCTAATCTGTTTGCTGAAAGTAGCCAATCTATGAGCCGAGAGCTTGTAGATCGGCTATTTTTGGCAAATATTCACCTACTATGACATGGCCAAAATAGAGACGATAAGGTTCTAGTGGTAAATGACCCAAATGTGCCTGGTCCATTTGGGTCATTTTTACACTTTCAGAGTTAAGTGAACACAGAGGATTTTAGTAACTTCACAAACGTAATCCTTCACTAACTACAAAACGTAAATATTACACAGGGTGAGGTAAAAAAAAAAAAAACCTTCAGACAATCTTATTGTTAAGGCAGCAAAGCAATAGAGTGTAACACTAGATGACTAGAGGCGTTAACAACAATGTGGTTTGTCCTCACTCAGCAATATCTGACAGTAAGCAAATAAACAATGTTAAATCATGCACTAAATCACTGTACCTTTCAGCGTTGTTGGAGCGTTTGAGTCCACAGCACAAATAGAAAACAATCCGCTCATTGACTTGTATGTGCATTGAGCTTAGCCGTTGACCCCACTACGTCCCACCTTCTTGAGATATGCAGGGAGGAACGAGAAAAACGAGTCTCACTCTCCCTCTCTGACACAATCTCACCCAGGGGCGTCAATTGGGTATGACTTTGCCGCGCACCCAGGTGTCCCTTCTTTTAATCTCTGGGAGTTGGCAACCCTAATATCCCATACCTTAGCTTTTGCTGAACTGACGCCACTGATCTCACCTCCCTCTCTCTCCATCAATAAAGAGCCTTTCCTTCTCTTGTGACACAGCAGCGGTGTAAAGTGCATGTACTCAAGCGAAATTTTGAGGTATTTTTACTTTCTCCAGTATTTACAATTGTCAATACTTTTACTTCTACCCCACTACATCTCAGAGGATTTTTTTTTGTTTTTACTCCACTACAATTGTATGAAATCTTTAGTTACTGGTTACTTTGTAGATTTGGAATATTATTACAAAACACATTAACCATTTCAGCCGTATATATATATTTTTGCCCTTTCAAAATAGCAGATCTACAAGCTCACAATGCGTCGCATTGTGACGCATTGTGACGCATTGTGAGCTTGTAGATCTGCTATTTTCAAAAGATTATTTTTCATACATTTTGAACTTGAGCGTCGCGCCTGTCACAAACATGCGCAGAGCAAGATCTGTCTGGGAACTCCGTTGAGTTGTTGGTGGCCTACCATTGGACCGCGTCAGCTCCACGTGCTCATCCACTCACACTTGCAGATCGGGGCGGAGCTGATGGTGGCCGGAGTTAAACCATCAACCCCTCCCATTGTGGGCAGGGTCGAACTCGCTACTGTTTTAAGTTCCCCTCGCAACTGTTTTAAGGTACCCCCCCCCCAATTAATACAAACAGAACGTTTTAAAGAGACTTAATGGTGATAATTTAGTGACTTATGGATAATTTGTTTGTTTAACCCTTCCATTGTGTTAGGGTCTTTTTTGACCCGTTTTCAAGTTTGAATAGGTAAAAAGTACCCTTTACATTTCTTTATTGGAACGAGGCTTCATGATATCCTCAGAAATAGCCATTTTAACGCAACAAAATTATTTATCATCATTTTAATTAATTCTGATGGTCTCAAAAAAAAAAAGTGACACTTGTGGTGTTAGGGTCCGAAATGACCCGGCAAAGAAGTGTGGCTCAATTCCCCCCCAAATTGTCAATATTCAATGTTTACATCTTTGAGAGTGAGAGAGACTTGTCCTCAATTAGCATTTGCTATCAGGAGTAAAATAAAGTTTGAGTTTTTGAGTTTTTTTTAAAAAAAAAATTTGGAAGTGTGTCAGCTATGAGGTGGGAGAAAAAAAATTATGAAAATACTTATTTTTTTAGTATTTTGGGCTGATTTAAATCACAGGTCAAATTTGACCCGCTAACACCACAAGTGGATGCAGTTTTCTAACACAATAAAAGGGTTAAACAGAACGTTTTCAAAGTTTGAAGAGGCTTAATGCTGATTATTTAGTGAATTATGGATACTTTGTTCGTTTTGTTTTGACAACATTGTATCATTTAATCTCGCAATAATATATTTGTGCATCTGTACTATTAATAATAGAGCCCCGAAGTCTGACGTAATTTACACATCCTACCTGGGTCGCTGTTTTTCACCCCTGTTTTGAATTCCCATAGACGTGTTTAATATCAAGTTCAAGTTCAAGTTCAAGTGTATTATGTCTCAAACTGGGCCATTTATGTTACAGCAGATAGTAAGAAACTCCAACACACAGTAAACATACATACACAAGACACACATAGACATAGACATAATCACAAGATCCAGATAATAATAGCTACTCATAGCTACCTCCTCCTGCTGCTATTATTGATGGCACGAATGGAAGTGAAACAACCTATTGTTTTTAGCTGCAGGGGTCTTTAACCTTTGGCCGGAAGGCAAGAATTCATATTCAGAATTTAGGGGGTATCGCGTCAAATAAGAAAACGCTAATGTTACTTCCGACAAATTAGTAAAATTTTCGCCAGAAACAGACTGTTTCAAATATGAGTGACTGACTATCATAAACGATTGAGAGCCACCTCCCTGACAATATCACCGAGACAGTTTGTTTATTTTTGGACCACAATTCTTATATGAGACGATTCTAAGATGACCCAATGTTATTGTCCATAGCGAAATTACTTTACGAACCAGGGGATGGACGAGTGACGTCAGGACTTCTGTACTAAGATGCCTGCCGCCCGAGGCTCCCCGCCCGGTAGAGGCCAGGCCTACAGTCTGCCGGTGCTAAGTTCCAGTTGTACCCCCTGGGACCCGCTGCGTTTGTACCACCAGGTCCCTGCAGTCCGTGGGCCGCGGGACCCCCTGACTTATCGCCCGCCGAGGGGTGCTTAAGAGTGGGTGTGCGGGGCCGGCCGGTGAGCCGGGTGTGTGTTGTTTTGTTTTGAAATGTTATAACAATTAATCTCGCAATCATATATTTGTTTTAAGCTAAATAAAGGCAAAAACTAAAATCCTTGATTACTTAGTAGTACTAAGTTAGTGTTCTAAAGTGTAGTTCAAGTGTAGTGTGTGATGATACCCGATTTCAAAATCGTTTAAGACTGAAAAAGTCTTGTATTGTAAGGCCAGCCTTACTCAAAGTGCTTTACAGTGTGCATTACATTCACAGAGCAGCAGGGAAGCAGTTAAGTTCAGTGTCTTGCTCAAGGACTCTTCGGCACGCAGCCAAGAGGAGCCGGTAATTAAACCTGGAACCTTCCGATTGCAAGACTCCACATCCTGAGCCACTGCTGCTCCAGGTAGCCAGTGTCATGTCACGTGACATCCTTGTCTACTAGTCTCCGTATGGTCAATATACTGTACTTCGGAGAATATAGAGATTTGAACTTTGCGAAGTAGGTAGAAACCCTAGGAACCGCTGCACTGCTGTGGTGTCTGGGGGGAGGAGGGGCGTTTCCAGGATCACCTCGATTTTTTCCATGTCTTCCCTGAGCCTCTCTGCTGACAGGATGTGTCCATGGACCCTGACCTCTTTGACCTTGAAATGCAGCTTCTTTACACACAGTCTCAGTTTGACTTCTCTGCACCTCTCTCTCTGAGTTTTATCAACGTGATTCTCATTGGATGTTGGTCGCAGAATAAGGTTCATGTGGTTAAACAGGTCTGATGTTCTGAACATAATTTGTATTGAAATGAATGGCAGCAGTGTGAACATATCAGGGTGGGAACAGTGTGTGTCGGTGGGGTGAGTTCCCCCTCCCGATTTTTGTGTTTGAGCCCCTGCCCCCCAAAATATGTGTACAGGACCATGGCTGATGAGAGAGCGCAGTGAATGAGGAAGTGAAGAATGCATGTTTTAAACTCATTTATTTAAACAGTAGAGAGAAAGGAAGAGAGAGAGAGAAACATGCTACACATGCACCCACCCACACGCGCACGCACGCACACACACACACACACACACACACACACACACAACACACACACACACACACACACACACACACACACACACACACACACACACACACACACACACACACACACACACACACACACACACACACACACCGACGCTGGGGACACGGACGGCAGGCCTGCCCCCCGAATGCAGGGCCCGCCGTCGGCCACGGTGGCCACTCTAGTCTTGCACTGTGTTCCACGGGAACCACGCCGCCCGCAAGGCCCGTGGAACCGGAAGGATCATTACCGTTCTGTCTGGCACCCTCGCGCGGGGGTCTGGAGGCACGAAAGCCCTCGCCACGGTCTGCGGCCGGGCGGGTGTCGGCGGTGGCGCGGTGCGCCTGGCTCCTCTTCGCCTGGCTCCTCCTCGCGGGGGGCTAGGTATCGCCCCTGTCGTGAGCCGCCTTCCCCTCCGGCTTCGGGCCCAAAGGCCGTCAAATCGTACGGGCGTCCGTGCGCCTAGCCGAAGCCCAGGCATGGTTGTGGTGGCCGTTCGCAGCCATCGCAAAATCCCGCAATCGTCACTCAGGTCCTGCCCCGTCGCTCCCTTTGGGGGGCGGCGGGCCTGTGGGCCTTGTAAACTTTACGTGTTATCCTGGGCCCGGCGGGCGTACGGCGTTCAACGTCTCTC
>NC_137607.1:14254476-14824476 GCF_963280865.1 Gymnoscopelus braueri
TCTGACTGCCTAGAGAGATATGTTCCAAACCGGGCCCTCAGGTCTTCAAGTGCTGACCTGCTCGAGGTGCCTACAATGACATATAAAAAATACGGTGAAGCAGCATTCTGCTTTTACGGACCGACAGTGTGGAATAAACTCCCATTACACTTAAGACAGGCAGCCTCTGTCGATAGCTTTAAAGCACAGCTCAAGACCTATTACTTCACTCTTGCTTTTAGCTGATTCTTTGGTTGATTTTTAATTCCTCACTGTATTGCCTATTGTAATGTTGTTTTATGCCTTTGCTTTTATTTTATTTTATTCTATTTTTGTTTGCTTTATTGTTAAATTGGTTCTAACTGTAATTGTATTCTTGCTCTGTAAAGCACTTTGAGCTGCATTTCATGTCATGAAAGGTGCTATACAAATAAAGTTTATTATTATTATTATTATTAAATATTGTGAGGTACACTTAATATTTTTTTGGGGGGGAAATGTGTTGGTCAAATTGAGTTGAAGGAAACTGTTTGTACTAGTATTTACATTAATAAAGGCCTTATAGTTGCTGTCGGGTAGAAACCTCTTATATCCATATTCTTGTTTTCATTTTTTCTTAAATGAACGCCCTACTTGATCATACTAAAGCGTCACACAAAGGCATCAAAAGTAGCAGATCTACAAGCTCGAAACGCGAGGCAAAGCGACGCGCTTTGAGCTTGTAGATATGGTAAGGTTTTAGTTTTTTTATACTCAAAAGTAACAGTTTTGCACCCGACAGAGACGATATACAGTATAATATATGAGTGATCATGTTGATCTTTCATAAAAGGTCTGAACAACATGAGGTGAGATCCACAGGCACTATTCCACAGCACATATCTACTGTAATACTGTAATAATGTGTTCACATCCAGATTAGATAAACCTTTGATTAAGTTAAAGTGTCATGGCAGCAACAGCAGTGGGGATGAAACAGCAGAGTTACTGGCAAGAGTCAAGAACCAAGCTTGTAGATCTGATTTGCTATTTTGGCTACTCCTACATGAAACTGTCATTCGACCAAGTATAAAATAGAACATTCATTTATTTAAAAAGAAAAAGCATCAGATGAAATATGCACATACAAGGTTTCAGTCCAACAGTGTGGAGTATTATGATTCAGTGTACTCTAACATGACAGTGACGAGTCCTAAATCCTACAGTCATCCCTAAGTATATTATTCTGTGTTTCAACAGATGATGTGTGGTTGGTTGGTTGACTTGACCAGCTGTCCAGTGGTGTGACTGGTTCAGAGGTGCTCTTGCTTTCTGTGTCTGGACCTCACTGAACTGAGACCGGGATACAAGTCAAGTCACCTTTATTTGTATAGCACATTTATACAAATATTAACAACTGAAGTTGACCTAAAGTGCATGCTTTACATCCAAAATAACACCACATAGACCTCCTAAAATACTGCATAGTTAAAAGAAACATACACAGCAATACAGTTTAAACACAAGAGCTAATTGCCTCACTATATAACTTTTTTTGTATGAATACATTTTAATTACGGGGCCAGAGCTCAGCTCTAGACCTGTCTTATTATTGTACGTATTCTGTTTCTGCCACTTTTCGCAGTTCTGGCTGAACCGTGCTGTCGCTTTTTACGAAACTCGGCCATATGGTAGATGGTCATGAAAAACTATCAAGAAATAAATCTCACAATCTTTCATCAAAAGGTGGCGCTATAGCACTCAATTGAAAATGCCAACTTTGAACAGGTACAACTCATGCCCTGTTTGACCTACAGCCATAAAACTTCAATACACACATGCGTCTACTCATGATGAACAACTTTAACCCTCTGACTTTTGACCTCTGACCTTTAGATCTCCCACCATTTTGAATTATATGAAAAACAGTTCAAACCTATCTCCTCCTGGGATTTTTGAGTAATCTGCACGAAACGTTTTACACATCAACTTTGGACCTATGCCGACAAACCTGTGCAAAAGATTTTCCATAAGTGAAAAAATGAAGCTTTAATGAGCCAATGAATATTGCAGTTTTATGACAATTATTCATCTGCCCCTAACACATACATGCAGACTCACATTTCTTTGAAACTTTGCGTTAATGTTGAGGGTCATTCCAAATATTACTGAAACCAATCTTACTCCAATTGGTCAAAGGGGGGCGCTATAGCGATTTTTTGAAAGTGCAAACTTTAAACAGGCAAAAGTCATGCCTCGTTTGGCCGACAGCCATTAAACCTGCTTACACATGTGCCTTGACTCATGAGGAACACATGTATCACGTTGACCAGTAAGCTCCCCCCTTAGATTGTCCGCAATTTTGAGCAGTTTGAAAAACACTTAAACCCAGGATTTTTCAGCTATTTGCGTGAAACTGTATCATCTGTGTGATCTCCTTTTTCACAGGTTCTTGTCTGTTGGTCCAATGGCTTCTCCCTTAAAAGTGTGCCTCACAACCTGAAGGTTGCCAGTTCAAGCCTCACTTGATGCGGACTTCATTAAAGTTGCATTGCACACAACATGATTGTGTCAATTAATACATGTGCAATTGTTAAACATAACCTGAAATACTTATTTGAGAGTATGTTTTGCAATGTATGACATACTTCATTCTGAAAATAGCCGATCTACAATCTCAAAACTTTTCAGATAGCAACGTGTTTCTGAGTTTGTAGATCGGGTGCTTTCACTGGTTCACTTTTATCTTCAACAGACAACCTCAGCCTGGTCAAAGCTATAGCACTATAGGTAATGTTGCAGCCCGTCAATCCGAAGGTTGAGGGTTCTATTCCTGTTAATGGCAATAGGTTGACACGTCCAATCAATCCATTCTGCTTCCATCCTTCTCTCTCTTCAATCTATTGTTTCCATGTCTCTCTCTCTTCAATCTATTCCGTTTCCATGTCTCTCTCTCCGCCCTTAGATTGTTCGCAATTTTGAGCAGTTTGAAAAACACTTAAACCCAGGATTTTTCAGTTATTTGCGTGAAATGGTATAATCTGTGTGACCTCCGTTTTCACTGTATCAGGTCTGTTGGTCCAATGGCTTCCCGCTTAAGTGAATGTTTCACAACATCAAGGTTGCCAGTTCAAGCCTCACTTGATGCAGACTTCATTTAAGTTGCATTGCACACAACATGATTGTTGCGAACGCGGAAGGAGGCCTCCGACCAAGTGGAGCTTACTATATCACCGTGCTTGGGTTGTGTGTGTGTTTGTCTGTCCCTTATTTATGGTCTTTCCGTGTGTGTTCACGCTCTCATTGGCTCGCGCCCCCATGTGACTCGAAACTCCGTGCTGAAATGCCAGCAGCTGCACTGCCTGTATACAGCCGGCAGAGTGCGGCAGAGTGCACTACTACAGTGTGGTTGAAATATAGCAGCCTCAGTCAATCTGCGTTCGCTTCCAGCGTTCGCGCGTCTTACTTGTGTCAATTAATGCAAGTGCAATTGTTAAAGATAACCTGAAATGCTTATTTGAGAGTATGTCTTTTCAATGTATGACATACTTCATTCTGAAAATAGCTGATCTACAATCTCAAAACTTTTCAGATAGCAACGTGTTTCTGAGCTTGTAGATCGGCTGCTTTCACTGGTTCAATTTTATCTTCAACAGACAACCTCAGCCTAGACAAAGCTATAGCACTATAGGTAGTGTTGCAGCCTGTCAATCCGAAGGTTGAGGGATCGATTCCTGTTAATGGCAAAAGGTTGAGACGTCCAATCAATCCATTCTGCTTCCATCTTTCTCTCTCTTCAATCTATTATGTTTCCATGTCTCTCTCTCTTCAATCTATTCCTTTTCCATGTCTCTCTCTCCGCCCTTAGATTGTCCGCAATTTTGAGCAGTTTGAAAAACACTTAAACCCAGGATTTTTCAGTTATTTGCGTGAAATGGTATCATCTGTTTGACCTCCATTTTCACTGGATCAGGTCTGTTGGTCCAATGGCTTCCCGCTTAAGTGAACAGCAAGGTTGCCGGTTCAAGCCTCACTTGGTGGAGACTTCATTTAAAGTGCATTGCAAACAACAAGACTGTATTAATGAATACATATGCAATTGATAAAGATAACATGAAATGCTTATCTGAGAAGGTATGTTTTTGCAATGTATGACATACTTCATTCTGAAAATAGCCGATCTACAATCTCAAAACTTTTCAGATAGCAACGTGTTTCTGAGCTTGTAGATCGACTGCTTTCACTGGTTCACTTTTATATTCAACAGACAACCTTAGCATGGACAAAACTATAGCACTATAGGTAGTGTTGCAGCCTGTCAATCCGAAGGTTGAGGGTTCGATTCCTGTTAATGGCAATAGGTTGAGATGTCCAATCAATCCATTCTGCTTCCATCTCTCTCTCTCTCTCTTCAATCTATTATGTTTCCATGTCTCTCTCTCTTCAATCTATTCTGTTTCCATGTCTCTCTCTCTCTCTCTCTCTCTCTCTCTTCAATCTATTCCGTTTCCATGTCTCCCTCTTCAATCTATTCCGTTTCCATGTCTCTCTCTCTCTCTCTTTTGAGGGGTGGCCATAGCTGAGTGGTTAGTGAGCCCGCCTAGGGAGCCAGAGGCCCTAGTTGCCCCAGGTACGATTCCAGGCCAGGCCAGCAAATGAAATTTGTCCCTGAGCAAGACTCTTAACCCCTAATTGCTCACAGGCCCTCATTGGAAACAAGACCGCAAGGACTTTCATGAACGGACCTGTTAAAGGAATTATCCTTATCTATTCCGTTTCCATGTCTCTCTCTCTCTCTCTCCGATCTACAATCTCACAACTTTTCAGATAGCAACGTGTTTCTGAGCTTGTAGGTCGGCTGCTTTCACTGGTTCACTTTTATCTTCAACAGACAACCTCAATCTGTACAAAGCTATAGCACTATAGGTAGTGTTGCAGCCTGTTAATCCAAAGGTTGAGGGTTCGATCCCTGTTAATGGCCATAGGTTGAGCTGTCCATTCAATCCGTTCTGCTTCCATCTCTCTCTCTCTTCAGTCTATTATGTTTCCATGTCTCTCTCTCTCTCTTCAATCTATTCCGTTTCCATGTCTCTCTCGCTCTCTCTCTCTTCAATCTATTCCGTTTCCATGTCTCTCTCTCTTCAATCTATTCCTTTTCCAAGTCTCTCTCTCTCTTTCTCTTCAATCTATTCAGTTTCTCTCTCTCTCTCTTTCTCTTCAATCTATTCCGTTTCTCTCTCTCTCTCTCTCTCTCTCTCTCTCTCTCTTCAATCTATTCCGATTCTCTCTCTCTATCTCTCTCTCTTTCTCTTCAATCTATTCCGTTTCTCTCTCTCTCTTTCTCTTCAATCTATTCCGTTTATCTCTCTCTCTCTTCAATCTATTCCGTCTCTCTCTCTCTCTCTCTTCAATCTATTCCGTCTCTCTCTCTCTCTCTCTTTCTCTTTCTCTCTCTCTCTCTCTCTCTCTCTCTCTCTCTCTCTCTCTATTCCCTGGCCCCGCTTATCGCTGCTTGCAGCTATATTTGTATTTATTTTTGTTTATGATTTTTATTCAGCATAGTTATGGTAGTTTTAACAAATACAGATATAGTAAGACTCATGCCTTTTTTCTTTTTCTTACATACAGGGACAAACAGTACAATGCGAAGCAATTCACACCCAACATAACGTTTAACACACAACTAAGGTACAAGGCTGGTTCAGTTTTAAACAACAATGCTTGGAGAGGACACAGGCACGGCACGGCGCAAATAGCGCAGGTGGGCGTGTTCAACACCGCGTCTAGTGTGATGCTGGGTGCAGATGGCGAGTTGAAGTGTCTATTACTGATTATTATTGAAATAGGGAATGGCATATTATTAAGGGGGCGGGGGGGGTGATATGGAGGGGGGGGGATATGGGGTCAGAAATAGGGACAGGCTGGGTTGGAATGGACATTAACTTGAGTGAAAGTATAGGTCCGAGCCCGTTGGAAAATAGGCTGTGTGAGAGGGCGGAACTATTGAAGCCGGGACCGGGGGGACGTCAATCAGTGGGGGACCCATCCGGAGTGGGCAGTGTTGTTGTTGTGGTTAGATAGGGTGCGAGGAGGAGGCGGCTAACAGCAATATTATTCGCCAGAGCGTGGCTTCCTCGTCTACTCTGGTGTAGACCGTCTCTGTGAAAGAAAGAGGGACGTTCCCAAAATAAATGAAAGTTGTCGATGTAGCCAATATCGAAAGAACGGCTGGCGTGTTGGAGCCAAGCATTCAAACTGACGAGGCGGCTGAATTGTTCATCGCTGCGACCAAAGGTCGCGATGGGCCCAGAGAGGAGGAACGAGACTCCACAGCTTCGTAGGAGATCGATGAGGTGTAAAAAACTTTCTTTTAGCATCTCCGATTGGCGACGTGCAGTGTCGTTAGTCCCAACGTGTACTATGATGCATTTGATGGAAGGAGGAAGGGACGGAAACAGATCTTGGAGAGCTTTGGATAGTGAATTTACCGTGGCACCAGGAAGGCAAACCGTGGATGCATTAAAGTATCGGACCCGTTTAATCACACTGTCACCGATGAGCAGAGTGGTTGGGTTGAAAAGTGGCCGGGGGGGCTGAGAGGATACAGGTGACGCCAGAGCCTCTATGCTGGAGCAGGGGGGGACAGACGGCTCGGCGTGAGGATTGATTGGTGGGGCCGGGGGGGGGTGCGTTTGGTGGATGGAGCGGGGGGAGACCCCCGGACTGTCTATTTACGGCAGACATCAGCATTTTACGCCTAGCAGAAGTAGGCTTAACCCCCGTCCCGCTGGTGGTCCGTGTCGGCGCAGGAGCCAGCAAGGAGCCGAGGTGCGGGGATGGAGGGAGCCCCTCAGGGCGGTGAACGATGACCGGAGCGAGTGGAGAGGCTATTTCTTCAGGGACAGGGGGAGAGATTTGCTCAGGGAGCGTGGGGAAGTCCTGCTCGCCCAGCAAAACATAGCTGTTGCTGGTGGTGATCGGGGGAACAAGACCCGATTTGTTGCGACAGGAGTATGATTATTTCCCTGGACAACTGACCATGGACCAGGAGTGGAGCAAGACTGGGGTCGGGCTTTGGGCTTAGCTCCTGTGCGGGCCCAGTGGTCTCGTGGAGCGGGGACAGTAACGTCCAGGTCAGCCGTTGTTTGTGATGGCACGGCGGGGCCAACGATCACATCGGGGTCAGTCGAGTCCATTTCAAGGGCTGGGGAGACGGCCTCGGGACCCAGGGAGTCGAAGAAAAGCTCGACATCTTTGATTTTGTGTAGAATTGTGATCCTGCCCTCCAGTTCAGCTATTCGTTGGGATAGGCGATGGCAGTCAACGCAGTTGGATGATCCGGTAAGTGGAGGCATGGTGGTGATTGTGCTGGGGAAAAAGAAAAAGCTATGGCCAGTAAAGGGTGTAACAGTAATGCACGGTCGGGAGTTGATGACAGGTTGACCATGATGACCATGATATACGTCGTAACAATAAAACCATGTATTCCGGGCACATGTTACCCTGACCAGACCTACTTACAGTCTGGCTCAGAGAGCGGCCTTTTATACTCCCCACCCTCGGGTGCTACCAACCACAGGGGTACTCTATCATCCCCTATTTCACATACCCCCCCCCCCCCCAATTCAAAACCCAATAATATACCATCAAAACCCCAAAATGACATCCCTTAACTGATCTATATTAACTACATCCCCAAACACCACAATAAAACCAACAAACATCAATCTACAACATTTGCCCCACCCCCTGCACAATCCTATCTGATGGAACCCTCCCGGAACCATAAAAGCAGCTGTTTTTGCCCCGGGGACTTTTTTTTGTCATGCACCCTGTGAGTGAGCGACAGGAGAGGACAGGCAAGTGTTGAGAAACATAGCCATGACATTTACATTCTTAGAACTCAGGTTACCATTATCATAACTATGACTATCATTTGCATGCGTCTATTTTATGTCACTTCACTGACTGTCAGTAAAATGACAAAACAAACCTATAGCATAACCATTCTAAACTCTGCTGTTTATCTTTCACAGGTGGCGTTGCCACTTCTCTCCCTCCCCCGACATCTGGAACACACCTACATGCCAAACAGACTTTCAATAAAGATGATCATTATAATCAATTACTTATTCATACTTATTTATCATGTGCAATATCTAACCATGTTTTACTGTAGATAATTTCAGAAAATGTGGTTAAGATTACCTTTGCCAAGTGGAACCCACAAATACATTTCTGCGGCCCGCCAAACAGAGTGGTCTGTCCCCTCTTCAGAACCGGACACTTCTCAATCTGTAAGATGGACCTACATTTACATTTAAAATGTAAGGTTAATGTACTGTGACAGAGACCCGTTGGTCTATGGAGCTAAAGCAATCTATGAAAAAGTGATGAGTGGATAAAATATGAACAAAAAGAAAACAAACAGCTTTACCTTTGTATAAAGACTGTGTCATTTGGGCTGCTTTGAGGATGGCCTGTTACCAGCATCAGTGGGCCAAACCCCTGTGGCAGCAAAGGTCCTCAGCCTTGACATCCACACATCAGCTCCTATGGCCTTATGTTTTTTTAGAAGTCATCTGCAACATCATGACAACAGGTTGTTAAATGCTAGCCAGTATATACCTAATGCAGTTATGTAATGCTGGTCAGCCATTTGTTTGTTATGCTTTGTTGATGAGCCAAAGTGTTTTTCCCACCTCACTTGCTTGTGTGCATTAACATACTATATTCATGTTTTATATGGTCAATTATGTTTATATTTGTGTCATCCTTAAAAGCTTATCTTAATGTTGCAATAATAGGACAGTAACTTCGCCATTTAATCCACAGGACAGGATCTATTAAAATGTATTTACAAAGTGTGGACTATAAATTCCCTATTTAATCCACAGGACAGGATATATTAAAATGTATTTACAAAGTGTGGACTATAAAGTTGAATGTACTTTTTTGTAATGTTTTTAAATGTATATTGTTTTTATATGTGGACCCCAGGAAGACTGGCGGTGCACTAGGGCACATCACAGCTAATGGGGATCATAACAAATAAACAAAACAAACTGTATGGTAATGAATTGCATGCAGAAGACTACCTAGCGCGTCATACCATGACAGTCATGGACCCACTAGTTCCTGGTTTTAGATTGTTTTACATTTACAACTCTCACATGTAAATAAACGTTCAGATTTCAAATATAAAGTGCTTATCCCCGAGCCACGGATGTAACAAGTTGAGCCGGACCACGATAAGTACCCATATCTCCCGTATTGTTCAATAAAAAGCATTTTAATCCGATCGGCAGCTATTTTCTATTTTATTTTTTTTGTGATGTATCAGAGTGCAATACATCTCCCAACCGATAATGTCGGGTTGTTGAAAGCATCAGTGAAAATGGCCGGCGATCGGATTAAAAAGCTTTTTATTGAACAATACGGAATATACAGATACTTAGACCTTTTGCGGCTAAACTTATTACATCCGTGGCATGGGGGTCAGCACTTTATATTTGAAATCTGAACGTTTATGTAGATGTAGCAGTTGTGAATGTAAAAAAATCGAAAACCAGGAACAAGTGGTTCCATGACGTTTGTGACGGACGAGCGTCATGTGAACCATGGCTAAGGACTACCAATTGAATTACAAAAGTAGGCTACTTTGAAGAAGTCATGATATTTACCTTGAGTTAGAGGATGATGACAACACCCGTGTCAGCCAGTGTCCATTCATCAAATCTTTCAAATAAGTGGCGATGGTTTGTTTTCCACGTCGGAAAGTTGCATCCATCCAGAGGTGGTTCACTCTCAGGTCAACGCGGTTAGCCCATAGAGTTAAAAGGTTAGCCTGGTTCCATACCATAGACCCCGCCCACTCTCTGAGTGGACTGCCTCTTGAAGCTCCACGCAGCATCAGTCTGATAATCAGGCTACAACGCAGTGTTTGTTTTACACCCCCAGAAACCCCTATTTGCTGCTCTGTGCTCAGATCCTGTCTAGAGCCCGCCTACCGTATCCGGTTATGTGTACCCACACATTAGTCTCGCGTTACCAGACTGTTGCCTCCCACAATTTACAAATGTTTCCGGCATACAGTCTGGGACTCGGAAGCTCTGATCATGTGTAAGGGGAAAGCGGATGCCCCTCCCCTACCCACTTCCGTTTCAGCATTGTGCAGTGGCGCAAAGGAGTCCGACTGGAATCAACGAATCTCATAAACATCGTTTATGTCTACTAGTGTCTTCTTTCACAGTTTTTTCGGCGTTAATTCCATGATACTTTTCTCAGTTTTCTGTGATAAACAATCCTCGCACAAATAACATGAATCTACTCCTATGACTCTATGCTTCCGCCTCGGTTCTGTTTCCACTGGGACTACAGGTCCGCGGGCACCGCGTCGTGATTGGTCGAATGTCCATCCGGTCTGAACAACTTCCGTTAAACAGCTTTCGGGGAGTGGAGTTCCAGACTCTATTTAGCATTCAGAGATTGTGGAATAGTTGTCTGGTGACGCGAGACTACCCACACATTAATGCAAATACCGTTTCCGTATCCGCTTTAGACCCAGACCGGATCAGCAGCAAAGACGGAGTGTTGTGATTGGTCAGAAATCCCACATGGGACGGTTTGTTTTGAATGGGGGAGGGAGGGGCGGGGAGAAATGGACAGAAGCGAGCCGATTTTATTGGCAGCAAATGGACAGCTGACGGGAGCGTTTTGATTGGAAACAAATTGACAGGGGGGAAGAGATTTCACTGGCAACAAGTGGATCGGGTGGATTTTTATTGGCGACATGCGCCACCGTGCCCCCTAGTCTTTGGGTTTAAAAACTAAGTCTTTATCACCAAGCAACTCCACGAGGGCTTTTTTCCCCCCCCTGAGACAGATTACTAGACACCCGAAAAGGTTGTTCATCAGCTTTTAAAGCATGAATCAAACCTGAGGAAGGTCACCCCGATCGGGTGGGAAGCTCTACATGACCGAAACGTTTTTTTAAATAAATGTTCTCTTGAAATGTGCAAGTAGCAGTGTGCGGGCATCTCTCCTTCTTTGATATTCATTTTATCAGACATATGCTCCTCTTCCTAAAAACCCATTGTAACTTAAAACTTTTTTTTGTACATTTTTTTTTCACTCTTCATACCAGTAACATGTAAGCTGATTGTATGACATTCTGTATAGTAGTGTTCTATATCTGTCTGTCTCTTATATGTCATCATGATTTGTGTGCATGGGGTTCTCATCTTAAAAAAGCTACGTGCTTAATGAGTCTTCCAGTTTTAGTTGACCTTGTATTGTGAATTTGTACTTCCATGTACTGTTGTTCTCATGTCTTACTAAATAAAGTACATCAATCAATCTATCACGTCCTGCTTCTGGTGGCAAATGTTGGACAGTAAAGAACACATACTTGAGTATTTCTTTCTTTCTTTCTTTCCATCCACTATATTTCAGATATTTTAACTCCACTACATTTCAGATATTTTAACTCCACTACATTTCTGAGAAGATACTCTTGGACTCACACTTTTCATCCGCTTCAGTCAAATATTTCAAATATGGTGAAAATAGCAGATCTACAAGCCCACAACACGTCGCACCCCAACAAGTTGTGAGCTTGTAGATCTGCTTTTTCAGATCATTTTCTTGTCTTCTTCTTTTAAAGATTACAACATTCCCCTCATGATAAAACAACAGTTATAAAAACACCGCTGTTATGGTTTTTATTAAAGTAATCTTATTGAATACAATAATATAGATAATCAAACACAATGATGACATGATTGTGAGGAGAAGGCAGATTATATACCGTAGGCACAAATGGTTTATATAAACAGTGGTGGAGAAAATAGTAAAAGTAAAAGTAGCAATACCACAATACAAAAATACTCTGTTACAAGTAAAAGGCCTGTGTTCAAAATGTTACTTGAGTAAAAGTACAAAGGTATTGGCATCAAAATATACTTAAAGTATAAAAAGTAAAAGTACTAAAAGGTTTGAAAATAGCAGATCTACAAGCTCACAACGCGTCGCGATGCAACGCGTTCTGAGCTTGTAGATCTGCTATTTTCAAATAGCCTATAGGTATAGAATAAGGCTAAAGTGGTTAATGTATGTTTTATGATGTAATACTTTATATCTGAGAAGTAACAAGTAACTAACGTTTTCAAATAATTGTAGCAGATCTACAAGCTCACAACGCGTCGCATTGGAAATTGGAAATAATCAAGTAAAGTACAAATACCTCAAAATTGTACTTAAAGGGATATTTCACTTTCAAAAAAACTTTTGGTCATTTTATCGTCTACTCAGGCTTTTGTGAGACCCCCAGACAGTTTTTAAGTTGCTTGATTTAGTATTTAGATATTTGATATTCATTTTATCAGACACGCCCCCTTCCTATACAAACCCATTGTAACTTCAAACTCCATTTTAATGTTAGATTCATCAAAAACACCCGTCCTTGGTTCTGGTGACTCATACCGCCCCCCTAATACGTGAGGGGGCCATGTTTTTTCAATTACTTTTTTCATTTATTGAAAATGAAAAAAATAAAATATGATAAAAAAATAAAATAAAATAAATGAAAAAACGAATCGGAAAAACACGGCCCCCTCACGCATTAGGAGGGCAGGGTGAGTCACCAGAACCAAGGACGGGTGTTTTCAATTAATTTAAATGGTTAAAATGGAGTTTGAAGTTACAATGGGTTTGTATAGGAAGGGGGCGTGTCTGATAAAATGAATATCAAATATCTAAATATTGAATCGAGCAACTTAAAAACTGTCTGGGGGGTTCACAAAGGCCTGAGTAGATGATAAAATGACCAAAAGTTTTTTTGAAAGTGAAATATCCCTTTAAGTAAATGTACTTAGTTACTTTCCACCACTGATGATAACATGATTGTGAGGAGAAGACAGATTATATACTGTAGCACAAATGGTTTCTATAAAGCAGGGGTTCTCACACGCTTTCTTTTCAGGGACACTAGATTGATACCATTTTGGCCGCGGAGTCGCGGACCCCCATCTGAAGATATGTCGTGGCAGGAACCCCCATCTGAAGATATGTCGTGGCAGGGACCCCCATCTGAAGATATGTCGTGGCAGGGACCCCCATCTGGTTTAAGGTCACTTTGCCCACTTTATTGTGCTTAAAGGAGCACTTCACTCATTTGGTTGATATTTATATCAAAAGCCCAGTTTTAATAAACACATCGTTTTTCAAAGTAAAAGCTCCAGATATTGTTTTTCTAAATGAAAGCTCCAGACATCATGTTTCACAATAAAAGCTATAGTTTTTTCAAAATAAAATTCCCAAAACCAGTTAAAAGAAGAAAAAGAAAAGTTTCATACATTTTTAACAATCCCCAAATAGTTTTTCAAAATGAAAGCCTCTTTTTTTCTTTTCAAAATAAACCCCCTCACATTGTTTTCGCTTCAAAATTAAATCCCCAAAACCAGTTAAAAAATAAAAGTCCCATACATCAATAAAAACAATCCCCAAACATTGTTTTTCAAAATAAAAGCATCTACATAGTTGCCCCAAGATCTAGTATTTGTTTAGTTTTTTGTTCAAAATATAAGCCACTAGAGGCCCGGGCGCGCGCCCTGCCCCCTACTAGCCTGGCCACGAATTGTGTGTGTGCATTGCTTGTTAGTCGCGCAATACCTGGAAACCTGGTAACCCTGTGGCTGCTCCGTTGCAGACAGGCACAGGCACGCTAGCCGCGCACTCGTAACATCGCAGACCCCTTGGGGGTCCGTGGAGACCTAGTGTGGTCTAGCTCTGAGATTAATGGAGTACACAGACATTATGGCGACTGACTATGTGCAAGAGAGAACAAAGTAAAGCGAAAGCAAAGCTAAAGGGCTACAGTGGAGACGGACCAGAGAGACGGACATATTTCAATGGCCGCCGCTTGGTTTTGTCTCGGCTCTGGTCGGCTGCACTCGGCTCGGTACGACCCGTATGAACGACAGAGACACACGGCAAACAGGCAGAACAAACAGCCACGCATGCGTACCACTCCCAACTGTAATATAGAGATAGATGTTGTTTTTAAAAAGTAAAAGTTATAAATACAGTTTTTCTAAATATAAACTTGTCGAGGGAATCAGACCCTGGGTCAACTAGACCCAGACTCCCCACCGGAACCCCTTCGAGATTTGCTATAGTCTCTCCGGTTACCGGAATTTTAACCTTACTCCTACTTATCGCTTTATCTAGAATGGATAAACTCTGTCTCTTGAGTTCAACCTAGAGGATCTATTCTCGGTAGATTACAAGTGGCTTCCGACAATGACTTGACTGCATTGCTCAGAACTCAGGCACAAATCTAGAATTAGATTTAAAAACACTCAGTGATCGGAGACCAATACTATTGCTTTGGCGTCTTTCACCAGCAGCTACGGGACACAACTGCTGTTGTATCTGCGTGTGCTTTGACATCAACTGTAACAGACCTAATTTCACTCTTGGCTCTGACGTTATCACCAAGCAGTCAGTGCCAAGTTATCTCTCGTGAGCAGCGCTCTTTATCCTGCTTTTATGAGGATATAAGTGAGAGCCACTCGTTGAGAAACTTAACACCAATCACCTTACTTAGTAATAAGCATCAGATAGATATCTCCACTGGGGAAATATTGTGAGAATGAAACCTAAAGCCGTGGCAGGGCCTGTCCCAACCTGTGTCAGTTAGAGAGAAACTCTCAAACACAGGCTGGCTCCTATTCTTAATGTAGTAATTTGTGTTACCAATCTTACCACAGAAATACAGGAAAAGGACAAAAAAACCTGGATATCTTTCTCGGCTAATGAAGCAGTGGGGAGGCAGTCGTCGCACAAAATGAAGTTCAATAAAAAGTATTTATTAAGAAGTGAGATACAAATATAGAGTAGTAAAGTATTGAAAAGAGAAGAGGCCACCGAGGTGGCTATTAGCTGTATATGAAAACAGATGTCTCTAGATGCAAAAGTCCAGGAAGAGTCTGCCCAACTTTGGGCGATCGGGGGTTAAATACATCAACCCCTGTGGCAGCACACTGTCATTACACGGCATCTTTCGCCCCTCCCTTCCCGCCCAACTCTCACCCTCGAGGCACGTAGATACTTCCTGTCACGTCTCACTGGTTCCAAGCAGACAGTGCGTGACCATGGCTTGTCTGGCCTGTTATCAGTTTACACATGCAGCTGGTGAGAAATTGTGTGTGGGAAGTTGTCTAAGCAAAAACATTTTAAAGCTATGGCTAATACTAGCTAAGCATTTGTTTTACATGTTTTAATGAGCTCTAATAGTAGGGACCCTGCTGGCCTCTTGGATCGGGTTGATATTGGGCGGGGGGCGCCCCGTAGAATCCTGTGTTAGGATGAGGGCTGGGGTAGGGTCCTTGGTGAGGTCCCCTCGGTGCATATGGGTGGGGGTACGTCGGTGGACCCCCCCCCTGTTGTAGGGACAGCGTTGTATGGTTGATTCCAATTGTTCCATTGCTCGCCGCCTGCGGGCCACCCAGTGGCTGGCGCCCTCGCAGCACGGTTCTGCTTCAGTTTCTCTCTCTTCTTCTTGCCGGCCGACACGGCTGGTGCTTGGGGCGGGGGCCTCACAGGAGCTCGGGGTCTAGGGGTCACAAAAGCTAAAATCATCGGCAGCACAGAACTACCCAGTCTCCACAACATCTACACCACTCGCTGTATGAAAAAAGCCCACAACATCATTAAAGACACCGGCCACCCCGCAAATACCCTGTTCAGACTACTCCCTTCCAAAAAACGCTACCAGAGCATCAATTCTCGCACCACCCGTCTCAGTAACAGTTTCTTCACTCAGGCAGTCAGGCTGTTGAACAGCTGACCTTGTTTTGCACTGTATGGTCATTCACTTGCACTTTATTTTGTATTTTGTGTTTTGTCTTTGCACTATAGATGTTGTTTATGTGTATATAATGACTGAGAATGCTCTGAGCAAAACAAATTTCATTGTATTTATACTTGTATTTATACATATGACAAATAAACCTGAACTGAACTGAACATTGGTGGCTTGGGCCTCGCTCTCAACAAAACTCCACACAGGTTTTTTTTTTAGTTTTAAAGGAAAAAGATACCATGACATTTAGTTTGACATATTAACCTTATATTCTCATTAAAGTCTTAACCTGCAATATCCCCACGGCCCACCAGGGGGCGCCGTCCCACAGGTTGAGAACCGGTGCTATAGAGAAGCAGGTCTGTGTGTCATGTTCTTTTTTTTTCCTTTTTTCTTTTTAACCCTTTTCTCCCCAATTTACTGTGTGTTGTCACTGTGTTGTTTCCTACTGACTCACCTACCAGTGAGGAGCCCCTACCGAGAGGACCTAGAGCCTTCATCCTACTCCTCCCACCCAACACTCCCTGCTGACAGGCTCCGCCCCCCCCAGCCCGTAGGAATACATACAGTGACATTTATCCCCCTCCTCCTCCTCCTCCTCCTCCCCCTCCTCCTCCTCCTCCCCTCCTCCCCTCCTCCCCCCGTCCCCCTCCTCCTCCTCCTCCTCCTCCTCCTCCTCCTCCTCCTCCGCTCCAGAACACGGGTCAGTCATGTCGTAGACGCTCCACAAAGGCAGACGCACGGCGCTGGATTCAAACCCACAACCTTCAGGATGTTTAGGTTGAGCTGAGATGTTTTGGTCAAAGCCTCCAAGATCTGACTGAGAGCATCCTCCACCTAGTGGACACACACAGTAAGAACAGCATAAAGGCATGAATGTCAACGTTTAAATGATAAAACTCTGTCACAGAACGGTGGACAACATGTGTAGTAAAGTGTTCTATGAGGATTCATTACAGATCAGACAGAACAATGCTTATCCGTAGGAACAGACACTGAGGAGAGAAGAGGTTTGAATAAACATCTGGACGTTACCTTGGTCTCCAAAGCTCTCTGTCTCTGGTCAAAGTCTCTCCGCTGTTCAGTGAACTGTTCAGTCAGTTGTTTTTCCATTCTGTCCACTCTGCCAGAACACACACAGATTGATTGATTGATTGATTGATTGATTGATGTTGAAGTAACACACATATATCTAAAGAATGTACAGAATAGTGACACAATGTATGACAATAGTGATACTAATCTAGTAAACACTAGACTAGACCATACCCGTGGGGGGATATGCACACATTATTTGGCAACCCGTGAGCTAGCGAACACAAAAACGCTAATAAACAGCTGAGATTTTGTGAAATCTAAAAATGGGCTTCGCTGTTAGGTGTTGAGTTCAGATGGTATTATATTGGTCAATGGCTGTTGAGCAATTGCTCCAGCCACTGAGGAGAACCGGGCAGAACAATGTTGGCCTCACCACCACTACACCACTAGACCACTACACCACTAGACCACTAGACCACTACACCACTACACCACTAGACCACTACACCACTAGACCACTAGACCACTACACCACTACACCACTACAGAGGTTTGTCAAATGATAGGAGGATTATAGGAGGATGAATGGATGAAGGCTGGTGTGTGGGTCATGTCTCAGATCTCCTCCCGGTGGGCCAAATAGATCCACAGTGTGAAGAAACGTCAGGTTATCCTTAACCCAGGTTTTACATAACTCCATGATAGGACTCGTTATTGTATATACGTTTGAGACCTCACTGTCCATGAAAACATTACAGCAGCACCAGTCCCGACTCCCGAAAACGCTCTCACATAAGTGCTCGTATATTTTGAAAATAGCAGACCTACAAGCTCACAACGTGTCGCGATGCGACGGGTTGTGAGCTTGTAGATCTGCTAGTTTCAAACAGCCAATGCAGGCAGATCTGCAATCTTATCTGAATGACTGTTAAAGCAGTTTGTTTATAAAATGTTATATTTTCACAGGGATTATTTATTAGTGTGTTAGATATACATGTTGGAGTGGATACATGTGTCCAGATGCCTGTCAGACGGTCAGACATGCTGCTCAGCAGGTCTAGGATGGAACAGACGGGTTCAGCCAAAGTCTATGTGTCCTCAGACCTGACGTGAGATCTGAGCGGGCCGTAGGCTGAAGACAAAGTCAGGATAAATTGATAAATGTTGAAAACTGCTGTGATTTCGCCGTACGTCCATTTGGTCTACACCATGTTGATAAATGAGGGGCACTGTGTATAGTTTCTCACACACACACACACACACACACACACACCATCTTACCTGTCAATCATCACCTGAATCCTCTGGTCAATGGTTTCTGTCAGCTTACTGTACACTCTGTCAACATGCACGTGCACACACACACACACACACACACACACACACACACACACACAGTTCAGTACATGTATTAAATGGTAAATGGTGCATTTATATAGCGCTTCTATCCGAAGCGCTTTACATTGATTGTGCCATTAACCCATTCACACACACATTCATACACCGATGGCGGAGGAAACCATGCAAGGCACCAACCTGCTCATCGGGAGCAATTAGGGGTTCAGCGTCTTGCTCAAGGACACTTCGACACTAACTCTAGGGGAGCGCCCCAGTCCGGGATCGAACTGGGAACCTTGCGGTTTGCCAGTTCACTCTACCCGGCCACTGTACCCCTGAGCCACTGCCGCCCCTTCTATCACACACAGATCCATTCAGTTAGAGCACATCTGTAGTCTGAGGTGAATGTAGTGATTGACATGAAGTCATTGTCATCTCACCTGTCAGTCATCTTCTCAATCCTCTGGTCAATGGTTCCTGTCTGCTGTTGCAGCTTACTGTCCACTCTGTTACACACACACACACACACACACACGGTTCAGTACATGTATTGTGTACAAGGTGCAGGTTTATCATGAAATTAATTATTGACATTGACACACACACACACTCATCGGGAGCAATTAGGGGTTCAGCGTCTTGCTCAAGGACACTTCGACACTAACTCTAGGGGAGCGCCCCAGTCCGGGATCGAACTGGGAACCTTGCGGTTTGCCATTTCACTCTACCCGGCCACTGTACACACACACACACACACACACTCTTACCTGTCAGTCATCACCTGAATCCTCTGGTCAATGGTTTCTGTCAGCTTACTGTCCACTCTGTCAACATGCACGTGCACACACACACAGTTCAGTACATGTATTAAATGGTAAATGGTAAATGGTGTATTTATATAGCGCTTCTATCCGAAGCGCTTTACATTGATTGTGCCATTAACCCATTCATACACCGATGGCGGAGGAAACCATGCAAGGCACCAACCTGCTCATCGGGAGCAATTAGGGGTTCAGCGTCTTGCTCAAGGACACTTCGACACTAACTCTAGGGGAGCGCCCCAGTCCGGGATCGAACTGGGAACCTTGCGGTTTGCCAGTTCACTCTACCCGACCACTGTACCCCTGAGCCACTGCCGCCCCCTCTATCACACACAGATCCATTCAGTTAGAGCACATCTGTAGTCTGAGGTGAATGTAGTGATTGACATGAAGTCATTGTCATCTCACCTGTCAGTCATCTTCTCAATCCTCTGGTCAATGGTTCCTGTCTGCTGTTGCAGCTTACTGTCCACTCTGTTACACACACACACACACACAGTTCAGTACATGTATTGTGTACAAGGTGCAGGTTTATGGTGAAATTAATTATTGACATTGACACACACACACACACACACACACACACACACACACACACACACACACACACACACACACACACACACACACACACACACACACACACACACACACACACACACACACACACACACACACACACACACATCGGGAGCAATTAGGGGTTCAGCGTCTAGCTCAAGGACACTTCGACACTAACTCTAGGGGAGCGCCCCAGTCCGGGATCGAACTGGGAACCTTGCGGTTTGCCAGTTCACTCTACCCGGCCACTGTACCCCTGAGCCACTGCCGCCCCCTCTATCACACACAGATCCATTCAGTTAGAGCACATCTGTAGTCTGAGGTGAATGTAGTGATTGACATGAAGTCATCTCACCTGTCAGTCATCTTCTCAATCTTCTGGTCAATGGTTCCTGTCTGCTGTTGCAGCTTACTGTCCACTCTGTTACACACACACACACGGTTCAGTACATGTATTGTGTACAAGGTGCAGGTTTATGGTGAAATTAATTATTGACATTGACACACACACACACACACTCATCGGGAGCAATTAGGGGTTCAGCGTCTTGCTCAAGGACACTTCGACACTAACTCTAGGGGAGCGCCCCAGTCCGGGATCGAACTGGGAACCTTGCGGTTTGCCAGTTCACTCTACCCGGCCACTGTACACACACACACACACACACACACACACACACACACACACAATCTTACCTGTCAGTCATCACCTGATTCCTCTGGTCAATGGTTTCTGTCAGCTTACTGTGCACTCTGTCAACATGCACGTGCACACACACACACACAGTTCAGTACATGTATTAAATGGTAAATGGTAAATGGTGCATTTATATAGCGCTTCTATCCGAAGCGCTTTACATTGATTGTGCCATTAACCCATTCACACACACATTCATACACCGATGGCGGAGGAAACCATGCAAGGCACCAACCTGCTCATCGGGAGCAATTAGGGGTTCAGCGTCTTGCTCAAGGACACTTCGACACTAACTCTAGGGGAGCGCCCCAGTCCGGGATCGAACTGGGAACCTTGCGGTTTGCCAGTTCACTCTACCCGGCCACTGTACACACACACACACACACACACACACACACACACTCATCGGGAGCAATTAGGGGTTCAGCGTCTTGCTCAAGGACACTTCGACACTAACTCTAGGGGAGCGCCCCAGTCCGGGATCGAACTGGGAACCTTGCGGTTTGCCAGTTCACTCTACCCGGCCACTGTACACACACACACACACACACACAATCTTACCTGTCAGTCATCACCTGATTCCTCTGGTCAATGGTTTCTGTCAGCTTACTGTGTACTCTGTCAACATGCACGTGCACACACACACACACACACAGTTCAGTACATGTATTAAATGGTAAATGGTAAATGGTGCATTTATATAGCGCTTCTATCCGAAGCGCTTTACATTGATTGTGCCATTAACCCATTCATACACCGATGGCGGAGGAAACCATGCAAGGCACCAACCTGCTCATCGGGAGCAATTAGGGGTTCAGCGTCTAGCTCAAGGACACTTCGACACTAACTCTAGGGGAGCGCCCCAGTCCGGGATCGAACTGGGAACCTTGCGGTTTGCCAGTTCACTCTACCCGGCCACTGTACCCCTGAGCCACTGCCGCCCCCTCTATCACACACAGATCCATTCAGTTAGAGCACATCTGTAGTCTGAGGTGAATGTAGTGATTGACATGAAGTCATTGTCATCTCACCTGTCAGTCATCTTCTCAATCCTCTGGTCAATGGTTCCTGTCTGCTGTTGCAGCTTACTGTCCACTCTGTTACAAACACACACACACGGTTCAGTACATGTATTGGGTACAAGGTGCAGGTTTATGGTGAAATTAATTATTGACATTGACACACACACACACACACACACACTCATCGGGAGCAATTAGGGGTTCAGCGTCTTGCTCAAGGACACTTCGACACTAACTCTAGGGGAGCGCCCCAGTCCGGGATCGAACTGGGAACCTTGCGGTTTGCCAGTTCACTCTACCCGGCCACTGTACACACACACACACACACACACACACACACACACACACACACACACACACAATCTTACCTGTCAGTCATCACCTGATTCCTCTGGTCAATGGTTTCTGTCAGCTTACTGTGTACTCTGTCAACATGCACGTGCACACACACACACACAGTTCAGTACATGTATTAAATGGTAAATGGTAAATGGTGCATTTATATAGCGCTTCTATCCGAAGCGCTTTACATTGATTGTGCCATTAACCCATTCATACACCGATGGCGGAGGAAACCATGCAAGGCACCAACCTGCTCATCGGGAGCAATTAGGGGTTCAGTGTCTTGCTCAAGGACACTTCGACACTAACTCTAGGGGAGCGCCCCAGTCCGGGATCGAACTGGGAACCTTGCGGTTTGCCAGTTCACTCTACCCGGCCACTGTACCCCTGAGCCACTGCCGCCCCCTCTATCACACACAGATCCATTCAGTTAGAGCACATCTGTAGTCTGAGGTGAATGTAGTGATTGACATGAAGTCATTGTCATCTCACCTGTCAGTCATCTTCTCAATCCTCTGGTCAATGGTTCCTGTCTGCTGTTGCAGCTTACTGTCCACTCTGTTACACACACACACACACACACGGTTCAGTACATGTATTGTGTACAAGGTGCAGGTTTATCATGAAATTAATTATTGACATTGACACACACACACACTCATCGGGAGCAATTAGGGGTTCAGCGTCTTGCTCAAGGACACTTCGACACTAACTCTAGGGGAGCGCCCCAGTCCGGGATCGAACTGGGAACCTTGCGGTTTGCCAGTTCACTCTACCCGGCCACTGTACACACACACACACACACACACACACACACACAATCTTACCTGTCAGTCATCACCTGATTCCTCTGGTCAATGGTTTCTGTCAGCTTACTGTGTACTCTGTCAACATGCACGTGCACACACACACACACACACACAGTTCAGTACATGTATTAAATGGTAAATGGTAAATGGTGCATTTATATAGCGCTTCTATCCGAAGCGCTTTACATTGATTGTGCCATTAACCCATTCATACACCGATGGCGGAGGAAACCATGCAAGGCACCAACCTGCTCATCGGGAGCAATTAGGGGTTCAGTGTCTTGCTCAAGGACACTTCGACACTAACTCTAGGGGAGCGCCCCAGTCCGGGATCGAACTGGGAACCTTGCGGTTTGCCAGTTCACTCTACCCGGCCACTGTACCCCTGAGCCACTGCCGCCCCCTCTATCACACACAGATCCATTCAGTTAGAGCACATCTGTAGTCTGAGGTGAATGTAGTGATTGACATGAAGTCATTGTCATCTCACCTGTCAGTCATCTTCTCAATCCTCTGGTCAATGGTTCCTGTCTGCTGTTGCAGCTTACTGTCCACTCTGTTACACACACACATACACGGTTCAGTACATGTATTGTGTACAAGGTGCAGGTTTATGGTGAAATTAATTATTGACATTGACACACACACACACACACTCATCGGGAGCAATTAGGGGTTCAGCGTCTTGCTCAAGGACACTTCGACACTAACTCTAGGGGAGCGCCCCCAGTCCGGGATCGAACTGGGAACCTTGCGGTTTGCCAGTTCACTCTACCCGGCCACTGTACACACACACACACACACACACACACACACACACACACACACACACACACACACACACACACACACACACACACACACACACACACACACACACACACACACACACACACACACACACACAATCTTACCTGTCAGTCATCACCTGATTCCTCTGGTCAATGGTTTCTGTCAGCTTACTGTGCACTCTGTCAACATGCACGTGCACACACACACACACACAGTTCAGTACATGTATTAAATGGTAAATGGTAAATGGTGCATTTATATAGCGCTTCTATCCGAAGCGCTTTACATTGATTGTGCCATTAACCCATTCACACACACATTCATACACCGATGGCGGAGGAAACCATGCAAGGCACCAACCTGCTCATCGGGAGCAATTAGGGGTTCAGCGTCTTGCTCAAGGACACTTCGACACTAACTCCAGGGGAGCGCCCCAGTCCGGGATCGAACTGGGAACCTTGCGGTTTGCCAGTTCACTCTACCCGGCCACTGTACCCCTGAGCCACTGCCGCCCCCTCTATCACACACAGATCCATTCAGTTAGAGCACATCTGTAGTCTGAGGTGAATGTAGTGATTGACATGAAGTCATTGTCATCTCACCTGTCAGTCATCTTCTCAATCCTCTGGTCAATGGTTCCTGTCTGCTGTTGCAGCTTACTGTCCACTCTGTTACACACACACACACACACGGTTCAGTACATGTATTGTGTACAAGGTGCAGGTTTATCATGAAATTAATTATTGACATTGACACACACACTCATCAGGAGCAATTAGGGGTTCAGCGTCTTGCTCAAGGACACTTCGACACTAACTCTAGGGGAGCGCCCCAGTCCGGGATCGAACTGGGAACCTTGCGGTTTGCCAGTTCACTCTACCCGGCCACTGTACACACACACACACACACACACACACACACACACACACACACACACACAATCTTACCTGTCAGTCATCACCTGATTCCTCTGGTCAATGGTTTCTGTCAGCTTACTGTGTACTCTGTCAACATGCACGTGCACACACACACACACACACACACACACACACACACAGTTCAGTACATGTATTAAATGGTAAATGGTAAATGGTGCATTTATATAGCGCTTCTATCCGAAGCGCTTTACATTGATTGTGCCATTAACCCATTCATACACCGATGGCGGAGGAAACCATGCAAGGCACCAACCTGCTCATCGGGAGCAATTAGGGGTTCAGTGTCTTGCTCAAGGACACTTCGACACTAACTCTAGGGGAGCGCCCCAGTCCGGGATCGAACTGGGAACCTTGCGGTTTGCCAGTTCACTCTACCCGGCCACTGTACCCCTGAGCCACTGCCGCCCCCTCTATCACACACAGATCCATTCAGTTAGAGCACATCTGTAGTCTGAGGTGAATGTAGTGATTGACATGAAGTCATTGTCATCTCACCTGTCAGTCATCTTCTCAATCCTCTGGTCAATGGTTCCTGTCTGCTGTTGCAGCTTACTGTCCACTCTGTTACACACACACACACGGTTCAGTACATGTATTGTGTACAAGGTGCAGGTTTATGGTGAAATTAATTATTGACATTGACACACACACACACTCATCGGGAGCAATTAGGGGTTCAGCGTCTTGCTCAAGGACACTTCGACACTAACTCTAGGGGAGCGCCCCAGTCCGGGATCGAACTGGGAACCTTGCGGTTTGCCAGTTCACTCTACCCGGCCACTGTACACACACACACACACACACACACACACACACACACACACACACACACACACACACACACACACACACACACACACACACACACACACACACACACACACACACACACACACACAATCTTACCTGTCAGTCATCACCTGATTCCTCTGGTCAATGGTTTCTGTCAGCTTACTGTGCACTCTGTCAACATGCACGTGTGTGCACACACACACACAGTTCAGTACATGTATTAAATGGTAAATGGTAAATGGTGCATTTATATAGCGCTTCTATCCGAAGCGCTTTACATTGATTGTGCCATTAACCCATTCACACACACATTCATACACCGATGGCGGAGGAAACCATGCAAGGCACCAACCTGCTCATCGGGAGCAATTAGGGGTTCAGCGTCTTGCTCAAGGACACTTCGACACTAACTCCAGGGGAGCGCCCCAGTCCGGGATCGAACTGGGAACCTTGCGGTTTGCCAGTTCACTCTACCCGGCCACTGTACCCCTGAGCCACTGCCGCCCCCTCTATCACACACAGATCCATTCAGTTAGAGCACATCTGTAGTCTGAGGTGAATGTAGTGATTGACATGAAGTCATTGTCATCTCACCTGTCAGTCATCTTCTCAATCCTCTGGTCAATGGTTCCTGTCTGCTGTTGCAGCTTACTGTCCACTCTGTTACACACACACACACACACACACACACACACACACACACACACACACACACACACACACACACACACACACACACACACACACACACACGGTTCAGTACATGTATTGTGTACAAGGTGCAGGTTTATGGTGAAATTTATTATTGACATGAAGTTAAATCACAAAGTTATTATCTTACATGTCAGAAATCTTTTTTTTATTTCATTTTTAAAGACAATACAGTGTTAGACAAAACAAAAAACACCACAAAAAATAACAACAAAATAAAATATTACAATAACCGAAAAAAAGACAAACAAAAACACATTGCTAGGTTTGCTGATGCAGCTGTCTTTCCAAACACCCTCCAGGGTCTAGTTCTTACATCAGCCCATCTGAGAATATGAATGGAGTCCATATTTTATCATAGATGTCCAACTTTCCTTTAATTTTGTAATGTAAGTAATCTAGAGGTATATAACTTGATATTTCTGTCTTCCATTGGGCTAGTGTTGGGGGGGAAGGGGCTTTCCAATTTACAGCAATACATTTTTTGGCAGCGATGAATGCCAGGTTGCTCAATTTTCTTTGGTAACTGTCACCATGTTTGAAATTACCTATCAAGCAGAGGCGAGTGAAATCTGTCAGAAATCTGCTTGATCCTCTCAGAGTCACTGCTTCTCTCTGTCTCACTCTGGGCTTTGAGGAACTTCTGCTTCTGCTCGGTCTCCCGGTGCTTAACTCTGATCACCCTCCTCCTCTCCTCTAACCATTGGGGAAAATTGTTAAATTATTATCATGCACATCAACATAATTTACACAGTATCTCAGCAGCTGTGAGCTGAGGTTGGGCCTAGACAATGTCAACAATTCAAACAATCTATTGATTAATCAATCAATTAATCAATTGATTAATAATCAATGTAATATTTGGTAGATGATGTACTAAAAGCAGTTACACAAATAATGATGTACAAAAGACCAGTTGTCAAAAAAAATCGACTCATTATTTATGCATCATTGTAACCTGTGCCTCCATTCATTCATTCATTCATTCATTCATTCATTCATTCATTCATTCATACATTCAGGCGCTCACAATAAAATAGACAGTTGTCAATGATTATCTTTTGATCTAGACTTCACCCAGTGGTCAAATCACACTATAACCTTTTACTAAAGTTAGAATATGTTTTATTCTGTTTTATTTGATCTAAATCAAATACTGACCATACATCTGACCCCTGTTGGATGTGCTGGAAGACTCCTTGTGGATTTTCTTCTTTAAAAAAGAGAAGAAGAGAAGAAGGTGGGAGAGGAAGATGAACGGAGGAGCCAAAACAGGACGGGACTGGTACTCCATGATGAGGTTGTAATGCTGGAACTTCCAGTAGTGGTCGCTCTTCTCCTGCACCGTCTCAAAGGTCTTGCTGCATGGAAGGTTGAAGGAACAAAACCAGTGTTGGGCAATAATATTACTTAGGAGAGTAATATGTTACTTATTACTTATTACTCATTTGAAAAGTAATAATATTATATTACTTATTACTTGGAATCAAGAGTAATATATTACGTATTACTTTATATTACTTTCCCCGCGCCCGCCCCCCGCAAAAGAAAAGACGTGTACAGTTTTTAGCCTTTTAGAACTGAATCCAATTTAATGGAACAATAGAAAACAGTCAACAGTCTTTATCCTTTTAAGTATTTCGCTTCTACAAATTCCATATTTGGAATTGGATCAATAATTATCCTTACAGGAACAACATCAATCTGAACTGCACACACTGGCTGCAGCCTCTCAAAAACTGAAACAATTAAGTAAAATGTCTTAACCTTTTCAACATATCTTACACTGCAGTCAATATTAATCAGCCAAAGTGCAAGGGGGGGAGGAGAGAGGAGAGGAGATATAGAGCAGTGGTTCTCAAACTTTTTCGTGTCAAGGACCCCCAAATTGACACTTATTATTTCAACCATTTTAATTTCAAGGATCACCAGTTTGACATGCATTAGGGCTACAGACCCCCATTTAATGGCATTTCTATCAGTTGGACCGCAATTTATATTGTAAAATCTATGTCAATTTGTTGAGAGTGTACAAATAACGGGTCCATTTGGTTCCATTCATTATTTTTTAAATTTTTAAATAGGCTCTGTCATGATTAATTGACCACATATATGAAGTTAAACAACTAAATTCTATCCGAACGATATCTTATAAGTAAATTCTGTGCCTCAAAATAGAAGTTTGAGAGCTTTTTGAAGTTAAAAAGGAGAAATACACGACGCAGTGGTCGCATACGGGTCATGCGCTACGTCATAACTGTGCGCAGGCTGCGTGCTAAAAATAACTGATCTGCAAGCTAAAAAGCATCTCTGTTGACGTAGGTTGATAGCTTGCATCTATTTTTGCATGGTGCGACAACTTGCCTCTACGAGAGACGGAGAGAGTACATTAAATGAATGAATGAGCTAAAATAAATGACGCTCGTCATCAGTAACGAGTAACGAGGCCTTTTTTGTCGGAGTAATATGGTAAAATATTACTCTATTGGCAGACTAATACCTTACTTTACTCGTTACTGGGAAAAGTAATAATATTACAGTAATATATTATTATTAATTCGTTACTGCCCAACACTGGACAAAACAACAAACTGTTAAATCATATTTGGGGTTGATTGGATCTTGCGTTCATATGGTGTTTTGTTTTTAAGAGCTACACCACAGGGCGGCTGTGCCTCAGGAGGTAGAGCAGGTCGTCCATTGATCCATGGGTCGGCGGTTCGAATCCCAACTCCTCCTGTCCATATGTCGAAGTGTCCTTGGGCAAGACACTGAACCCTACATTGCCTCCAATGATTCGGTCGGCGCTAGCTTGCCACCATTGGTGTGTGAATGTGGGAAAAGTGGGGACGCTGGCGTCGACTGTTCCCCGCTCCACCTCCCAATGCCCCCCCCCCTGTATGAATGAATGAACCATTGTAAAGCGCTTTGAGTAAGTTTGAGTACTTAGAAAAGCGCCATATAAATGCAATTCATTATTATTATTAGGTTTCCATCACAGACTGGTGCTGGGCGGTGTGTGTGTGTGTGCGTGTGTGTGTGTGTGTGTGTGTGCGCGTGTGTGTGCGTGTGTGGGGGGGGTCGTGTATGCGTGGACACGTACGTGCGCATGCATGTTCGGGAGGCACTTGTCAGAATGTACATTATGTGTGTTCGCAACGGGGGACGGCTCTGGCCGCATGAGGATGTACCGTGGTGTGTGTGTGTACGCGCTCGTGACGGCTCGCGCTTGTGTGTGTTGGCGACGGGGGACGGCTCCAGTTCTTACATCTGTATATGCGTGGGTGTTTGTGTGTGTTCTGTGCCTCCACAACGCGGCGACGGGATGTGCGTGTGTGTGTGTGTACACACTACAGAGTACAAAGTCACTTTCCATCCCTGATAAACTGTCTGTTCACAGCGGATAAGCCAAACTGCACACTTTGGGTGCTCATATCCCCCTATGGGTATGGTCTAGTACTGATAATTAGTGAAAACATGAACACGTAGTCTCAAGGTCAGAGGACAGCGCCGTTTTAAACAATTGAGGAGATGATATTGACCGAATATGAACAGGTAGGTTGTTCCAGTCAGAAGGAGCTTTAAATCTAAAGGATTTTTTCGAAACTGAATTATATACTTTTGGAACATCAAAGTAAATTTGTGCACAATGTCTCCGTTGGTGTCTAGAAGTAAAATGATCCGTATACTGTTTGAGATACTGTTTGTAATTCAAGTAGATACATTTAAAAATGAACTGCAACCAGTGCTGCTGTCATCTTACTGTGGGAGATGGCAAGTTAAGGTTTTCATTTATGGTGCAATGATGAGTCATATAAGGACATATACATGCCTACAAGGTTACTGTGGACCACACTAATGAGATGATGAGAGGAGAGAAGAGCTGAGTTCAGTAAAGAGAGACAGAGTAACATTAATGGAGTCACAGACAGACAGAAGGAAGGTGGCTAACAGGTACAACAGGGTTCCTACGTGAGCATGGCGATGAGCAGGTTGATGAGCAGTATGTTGGTGACCAGCAGGAAAACCACCAGCAGAATGATCACCAGCCAGTTGTTGTACTCGTTCCTGCATGGCTCAGCACCGCCCTCTATCTGTGTCATGTCGTCAGTGCAGTCTAATCCCACTTTAATTAAAATAACAATATTAACAATATTAACAATAATAATAATAATAATAATAATAATAATAATAATAACAATAATAAGGGTGTTCACGGCAGGTAGTGCTCAATGTTAAATGCTATGGCCCGTGAACAGACTAGGCTCGGTGTACACGTAGTCGTTCACTTCCCATAGTTGCTATGGGAAGTGAACACTTGCGACTACCTTTCGTGAACACTTCTATGCCGACTATATTTTCTCAATGGGGGGCAGTGGAGAGCCATAGTCAGCCTAATATTAGAACTATGGGCTGTGTACATTGTGTACACCTCCCATACTATGCTATGGTAAATGGCGTTTACCATCATGTGACCTCCCGGGACGCTGTTTCTCGCCAATTCCCGCCTAGTACAGCCTAGTCCAGCCTATTACAGCCTAGTCCAGCCTAGTCCAGCCTAGTCCAGCCTATTATAACCTAGTCCAGCCTAGTCCAGCCTATTATAGCCTAGTCCAGCCTATTAAAGCCTAGTCCAGCCTAGTCCCACCTATTATAGCCTAGTCCAGCCTATTACAGCTTAGTCCAGGCTAGTCCAACCTATTCAAGCCTAGTCCAGCTTAGTCCCGCCTATTAAAGCCTAGTCCAGCCTATTACAGCTTAGTCCAGCCTATTACAGCCTAGTCCAGACTATTACAGCCTAGTACAACCTAATAGAGCCTAGTAGAGCCTAGTTTAACCTAGTCTTAACTAGTCCAGTCTGTTCCATGCTAGTAGAGCCTATATCGCCCTCCCCTAGTCTGTTCCATCAAAAGGCTGGACTATTGCTTAGTCTCTAATAGGCTGTTTTAAGCTCTAGTAGGCTTTTCTAGGCTTTACTGGGCTCTATTAGGCTATAGAAGCCAGTACTTTACTTTGGCCTACAAAGGCTCATGCAAAACAATTGCTCGTGAACACACAAGCTATGGCCCGTGTACTCAGTGGTTAGTCCCTATGGTCTGAGTATCTACAGGGCTGACAAGGGACTAGTAAAGCCTAATAGAGAGTATTAGAGTCTGGTACAGCCTAGTAAAATCTAGTCTAGCCTAGTCCAGCCTGTTCCATGCTAGTATAGCCTATACCACCCTCCCCTACTCTGTTCTCCCAACAGGCTGGACTATACTAGTCTTGGGTGCACTAGGCTGTACTGTACTGTACTGTACTAGACTATACTGGTCTCTGATAGGCTGTTTTAAGCTCTAGTAGGCTTTGCTAGGCTTTACTGGGCTCTATTAGGCTATAGAAGCCAGTACTTTACTGTGGCCTACAAAGGCTCATGCGAAACTATTGCTCGTGAACACACAAGCTATGGCCCGTGTACGCAGTGTTTAGTCCCTATGGTCTGAGTATCTAGAGGGCTGACAAGGGACTAGTAAAGCCTAATAGAGAGTATTAGAGTCTGGTACAGCCTAGTACACTCTAGTCTAGCCTAGTCCAGCCTGTTCCATGCTAGTATAGCCTATACCAACCTCCACTACTCTGTTCTCCCAACAGGCTGGACTATACTAGTCTTGGGTGCACTAGGCTGTACTGTACTGTACTGTACTGTACTAGACTCTACTGGTCTCTAATAGGCTGTTTTAAGCTCTAGTAGGCTTTGCTAGGCTTTACTGGGCTCTATTAGGCTATAGAAGCCAGTACTTTACTGTGGCCTACAAAGGCTCATGCGAAACTATTGCTCGTGAACACACAAGCTATGGCCCGTGTACGCAGTGTTTAGTCCCTATGGTCTGAGTATCTAGAGGGCTGACAAGGGACTAGTAAAGCCTAATAGAGAGTATTAGAGTCTGGTACAGCCTAGTACACTCTAGTCTAGCCTAGTCCAGCCTGTTCCATGCTAGTATAGCCTATACCAACCTCCACTACTCTGTTCTCCCAACAGGCTGGACTATACTAGTCTTGGGTGCACTAGGCTGTACTGTACTGTACTGTACTGTACTGTACTGTACTGTACTGTACTAGACTCTACTGGTCTCTAATAGGCTGTTTTAAGCTCTAGTAGGCTTTGCTAGGCTTTACTGGGCTCTATTAGGCTATAGAAGCCAGTACTTTACTGTGGCCTACAAAGGCTCATGCGAAACTATTGCTCGTGAACACACAAGCTATGGCCCGTGTATGCAGTGTTTAGTCCCTATGGTCTGAGTATCTAGAGGGCTGACAAGGGACTAGTAAAGCCTAATAGAGAGTATTAGAGTCTGGTACAGCCTAGTACACTCTAGTCTAGCCTAGTCCAGCCTGTTCCATGCTAGTATAGCCTATACCAACCTCCACTACTCTGTTCTCCCAACAGGCTGGACTATACTAGTCTTGGGTGCACTAGGCTGTACTGTACTGTACTGTACTGTACTGTACTGTACTGTACTGTACTAGACTCTACTGGTCTCTAATAGGCTGTTTTAAGCTCTAGTAGGCTTTGCTAGGCTTTACTGGGCTCTATTAGGCTATAGAAGCCAGTACTTTACTGTGGCCTACAAAGGCTCATGCGAAACTATTGCTCGTGAACACACAAGCTATGGCCCGTGTACGCAGTGTTTAGTCCCTATGGTCTGAGTATCTAGAGGGCTGACAAGGGACTAGTAAAGCCTAATAGAGAGTATTAGAGTCTGGTACAGCCTAGTACACTCTAGTCTAGCCTAGTCCAGCCTGTTCCATGCTAGTATAGCCTATACCAACCTCCACTACTCTGTTCTCCCAACAGGCTGGACTATACTAGTCTTGGGTGCACTAGGCTGTACTGTACTGTACTGTACTGTACTGTACTGTACTGTACTGTACTGTACTGTACTGTACTAGACTCTACTGGTCTCTAATAGGCTGTTTTAAGCTCTAGTAGGCTTTGCTAGGCTTTACTGGGCTCTATTAGGCTATAGAAGCCAGTACTTTACTGTGGCCTACAAAGGCTCATGCGAAACTATTGCTCGTGAACACACAAGCTATGGCCCGTGTACGCAGTGTTTAGTCCCTATGGTCTGAGTATCTAGAGGGCTGACAAGGGACTAGTAAAGCCTAATAGAGAGTATTAGAGTCTGGTACAGCCTAGTACACTCTAGTCTAGCCTAGTCCAGCCTGTTCCATGCTAGTATAGCCTATACCAACCTCCACTACTCTGTTCTCCCAACAGGCTGGACTGTACTAGTCTTGGGTGCACTAGGCTGTACTGTACTGTACTGTACTGTACTGTACTAGACTCTACTGGTCTCTAATAGGCTGTTTTAAGCTCTAGTAGGCTTTGCTAGGCTTTACTGGGCTCTATTAGGCTATAGAAGCCAGTACTTTACTGTGGCCTACAAAGGCTCATGCGAAACTATTGCTCGTGAACACACAAGCTATGGCCCGTGTACGCAGTGTTTAGTCCCTATGGTCTGAGTATCTAGAGGGCTGACAAGGGACTAGTAAAGCCTAATAGAGAGTATTAGAGTCTGGTACAGCCTAGTACACTCTAGTCTAGCCTAGTCCAGCCTGTTCCATGCTAGTATAGCCTATACCAACCTCCACTACTCTGTTCTCCCAACAGGCTGGACTATACTAGTCTTGGGTGCACTAGGCTGTACTGTACTGTACTGTACTGTACTGTACTGTACTGTACTGTACTGTACTGTACTAGACTCGACTGGTCTCTAATAGGCTGTTTTAAATACTAGTAGGCTTTGCTAGGCTTTACTGGGCTCTATTAGGCTATAGAAGCCAGTACTTTACTCTGGCCTACAAAGGCTCATGCGAAACTATTGCTCGTGAACACACAAGCTATGGCCCGTGTACGCAGTGTTTAGTCCCTATGGTCTGAGTATCTAGAGGGCTGACAAGGGACTAGTAAAGCCTAATAGAGAGTATTAGAGTCTGGTACAGCCTAGTACACTCTAGTCTAGCCTAGTCCAGCCTGTTCCATGCTAGTATAGCCTATACCAACCTCCACTACTCTGTTCTCCCAACAGGCTGGACTATACTAGTCTTGGGTGCACTAGGCTGTACTGTACTGTACTGTACTGTACTGTACTGTACTGTACTGTACTGTACTGTACTGTACTGTACTAGACTCTACTGGTCTCTAATAGGCTGTTTTAAGCTCTAGTAGGCTTTGCTAGGCTTTACTGGGCTCTATTAGGCTATAGAAGCCAGTACTTTACTGTGGCCTACAAAGGCTCATGCGAAACTATTGCTCGTGAACACACAAGCTATGGCCCGTGTACGCAGTGTTTAGTCCCTATGGTCTGAGTATCTAGAGGGCTGACAAGGGACTAGTAAAGCCTAATAGAGAGTATTAGAGTCTGGTACAGCCTAGTACACTCTAGTCTAGCCTAGTCCAGCCTGTTCCATGCTAGTATAGCCTATACCAACCTCCACTACTCTGTTCTCCCAACAGGCTGGACTATACTAGTCTTGGGTGCACTAGGCTGTACTGTACTGTACTGTACTGTACTAGACTCTACTGGTCTCTAATAGGCTGTTTTAAGCTCTAGTAGGCTTTGCTAGGCTTTACTGGGCTCTATTAGGCTATAGAAGCCAGTACTTTACTGTGGCCTACAAAGGCTCATGCGAAACTATTGCTCGTGAACACACAAGCTATGGCCCGTGTACGCAGTGTTTAGTCCCTATGGTCTGAGTATCTAGAGGGCTGACAAGGGACTAGTAAAGCCTAATAGAGAGTATTAGAGTCTGGTACAGCCTAGTACACTCTAGTCTAGCCTAGTCCAGCCTGTTCCATGCTAGTATAGCCTATACCAACCTCCACTACTCTGTTCTCCCAACAGGCTGGACTATACTAGTCTTGGGTGCACTAGGCTGTACTGTACTGTACTGTACTGTACTGTACTGTACTGTACTGTACTGTACTGTACTGTACTGTACTAGACTCTACTGGTCTCTAATAGGCTGTTTTAAGCTCTAGTAGGCTTTGCTAGGCTTTACTGGGCTCTATTAGGCTATAGAAGCCAGTACTTTACTGTGGCCTACAAAGGCTCATGCGAAACTATTGCTCGTGAACACACAAGCTATGGCCCGTGTACGCAGTGTTTAGTCCCTATGGTCTGAGTATCTAGAGGGCTGACAAGGGACTAGTAAAGCCTAATAGAGAGTATTAGAGTCTGGTACAGCCTAGTACACTCTAGTCTAGCCTAGTCCAGCCTGTTCCATGCTAGTATAGCCTATACCAACCTCCACTACTCTGTTCTCCCAACAGGCTGGACTATACTAGTCTTGGGTGCACTAGGCTGTACTGTACTGTACTGTACTGTACTGTACTGTACTGTACTGTACTGTACTGGTCTCTAATAGGCTGTTTTAAGCTCTAGTAGGCTTTGCTAGGCTTTACTGGGCTCTATTAGGCTATAGAAGCCAGTACTTTACTGTGGCCTACAAAGGCTCATGCGAAACTATTGCTCGTGAACACACAAGCTATGGCCCGTGTACGCAGTGTTTAGTCCCTATGGTCTGAGTATCTAGAGGGCTGACAAGGGACTAGTAAAGCCTAATAGAGAGTATTAGAGTCTGGTACAGCCTAGTACACTCTAGTCTAGCCTAGTCCAGCCTGTTCCATGCTAGTATAGCCTATACCAACCTCCACTACTCTGTTCTCCCAACAGGCTGGACTATACTAGTCTTGGGTGCACTAGGCTGTACTGTACTGTACTGTACTGTACTGTACTGTACTAGACTCTACTGGTCTCTAATAGGCTGTTTTAAGCTCTAGTAGGCTTTGCTAGGCTTTACTGGGCTCTATTAGGCTATAGAAGCCAGTACTTTACTGTGGCCTACAAAGGCTCATGCGAAACTATTGCTTGTGAACACACAAGCTATGGCCCGTGTACGCAGTGTTTAGTCCCTATGGTCTGAGTATCTAGAGGGCTGACAAGGGACTAGTAAAGCCTAATAGAGAGTATTAGAGTCTGGTACAGCCTAGTACACTCTAGTCTAGCCTAGTCCAGCCTGTTCCATGCTAGTATAGCCTATACCAACCTCCACTACTCTGTTCTCCCAACAGGCTGGACTATACTAGTCTTGGGTGCACTAGGCTGTACTGTACTGTACTGTACTGTACTGTACTGTACTAGACTCTACTGGTCTCTAATAGGCTGTTTTAAGCTCTAGTAGGCTTTGCTAGGCTTTACTGGGCTCTATTAGGCTATAGAAGCCAGTACTTTACTGTGGCCTACAAAGGCTCATGCGAAACTATTGCTCGTGAACACACAAGCTATGGCCCGTGTACGCAGTGTTTAGTCCCTATGGTCTGAGTATCTAGAGGGCTGACAAGGGACTAGTAAAGCCTAATAGAGAGTATTAGAGTCTGGTACAGCCTAGTACACTCTAGTCTAGCCTAGTCCAGCCTGTTCCATGCTAGTATAGCCTATACCAACCTCCACTACTCTGTTCTCCCAACAGGCTGGACTATACTAGTCTTGGGTGCACTAGGCTGTACTGTACTGTACTGTACTAGACTCTACTGGTCTCTAATAGGCTGTTTTAAGCTCTAGTAGGCTTTGCTAGGCTTTACTGGGCTCTATTAGGCTATAGAAGCCAGTACTTTACTGTGGCCTACAAAGGCTCATGCGAAACTATTGCTCGTGAACACACAAGCTATGGCCCGTGTACGCAGTGTTTAGTCCCTATGGTCTGAGTATCTAGAGGGCTGACAAGGGACTAGTAAAGCCTAATAGAGAGTATTAGAGTCTGGTACAGCCTAGTACACTCTAGTCTAGCCTAGTCCAGCCTGTTCCATGCTAGTATAGCCTATACCAACCTCCACTACTCTGTTCTCCCAACAGGCTGGACTATACTAGTCTTGGGTGCACTAGGCTGTACTGTACTGTACTGTACTGTACTGTACTGTACTGTACTGTACTGTACTGTACTGTACTGTACTGTACTGTACTGTACTGTACTGTACTAGACTCTACTGGTCTCTAATAGGCTGTTTTAAGCTCTAGTAGGCTTTGCTAGGCTTTAGTGGGCTCTATTAGGCTATAGAAGCCAGTACTTTACTGTGGCCTACAAAGGCTCATGCGAAACTATTGCTCGTGAACACACAAGCTATGGCCCGTGTACGCAGTGTTTAGTCCCTATGGTCTGAGTATCTAGAGGGCTGACAAGGGACTAGTAAAGCCTAATAGAGAGTATTAGAGTCTGGTACAGCCTAGTACACTCTAGTCTAGCCTAGTCCAGCCTGTTCCATGCTAGTATAGCCTATACCAACCTCCACTACTCTGTTCTCCCAACAGGCTGGACTATACTAGTCTTGGGTGCACTAGGCTGTACTGTACTGTACTGTACTGTACTGTACTGTACTGTACTGTACTGTACTGTACTGTACTGTACTGTACTGTACTGTACTGTACTGTACTAGACTCTACTGGTCTCTAATAGGCTGTTTTAAGCTCTAGTAGGCTTTGCTAGGCTTTACTGGGCTCTATTAGGCTATAGAAGCCAGTACTTTACTGTGGCCTACAAAGGCTCATGCGAAACTATTGCTCGTGAACACACAAGCTATGGCCCGTGTACGCAGTGTATAGTCCCTATGGTCTGAGTATCTAGAGGGCTGAAAAGGGACTAGTAAAGCCTAATAGAGAGTATTAGAGTCTGGTACAGCCTAGTACACTCTAGTCTAGCCTAGTCCAGCCTGTTTCATGCTAGCATAGCCTATACCAACCTCCACTACTCTGTTCTCCCAACAGGCTGGACTATACTAGTCTTGGGTGCACTAGGCTGTACTGTACTGTACTGTACTGTACTGTACTGTACTGTACTGTACTGTACTGTACTGTACTGTACTGTACTGTACTGTACTAGACTCTACTGGTCTCTAATAGGCTGTTTTAAGCTCTAGTAGGCTTTGCTAGGCTTTACTATTAGGCTATAGAAGCCAGTACTTTACTGTGGCCTACAAAGGCTCATGCGAAACTATTGCTCGTGAACACACAAGCTATGGCCCGTGTACACAGTGTTTAGTCCCTATGGTCTGAGTATCTACAGGGCTGACAAGGGACTAGTAAAGCCTAATAGAGAGTATTAGAGTCTGGTACAGCCTAGTACACTCTAGTCTAGCCTAGTCCAGCCTGTTCCATGCTAGTATAGCCTATACCAACCTCCACTACTCTGTTCTCCCAACAGGCTGGACTATACTAGTCTTGGGTGCACTAGGCTGTACTGTACTGTACTGTACTGTACTAGACTCTACTGGTCTCTAATAGGCTGTTTTAAGCTCTAGTAGGCTTTGCTAGGCTTTACTGGGCTCTATTAGGCTATAGAAGCCAGTACTTTACTGTGGCCTACAAAGGCTCATGCGAAACTATTGCTCGTGAACACACAAGCTATGGCCCGTGTACGCAGTGTTTAGTCCCTATGGTCTGAGTATCTAGAGGGCTGACAAGGGACTAGTAAAGCCTAATAGAGAGTATTAGAGTCTGGTACAGCCTAGTACACTCTAGTCTAGCCTAGTCCAGCCTGTTCCATGCTAGTATAGCCTATACCAACCTCCACTACTCTGTTCTCCCAACAGGCTGGACTATACTAGTCTTGGGTGCACTAGGCTGTACTGTACTGTACTGTACTGTACTGTACTGTACTGTACTGTACTGTACTGTACTGTACTAGACTCGACTGGTCTCTAATAGGCTGTTTTAAATACTAGTAGGCTTTGCTAGGCTTTACTGGGCTCTATTAGGCTATAGAAGCCAGTACTTTACTCTGGCCTACAAAGGCTCATGCGAAACTATTGCTCGTGAACACACAAGCTATGGCCCGTGTACGCAGTGTTTAGTCCCTATGGTCTGAGTATCTAGAGGGCTGACAAGGGACTAGTAAAGCCTAATAGAGAGTATTAGAGTCTGGTACAGCCTAGTACACTCTAGTCTAGCCTAGTCCAGCCTGTTCCATGCTAGTATAGCCTATACCAACCTCCACTACTCTGTTCTCCCAACAGGCTGGACTATACTAGTCTTGGGTGCACTAGGCTGTACTGTACTGTACTGTACTGTACTGTACTGTACTGTACTGTACTGTACTGTACTGTACTGTACTGTACTGTACTGTACTGTACTAGACTCTACTGGTCTCTAATAGGCTGTTTTAAGCTCTAGTAGGCTTTGCTAGGCTTTACTGGGCTCTATTAGGCTATAGAAGCCAGTACTTTACTGTGGCCTACAAAGGCTCATGCGAAACTATTGCTCGTGAACACACAAGCTATGGCCCGTGTACGCAGTGTTTAGTCCCTATGGTCTGAGTATCTAGAGGGCTGACAAGGGACTAGTAAAGCCTAATAGAGAGTATTAGAGTCTGGTACAGCCTAGTACACTCTAGTCTAGCCTAGTCCAGCCTGTTCCATGCTAGTATAGCCTATACCAACCTCCACTACTCTGTTCTCCCAACAGGCTGGACTATACTAGTCTTGGGTGCACTAGGCTGTACTGTACTGTACTGTACTGTACTAGACTCTACTGGTCTCTAATAGGCTGTTTTAAGCTCTAGTAGGCTTTGCTAGGCTTTACTGGGCTCTATTAGGCTATAGAAGCCAGTACTTTACTGTGGCCTACAAAGGCTCATGCGAAACTATTGCTCGTGAACACACAAGCTATGGCCCGTGTACGCAGTGTTTAGTCCCTATGGTCTGAGTATCTAGAGGGCTGACAAGGGACTAGTAAAGCCTAATAGAGAGTATTAGAGTCTGGTACAGCCTAGTACACTCTAGTCTAGCCTAGTCCAGCCTGTTCCATGCTAGTATAGCCTATACCAACCTCCACTACTCTGTTCTCCCAACAGGCTGGACTATACTAGTCTTGGGTGCACTAGGCTGTACTGTACTGTACTGTACTGTACTGTACTGTACTGTACTGTACTGTACTGTACTGTACTAGACTCTACTGGTCTCTAATAGGCTGTTTTAAGCTCTAGTAGGCTTTGCTAGGCTTTACTGGGCTCTATTAGGCTATAGAAGCCAGTACTTTACTGTGGCCTACAAAGGCTCATGCGAAACTATTGCTCGTGAACACACAAGCTATGGCCCGTGTACGCAGTGTTTAGTCCCTATGGTCTGAGTATCTAGAGGGCTGACAAGGGACTAGTAAAGCCTAATAGAGAGTATTAGAGTCTGGTACAGCCTAGTACACTCTAGTCTAGCCTAGTCCAGCCTGTTCCATGCTAGTATAGCCTATACCAACCTCCACTACTCTGTTCTCCCAACAGGCTGGACTATACTAGTCTTGGGTGCACTAGGCTGTACTGTACTGTACTGTACTGTACTGTACTGTACTGTACTGTACTGTACTGTACTGTACTGTACTGGTCTCTAATAGGCTGTTTTAAGCTCTAGTAGGCTTTGCTAGGCTTTACTGGGCTCTATTAGGCTATAGAAGCCAGTACTTTACTGTGGCCTACAAAGGCTCATGCGAAACTATTGCTCGTGAACACACAAGCTATGGCCCGTGTACGCAGTGTTTAGTCCCTATGGTCTGAGTATCTAGAGGGCTGACAAGGGACTAGTAAAGCCTAATAGAGAGTATTAGAGTCTGGTACAGCCTAGTACACTCTAGTCTAGCCTAGTCCAGCCTGTTCCATGCTAGTATAGCCTATACCAACCTCCACTACTCTGTTCTCCCAACAGGCTGGACTATACTAGTCTTGGGTGCACTAGGCTGTACTGTACTGTACTGTACTGTACTGTACTGTACTAGACTCTACTGGTCTCTAATAGGCTGTTTTAAGCTCTAGTAGGCTTTGCTAGGCTTTACTGGGCTCTATTAGGCTATAGAAGCCAGTACTTTACTGTGGCCTACAAAGGCTCATGCGAAACTATTGCTTGTGAACACACAAGCTATGGCCCGTGTACGCAGTGTTTAGTCCCTATGGTCTGAGTATCTAGAGGGCTGACAAGGGACTAGTAAAGCCTAATAGAGAGTATTAGAGTCTGGTACAGCCTAGTACACTCTAGTCTAGCCTAGTCCAGCCTGTTCCATGCTAGTATAGCCTATACCAACCTCCACTACTCTGTTCTCCCAACAGGCTGGACTATACTAGTCTTGGGTGCACTAGGCTGTACTGTACTGTACTGTACTGTACTGTACTAGACTCTACTGGTCTCTAATAGGCTGTTTTAAGCTCTAGTAGGCTTTGCTAGGCTTTACTGGGCTCTATTAGGCTATAGAAGCCAGTACTTTACTGTGGCCTACAAAGGCTCATGCGAAACTATTGCTCGTGAACACACAAGCTATGGCCCGTGTACGCAGTGTTTAGTCCCTATGGTCTGAGTATCTAGAGGGCTGACAAGGGACTAGTAAAGCCTAATAGAGAGTATTAGAGTCTGGTACAGCCTAGTACACTCTAGTCTAGCCTAGTCCAGCCTGTTCCATGCTAGTATAGCCTATACCAACCTCCACTACTCTGTTCTCCCAACAGGCTGGACTATACTAGTCTTGGGTGCACTAGGCTGTACTGTACTGTACTGTACTAGACTCTACTGGTCTCTAATAGGCTGTTTTAAGCTCTAGTAGGCTTTGCTAGGCTTTACTGGGCTCTATTAGGCTATAGAAGCCAGTACTTTACTGTGGCCTACAAAGGCTCATGCGAAACTATTGCTCGTGAACACACAAGCTATGGCCCGTGTACGCAGTGTTTAGTCCCTATGGTCTGAGTATCTAGAGGGCTGACAAGGGACTAGTAAAGCCTAATAGAGAGTATTAGAGTCTGGTACAGCCTAGTACACTCTAGTCTAGCCTAGTCCAGCCTGTTCCATGCTAGTATAGCCTATACCAACCTCCACTACTCTGTTCTCCCAACAGGCTGGACTATACTAGTCTTGGGTGCACTAGGCTGTACTGTACTGTACTGTACTGTACTGTACTGTACTGTACTGTACTGTACTGTACTGTACTGTACTGTACTGTACTGTACTGTACTGTACTGTACTGTACTGTACTAGACTCTACTGGTCTCTAATAGGCTGTTTTAAGCTCTAGTAGGCTTTGCTAGGCTTTAGTGGGCTCTATTAGGCTATAGAAGCCAGTACTTTACTGTGGCCTACAAAGGCTCATGCGAAACTATTGCTCGTGAACACACAAGCTATGGCCCGTGTACGCAGTGTTTAGTCCCTATGGTCTGAGTATCTAGAGGGCTGACAAGGGACTAGTAAAGCCTAATAGAGAGTATTAGAGTCTGGTACAGCCTAGTACACTCTAGTCTAGCCTAGTCCAGCCTGTTCCATGCTAGTATAGCCTATACCAACCTCCACTACTCTGTTCTCCCAACAGGCTGGACTATACTAGTCTTGGGTGCACTAGGCTGTACTGTACTGTACTGTACTGTACTGTACTGTACTGTACTGTACTGTACTGTACTGTACTAGACTCTACTGGTCTCTAATAGGCTGTTTTAAGCTCTAGTAGGCTTTGCTAGGCTTTACTGGGCTCTATTAGGCTATAGAAGCCAGTACTTTACTGTGGCCTACAAAGGCTCATGCGAAACTATTGCTCGTGAACACACAAGCTATGGCCCGTGTACGCAGTGTATAGTCCCTATGGTCTGAGTATCTAGAGGGCTGAAAAGGGACTAGTAAAGCCTAATAGAGAGTATTAGAGTCTGGTACAGCCTAGTACACTCTAGTCTAGCCTAGTCCAGCCTGTTTCATGCTAGCATAGCCTATACCAACCTCCACTACTCTGTTCTCCCAACAGGCTGGACTATACTAGTCTTGGGTGCACTAGGCTGTACTGTACTGTACTGTACTGTACTGTACTGTACTGTACTGTACTGTACTGTACTGTACTGTACTGTACTGTACTGTACTGTACTAGACTCTACTGGTCTCTAATAGGCTGTTTTAAGCTCTAGTAGGCTTTGCTAGGCTTTACTATTAGGCTATAGAAGCCAGTACTTTACTGTGGCCTACAAAGGCTCATGCGAAACTATTGCTCGTGAACACACAAGCTATGGCCCGTGTACACAGTGTTTAGTCCCTATGGTCTGAGTATCTACAGGGCTGACAAGGGACTAGTAAAGCCTAATAGAGAGTATTAGAGTCTGGTACAGCCTAGTACACTCTAGTCTAGCCTAGTCCAGCCTGTTCCATGCTAGTATAGCCTATACCAACCTCCACTACTCTGTTCTCCCAACAGGCTGGACTATACTAGTCTTGGGTGCACTAGGCTGTACTGTACTGTACTGTACTGTACTAGACTCTACTGGTCTCTAATAGGCTGTTTTAAGCTCTAGTAGGCTTTGCTAGGCTTTACTGGGCTCTATTAGGCTATAGAAGCCAGTACTTTACTGTGGCCTACAAAGGCTCATGCGAAACTATTGCTCGTGAACACACAAGCTATGGCCCGTGTACGCAGTGTTTAGTCCCTATGGTCTGAGTATCTACAGGGCTGACAAGGGACTAGTAAAGCCTAATAGAGAGTATTAGAGTCTGGTACAGCCTAGTACACTCTAGTCTAGCCTAGTCCAGCCTGTTCCATGCTAGTATAGCCTATACCAACCTCCACTACTCTGTTCTCCCAACAGGCTGGACTATACTAGTCTTGGGTGCACTAGGCTGTACTGTACTGTACTGTACTGTACTGTACTGTACTGTACTGTACTGTACTGTACTAGACTCTACTGGTCTCTAATAGGCTGTTTTAAGCTCTAGTAGGCTTTGCTAGGCTTTACTGGGCTCTATTAGGCTATAAAAGCCAGTACTTTACTGTGGCCTACAAAGGCTCATGCAAAACTATTGCTCGTGAACACACAAGCTATGGCCCGTGTACACAGTGTTTAGTCCCTATGGTCTGAGTATCTACAGGGCTGACAAGGGACTAGTAAAGCCTAATAGAGAGTATTAGAGTCTGGTAGAGCCTAGTACACTCTAGTCTAGCCTAGTCCAGCCTGTTTCATGCTAGTATAGCCTATACCAACCTCCACTACTCTGTTCTCCCAACAGGCTGGACTATACTAGTCTTGGGTGCACTAGGCTGTACTGTACTGTACTGTACTGTACTGTACTGTACTAGACTCTACTGGTCTCTAATAGGCTGTTTTAAGCTCTAGTAGGCTTTGCTAGGCTTTACTGGGCTCTATTAGGCTATAGAAGCCAGTACTTTACTGTGGCCTACAAAGGCTCATGCGAAACTATTGCTCGTGAACACACAAGCTATGGCCCGTGTACGCAGTGTTTAGTCCCTATGGTCTGAGTATCTACAGGGCTGACAAGGGACTAGTAAAGCCTAATAGAGAGTATTAGAGTCTGGTACAGCCTAGTACACTCTAGTCTAGCCTAGTCCAGCCTGTTCCATGCTAGTATAGCCTATACCAACCTCCACTACTCTGTTCTCCCAACAGGCTGGACTATACTAGTCTTGGGTGCACTAGGCTGTACTGTACTGTACTGTACTGTACTGTACTGTACTGTACTGTACTGTACTGTACTAGACTCTACTGGTCTCTAATAGGCTGTTTTAAGCTCTAGTAGGCTTTGCTAGGCTTTACTGGGCTCTATTAGGCTATAAAAGCCAGTACTTTACTGTGGCCTACAAAGGCTCATGCAAAACTATTGCTCGTGAACACACAAGCTATGGCCCGTGTACACAGTGTTTAGTCCCTATGGTCTGAGTATCTACAGGGCTGACAAGGGACTAGTAAAGCCTAATAGAGAGTATTAGAGTCTGGTAGAGCCTAGTACACTCTAGTCTAGCCTAGTCCAGCCTGTTTCATGCTAGTATAGCCTATACCAACCTCCACTACTCTGTTCTCCCAACAGGCTGGACTATACTAGTCTTGGGTGCACTAGGCTGTACTGTACTGTACTGTACTGTACTGTACTAGACTCTACTGGTCTCTAATAGGCTGTTTTAAGCTCTAGTAGGCTTTGCTAGGCTTTACTGGGCTCTATTAGGCTATAGAAGCCAGTACTTTACTGTGGCCTACAAAGGCTCATGCGAAACTATTGCTCGTGAACACACAAGCTATGGCCCGTGTACACAGTGTTTAGTCCCTATGGTCTGAGTATCTACAGGGCTGACAAGGGACTAGTAAAGCCTAATAGAGAGTATTAGAGTCTGGTACAGCCTAGTACACTCTAGTCTAGCCTAGTCCAGCCTGTTCCATGCTAGTATAGCCTATACCAACCTCCACTACTCTGTTCTCCCAACAGGCTGGACTATACTAGTCTTGGGTGCACTAGGCTGTACTGTACTGTACTGTACTGTACTGTACTGTACTAGACTCTACTGGTCTCTAATAGGCTGTTTTAAGCTCTAGTAGGCTTTGCTAGGCTTTACTGGGCTCTATTAGGCTATAGAAGCCAGTACTTTACTTTGGCCTACAAAGGCTCTTGCAAAACTATTGCTCGTGAACACACAAGCTATGGCCCGTGTACGCAGTGTTTAGTCCCTATGGTCTGAGTATCTAGAGGGCTGACAAGGGACTAGTAAAGCCTAATAGAGAGTATTAGAGTCTGGTACAGCCTAGTACACTCTAGTCTAGCCTAGTCCAGCCTGTTCCATGCTAGTATAGCCTATACCAACCTCCACTACTCTGTTCTCCCAACAGGCTGGACTATACTAGTCTTGGGTGCACTAGGCTGTACTGTACTGTACTGTACTGTACTAGACTCTACTGGTCTCTAATAGGCTGTTTTAAGCTCTAGTAGGCTTTGCTAGGCTTTACTGGGCTCTATTAGGCTATAGAAGCCAGTACTTTACTTTGGCCTACAAAGGCTCTTGCAAAACTATTGCTCGTGAACACACAAGCTATGGCCCGTGTACACAGTGTTTAGTCCCTATGGTCTGAGTATCTAAAGGGCTGACAAGGGACTAGTAAAGCCTAATAGAGAGTATTAGAGTCTGGTACAGCCTAGTACACTCTAGTCTAGCCTAGTCCAGCCTGTTCCATGCTAGTATAGCCTATATCAACCTCCACTACTCTGTTCTCCCAACAGGCTGGACTATACTAGTCTTGGGTGCACTAGGCTGTACTGTACTGTACTGTACTGTACTGTACTGTACTAGACTCTACTGGTCTCTAATAGGCTGTTTTAAGCTCTAGTAGGCTTTGCTAGGCTTTACTGGGCTCTATTAGGCTATAGAAGCCAGTACTTTACTTTGGCCTACAAAGGCTCTTGCAAAACTATTGCTCGTGAACACACAAGCTATGGCCCGTGTACACAGTGTTTAGTCCCTATGGTCTGAGTATCTAAAGGGCTGACAAGGGACTAGTAAAGCCTAATAGAGAGTATTAGAGTCTGGTACAGCCTAGTACACTCTAGTCTAGCCTAGTCCAGCCTGTTCCATGCTAGTATAGCCTATACCAACCTCCACTACTCTGTTCTCCCAACAGGCTGGACTATACTAGTCTTGGGTGCACTAGGCTGTACTGTACTGTACTGTACTAGACTCTACTGGTCTCTAATAGGCTGTTTTAAGCTCTAGTAGGCTTTGCTAGGCTTTACTGGGCTCTATTAGGCTATAGAAGCCAGTACTTTACTTTGGCCTACAAAGGCTCTTGCAAAACTATTGCTCGTGAACACACAAGCTATGGCCCGTGTACACAGTGTTTAGTCCCTATGGTCTGAGTATCTAAAGGGCTGACAAGGGACTAGTAAAGCCTAATAGAGAGTATTAGAGTCTGGTACAGCCTAGTACACTCTAGTCTAGCCTAGTCCAGCCTGTTCCATGCTAGTATAGCCTATACCCACCTCCCCTACTCTGTTCTCCCAACAGGCTGGACTATACTAGTCTTGGGTGCACTAGGCTGTACTGTACTGTACTGTACTGTACTAGACTCTACTGGTCTCTAATAGGCTGTTTTAAGCTCTAGTAGGCTTTGCTAGGCTTTACTGGGCTCTATTAGGCTATAGAAGCCAGTACTTTACTTTGGCCTACAAAGGCTCTTGCAAAACTATTGCTCGTGAACACACAAGCTATGGCCCGTGTACACAGTGTTTAGTCCCTATGGTCTGAGCATCTAAAGGGCTGACAAGGGACTAGTAAAGCCTAATAGAGAGTATTAGAGTCTGGTACAGCCTAGTACACTCTAGTCTAGCCTAGTCCAGCCTGTTCCATGCTAGTATAGCCTATACCAACCTCCACTACTCTGTTCTCCCAACAGGCTGGACTATACTAGTCTTGGGTGCACTAGGCTGTACTGTACTGTACTGTACTAGACTCTACTGGTCTCTAATAGGCTGTTTTAAGCTCTAGTAGGCTTTGCTAGGCTTTACTGGGCTCTATTAGGCTATAGAAGCCAGTACTTTACTTTGGCCTACAAAGGCTCTTGCAAAACTATTGCTCGTGAACACACAAGCTATGGCCCGTGTACACAGTGTTTAGTCCCTATGGTCTGAGTATCTAAAGGGCTGACAAGGGACTAGTAAAGCCTAATAGAGAGTATTAGAGTCTGGTACAGCCTAGTACACTCTAGTCTAGCCTAGTCCAGCCTGTTCCATGCTAGTATAGCCTATACCAACCTCCACTACTCTGTTCTCCCAACAGGCTGGACTATACTAGTCTTGGGTGCACTAGGCTGTACTGTACTGTACTGTACTGTACTGTACTAGACTCTACTGGTCTCTAATAGGCTGTTTTAAGCTCTAGTAGGCTTTGCTAGGCTTTACTGGGCTCTATCAGGCTATAGAAGCCAGTACTTTACTTTGGCCTACAAAGGCTCTTGCAAAACTATTGCTCGTGAACACACAAGCTATGGCCCGTGTACGCAGTGTTTAGTCCCTATGGTCTGAGTATCTAAAGGGCTGACAAGGGATTAGTAAAGCCTAATAGAGAGTATTAGAGTCTGGTACAGCCTAGTACACTCTAGTCTAGCCTAGTCCAGCCTGTTCCATGCTAGTATAGCCTATACCAACCTCCACTACTCTGTTCTCCCAACAGGCTGGACTATACTAGTCTTGGGTGCACTAGGCTGTACTGTACTGTACTGTACTGTACTGTACTGTACTAGACTCTACTGGTCTCTAATAGGCTGTTTTAAGCTCTAGTAGGCTTTGCTAGGCTTTACTGGGCTTTATTAGGCTATAGAAGCCAGTACTTTACTTTGGCCTACAAAGGCTCTTGCAAAACTATTGCTCGTGAACACACAAGCTATGGCCCGTGTACGCAGTGTTTAGTCCCTATGGTCTGAGTATCTAAAGGGCTGACAAGGGACTAGTAAAGCCTAATAGAGAGTATTAGAGTCTGGTACAGCCTAGTACACTCTAGTCTAGCCTAGTCCAGCCTGTTCCATGCTAGTATAGCCTATACCAACCTCCACTACTCTGTTCTCCCAACAGGCTGGACTATACTAGTCTTGGGTGCACTAGGCTGTACTGTACTGTACTGTACTAGACTCTACTGGTCTCTAATAGGCTGTTTTAAGCTCTAGTAGGCTTTGCTAGGCTTTACTGGGCTCTATTAGGCTATAGAAGCCAGTACTTTACTTTGGCCTACAAAGGCTCTTGCAAAACTATTGCTCGTGAACACACAAGCTATGGCCCGTGTACACAGTGTTTAGTCCCTATGGTCTGAGTATCTAAAGGGCTGACAAGGGACTAGTAAAGCCTAATAGAGAGTATTAGAGTCTGGTACAGCCTAGTACACTCTAGTCTAGCCTAGTCCAGCCTGTTCCATGCTAGTATAGCCTATACCAACCTCCACTACTCTGTTCTCCCAACAGGCTGGACTATACTAGTCTTGGGTGCACTAGGCTGTACTGTACTGTACTGTACTGTACTGTACTGTACTGTACTAGACTCTACTGGTCTCTAATAGGCTGTTTTAAGCTCTAGTAGGCTTTGCTAGGCTTTACTGGGCTCTATTAGGCTATAGAAGCCAGTACTTTACTTTGGCCTACAAAGGCTCTTGCAAAACTATTGCTCGTGAACACACAAGCTATGGCCCGTGTACGCAGTGTTTAGTCCCTATGGTCTGAGTATCTAAAGGGCTGACAAGGGATTAGTAAAGCCTAATAGAGAGTATTAGAGTCTGGTACAGCCTAGTACACTCTAGTCTAGCCTAGTCCAGCCTGTTCCATGCTAGTATAGCCTATACCAACCTCCACTACTCTGTTCTCCCAACAGGCTGGACTATACTAGTCTTGGGTGCACTAGGCTGTACTGTACTGTACTGTACTGTACTGTACTGTACTGTACTGTACTGTACTGTACTAGACTCTACTGGTCTCTAATAGGCTGTTTTAAGCTCTAGTAGGCTTTGCTAGGCTTTACTGGGCTCTATTAGGCTATAGAAGCCAGTACTTTACTGTGGCCTACAAAGGCTCATGCGAAACTATTGCTCGTGAACACACAAGCTATGGCCCGTGTACGCAGTGTTTAGTCCCTATGGTCTGAGTATCTACAGGGCTGACAAGGGACTAGTAAAGCCTAATAGAGAGTATTAGAGTCTGGTACAGCCTAGTACACTCTAGTCTAGCCTAGTCCAGCCTGTTCCATGCTAGTATAGCCTATACCAACCTCCACTACTCTGTTCTCCCAACAGGCTGGACTATACTAGTCTTGGGTGCACTAGGCTGTACTGTACTGTACTGTACTAGACTCTACTGGTCTCTAATAGGCTGTTTTAAGCTCTAGTAGGCTTTGCTAGGCTTTACTGGGCTCTATTAGGCTATAGAAGCCAGTACTTTACTGTGGCCTACAAAGGCTCATGCGAAACTATTGCTCGTGAACACACAAGCTATGGCCCGTGTACGCAGTGTTTAGTCCCTATGGTCTGAGTATCTACAGGGCTGACAAGGGACTAGTAAAGCCTAATAGAGAGTATTAGAGTCTGGTACAGCCTAGTACACTCTAGTCTAGCCTAGTCCAGCCTGTTCCATGCTAGTATAGCCTATACCAACCTCCACTACTCTGTTCTCCCAACAGGCTGGACTATACTAGTCTTGGGTGCACTAGGCTGTACTGTACTGTACTGTACTAGACTCTACTGGTCTCTAATAGGCTGTTTTAAGCTCTAGTAGGCTTTGCTAGGCTTTACTGGGCTCTATTAGGCTATAGAAGCCAGTACTTTACTTTGGCCTACAAAGGCTCTTGCAAAACTATTGCTCGTGAACACACAAGCTATGGCCCGTGTACACAGTGTTTAGTCCCTATGGTCTGAGTATCTAAAGGGCTGACAAGGGACTAGTAAAGCCTAATAGAGAGTATTAGAGTCTGGTACAGCCTAGTACACTCTAGTCTAGCCTAGTCCAGCCTGTTCCATGCTAGTATAGCCTATACCAACCTCCACTACTCTGTTCTCCCAACAGGCTGGACTATACTAGTCTTGGGTGCACTAGGCTGTACTGTACTGTACTGTACTGTACTGTACTAGACTCTACTGGTCTCTAATAGGCTGTTTTAAGCTCTAGTAGGCTTTGCTAGGCTTTACTGGGCTCTATCAGGCTATAGAAGCCAGTACTTTACTTTGGCCTACAAAGGCTCTTGCAAAACTATTGCTCGTGAACACACAAGCTATGGCCCGTGTACGCAGTGTTTAGTCCCTATGGTCTGAGTATCTAAAGGGCTGACAAGGGATTAGTAAAGCCTAATAGAGAGTATTAGAGTCTGGTACAGCCTAGTACACTCTAGTCTAGCCTAGTCCAGCCTGTTCCATGCTAGTATAGCCTATACCAACCTCCACTACTCTGTTCTCCCAACAGGCTGGACTATACTAGTCTTGGGTGCACTAGGCTGTACTGTACTGTACTGTACTGTACTGTACTAGACTCTACTGGTCTCTAATAGGCTGTTTTAAGCTCTAGTAGGCTTTGCTAGGCTTTACTGGGCTTTATTAGGCTATAGAAGCCAGTACTTTACTTTGGCCTACAAAGGCTCTTGCAAAACTATTGCTCGTGAACACACAAGCTATGGCCCGTGTACGCAGTGTTTAGTCCCTATGGTCTGAGTATCTAAAGGGCTGACAAGGGACTAGTAAAGCCTAATAGAGAGTATTAGAGTCTGGTACAGCCTAGTACACTCTAGTCTAGCCTAGTCCAGCCTGTTCCATGCTAGTATAGCCTATACCAACCTCCACTACTCTGTTCTCCCAACAGGCTGGACTATACTAGTCTTGGGTGCACTAGGCTGTACTGTACTGTACTGTACTAGACTCTACTGGTCTCTAATAGGCTGTTTTAAGCTCTAGTAGGCTTTGCTAGGCTTTACTGGGCTCTATTAGGCTATAGAAGCCAGTACTTTACTTTGGCCTACAAAGGCTCTTGCAAAACTATTGCTCGTGAACACACAAGCTATGGCCCGTGTACACAGTGTTTAGTCCCTATGGTCTGAGTATCTAAAGGGCTGACAAGGGACTAGTAAAGCCTAATAGAGAGTATTAGAGTCTGGTACAGCCTAGTACACTCTAGTCTAGCCTAGTCCAGCCTGTTCCATGCTAGTATAGCCTATACCAACCTCCACTACTCTGTTCTCCCAACAGGCTGGACTATACTAGTCTTGGGTGCACTAGGCTGTACTGTACTGTACTGTACTGTACTGTACTAGACTCTACTGGTCTCTAATAGGCTGTTTTAAGCTCTAGTAGGCTTTGCTAGGCTTTACTGGGCTCTATTAGGCTATAGAAGCCAGTACTTTACTTTGGCCTACAAAGGCTCTTGCAAAACTATTGCTCGTGAACACACAAGCTATGGCCCGTGTACGCAGTGTTTAGTCCTATGGTCTGAGTATCTAAAGGGCTGACAAGGGATTAGTAAAGCCTAATAGAGAGTATTAGAGTCTGGTACAGCCTAGTACACTCTAGTCTAGCCTAGTCCAGCCTGTTCCATGCTAGTATAGCCTATACCAACCTCCACTACTCTGTTCTCCCAACAGGCTGGACTATACTAGTCTTGGGTGCACTAGGCTGTACTGTACTGTACTGTACTGTACTGTACTGTACTGTACTGTACTGTACTAGACTCTACTGGTCTCTAATAGGCTGTTTTAAGCTCTAGTAGGCTTTGCTAGGCTTTACTGGGCTCTATTAGGCTATAGAAGCCAGTACTTTACTGTGGCCTACAAAGGCTCATGCGAAACTATTGCTCGTGAACACACAAGCTATGGCCCGTGTACGCAGTGTTTAGTCCCTATGGTCTGAGTATCTACAGGGCTGACAAGGGACTAGTAAAGCCTAATAGAGAGTATTAGAGTCTGGTACAGCCTAGTACACTCTAGTCTAGCCTAGTCCAGCCTGTTCCATGCTAGTATAGCCTATACCAACCTCCACTACTCTGTTCTCCCAACAGGCTGGACTATACTAGTCTTGGGTGCACTAGGCTGTACTGTACTGTACTGTACTAGACTCTACTGGTCTCTAATAGGCTGTTTTAAGCTCTAGTAGGCTTTGCTAGGCTTTACTGGGCTCTATTAGGCTATAGAAGCCAGTACTTTACTGTGGCCTACAAAGGCTCATGCGAAACTATTGCTCGTGAACACACAAGCTATGGCCCGTGTACGCAGTGTTTAGTCCCTATGGTCTGAGTATCTACAGGGCTGACAAGGGACTAGTAAAGCCTAATAGAGAGTATTAGAGTCTGGTACAGCCTAGTACACTCTAGTCTAGCCTAGTCCAGCCTGTTCCATGCTAGTATAGCCTATACCAACCTCCACTACTCTGTTCTCCCAACAGGCTGGACTATACTAGTCTTGGGTGCACTAGGCTGTACTGTACTGTACTGTACTGTACTGTACTGTACTGTACTGTACTGTACTGTACTGTACTGTACTGTACTAGACTCTACTGGTCTCTAATAGGCTGTTTTAAGCTCTAGTAGGCTTTGCTAGGCTTTACTGGGCTCTATTAGGCTATAGAAGCCAGTACTTTACTGTGGCCTACAAAGGCTCATGCGAAACTATTGCTCGTGAACACACAAGCTATGGCCCGTGTACGCAGTGTTTAGTCCCTATGGTCTGAGTATCTACAGGGCTGACAAGGGACTAGTAAAGCCTAATAGAGAGTATTAGAGTCTGGTACAGCCTAGTACACTCTAGTCTAGCCTAGTCCAGCCTGTTCCATGCTAGTATAGCCTATACCAACCTCCACTACTCTGTTCTCCCAACAGGCTGGACTATACTAGTCTTGGGTGCACTAGGCTGTACTGTACTGTACTGTACTGTACTGTACTAGACTCTACTGGTCTCTAATAGGCTGTTTTAAGCTCTAGTAGGCTTTGCTAGGCTTTACTGGGCTCTATTAGGCTATAGAAGCCAGTACTTTACTTTGGCCTACAAAGGCTCTTGCAAAACTATTGCTCGTGAACACACAAGCTATGGCCCGTGTACGCAGTGTTTAGTCCCTATGGTCTGAGTATCTAAAGGGCCGACAAGGGACTAGTAAAGCCTAATAGAGAGTATTAGAGTCTGGTACAGCCTAGTACACTCTAGTCTAGCCTAGTCCAGCCTGTTCCATGCTAGTATAGCCTATACCAACCTCCACTACTCTGTTCTCCCAACAGGCTGGACTATACTAGTCTTGGGTGCACTAGGCTGTACTGTACTGTACTGTACTAGACTCTACTGGTCTCTAATAGGCTGTTTTAAGCTCTAGTAGGCTTTGCTAGGCTTTACTGGGCTCTATTAGGCTATAGAAGCCAGTACTTTACTTTGGCCTACAAAGGCTCTTGCAAAACTATTGCTCGTGAACACACAAGCTATGGCCCGTGTACACAGTGTTTAGTCCCTATGGTCTGAGTATCTAAAGGGCTGACAAGGGACTAGTAAAGCCTAATAGAGAGTATTAGAGTCTGGTACAGCCTAGTACACTCTAGTCTAGCCTAGTCCAGCCTGTTCCATGCTAGTATAGCCTATATCAACCTCCACTACTCTGTTCTCCCAACAGGCTGGACTATACTAGTCTTGGGTGCACTAGGCTGTACTGTACTGTACTGTACTGTACTGTACTGTACTGTACTGTACTGTACTGTACTGTACTGTACTGTACTGTACTGTACTGTACTAGACTCTACTGGTCTCTAATAGGCTGTTTTAAGCTCTAGTAGGCTTTGCTAGGCTTTACTGGGCTCTATTAGGCTATAGAAGCCAGTACTTTACTTTGGCCTACAAAGGCTCTTGCAAAACTATTGCTCGTGAACACACAAGCTATGGCCCGTGTACACAGTGTTTAGTCCCTATGGTCTGAGTATCTAAAGGGCTGACAAGGGACTAGTAAAGCCTAATAGAGAGTATTAGAGTCTGGTACAGCCTAGTACACTCTAGTCTAGCCTAGTCCAGCCTGTTCCATGCTAGTATAGCCTATACCCACCTCCCCTACTCTGTTCTCCCAACAGGCTGGACTATACTAGTCTTGGGTGCACTAGGCTGTACTGTACTGTACTGTACTAGACTCTACTGGTCTCTAATAGGCTGTTTTAAGCTCTAGTAGGCTTTGCTAGGCTTTACTGGGCTCTATTAGGCTATAGAAGCCAGTACTTTACTTTGGCCTACAAAGGCTCTTGCAAAACTATTGCTCGTGAACACACAAGCTATGGCCCGTGTACACAGTGTTTAGTCCCTATGGTCTGAGTATCTAAAGGGCTGACAAGGGACTAGTAAAGCCTAATAGAGAGTATTAGAGTCTGGTACAGCCTAGTACACTCTAGTCTAGCCTAGTCCAGCCTGTTCCATGCTAGTATAGCCTATACCAACCTCCACTACTCTGTTCTCCCAACAGGCTGGACTATACTAGTCTTGGGTGCACTAGGCTGTACTGTACTGTACTGTACTGTACTGTACTGTACTGTACTGTACTAGACTCTACTGGTCTCTAATAGGCTGTTTTAAGCTCTAGTAGGCTTTGCTAGGCTTTACTGGGCTCTATTAGGCTATAGAAGCCAGTACTTTACTTTGGCCTACAAAGGCTCTTGCAAAACTATTGCTTGTGAACACACAAGCTATGGCCCGTGTACACAGTGTTTAGTCCCTATGGTCTGAGTATCTAAAGGGCTGACAAGGGACTAGTAAAGCCTAATAGAGAGTATTAGAGTCTGGTACAGCCTAGTACACTCTAGTCTAGCCTAGTCCAGCCTGTTCCATGCTAGTATAGCCTATACCCACCTCCCCTACTCTGTTCTCCCAACAGGCTGGACTATACTAGTCTTGGGTGCACTAGGCTGTACTGTACTGTACTGTACTGTACTGTACTAGACTCTACTGGTCTCTAATAGGCTGTTTTAAGCTCTAGTAGGCTTTGCTAGGCTTTACTGGGCTCTATTAGGCTATAGAAGCCAGTACTTTACTTTGGCCTACAAAGGCTCTTGCAAAACTATTGCTCGTGAACACACAAGCTATGGCCCGTGTACACAGTGTTTAGTCCCTATGGTCTGAGTATCTAAAGGGCTGACAAGGGACTAGTAAAGCCTAATAGAGAGTATTAGAGTCTGGTACAGCCTAGTACACTCTAGTCTAGCCTAGTCCAGCCTGTTCCATGCTAGTATAGCCTATACCCACCTCCCCTACTCTGTTCTCCCAACAGGCTGGACTATACTAGTCTTGGGTGCACTAGGCTGTACTGTACTGTACTGTACTAGACTCTACTGGTCTCTAATAGGCTGTTTTAAGCTCTAGTAGGCTTTGCTAGGCTTCACTGGGCTCTATTAGGCTATAGAAGCCAGTACTTTACTTTGGCCTACAAAGGCTCTTGCAAAACTATTGCTCGTGAACACACAAGCTATGGCCCGTGTACACAGTGTTTAGTCCCTATGGTCTGAGTATCTAAAGGGCTGACAAGGGACTAGTAAAGCCTAATAGAGAGTATTAGAGTCTGGTACAGCCTAGTACACTCTAGTCTAGCCTAGTCCAGCCTGTTCCATGCTAGTATAGCCTATACCAACCTCCACTACTCTGTTCTCCCAACAGGCTGGACTATACTAGTCTTGGGTGCACTAGGCTGTACTGTACTGTACTGTACTAGACTCTACTGGTCTCTAATAGGCTGTTTTAAGCTCTAGTAGGCTTTGCTAGGCTTTACTGGGCTCTATTAGGCTATAAAAGCCAGTACTTTACTTTGGCCTACAAAGGCTCTTGCAAAACTATTGCTCGTGAACACACAAGCTATGGCCCGTGTACACAGTGTTTAGTCCCTATGGTCTGAGTATCTAAAGGGCTGACAAGGGACTAGTAAAGCCTAATAGAGAGTATTAGAGTCTGGTACAGCCTAGTACACTCTAGTCTAGCCTAGTCCAGCCTGTTCCATGCTAGTATAGCCTATACCCACCTCCCCTACTCTGTTCTCCCAACAGGCTGGACTATACTAGTCTTGGGTGCACTAGGCTGTACTGTACTGTACTGTACTAGACTCTACTGGTCTCTAATAGGCTGTTTTAAGCTCTAGTAGGCTTTGCTAGGCTTTACTGGGCTCTATTAGGCTATAGAAGCCAGTACTTTACTTTGGCCTACAAAGGCTCTTGCAAAACTATTGCTCGTGAACACACAAGCTATGGCCCGTGTACACAGTGTTTAGTCCCTATGGTCTGAGTATCTAAAGGGCTGACAAGGGACTAGTAAAGCCTAATAGAGAGTATTAGAGTCTGGTACAGCCTAGTACACTCTAGTCTAGCCTAGTCCAGCCTGTTCCATGCTAGTATAGCCTATACCAACCTCCACTACTCTGTTCTCCCAACAGGCTGGACTATACTAGTCTTGGGTGCACTAGGCTGTACTGTACTGTACTGTACTGTACTGTACTGTACTAGACTCTACTGGTCTCTAATAGGCTGTTTTAAGCTCTAGTAGGCTTTGCTAGGCTTTACTGGGCTCTATTAGGCTATAGAAGCCAGTACTTTACTTTGGCCTACAAAGGCTCTTGCAAAACTATTGCTTGTGAACACACAAGCTATGGCCCGTGTACACAGTGTTTAGTCCCTATGGTCTGAGTATCTAAAGGGCTGACAAGGGACTAGTAAAGCCTAATAGAGAGTATTAGAGTCTGGTACAGCCTAGTACACTCTAGTCTAGCCTAGTCCAGCCTGTTCCATGCTAGTATAGCCTATACCCACCTCCCCTACTCTGTTCTCCCAACAGGCTGGACTATACTAGTCTTGGGTGCACTAGGCTGTACTGTACTGTACTGTACTGTACTGTACTAGACTCTACTGGTCTCTAATAGGCTGTTTTAAGCTCTAGTAGGCTTTGCTAGGCTTTACTGGGCTCTATTAGGCTATAGAAGCCAGTACTTTACTTTGGCCTACAAAGGCTCTTGCAAAACTATTGCTCGTGAACACACAAGCTATGGCCCGTGTACACAGTGTTTAGTCCCTATGGTCTGAGTATCTAAAGGGCTGACAAGGGACTAGTAAAGCCTAATAGAGAGTATTAGAGTCTGGTACATCCTAGTACACTCTAGTCTAGCCTAGTCCAGCCTGTTCCATGCTAGTATAGCCTATACCCACCTCCCCTACTCTGTTCTCCCAACAGGCTGGACTATACTAGTCTTGGGTGCACTAGGCTGTACTGTACTGTACTGTACTAGACTCTACTGGTCTCTAATAGGCTGTTTTAAGCTCTAGTAGGCTTTGCTAGGCTTCACTGGGCTCTATTAGGCTATAGAAGCCAGTACTTTACTTTGGCCTACAAAGGCTCTTGCAAAACTATTGCTCGTGAACACACAAGCTATGGCCCGTGTACACAGTGTTTAGTCCCTATGGTCTGAGTATCTAAAGGGCTGACAAGGGACTAGTAAAGCCTAATAGAGAGTATTAGAGTCTGGTACAGCCTAGTACACTCTAGTCTAGCCTAGTCCAGCCTGTTCCATGCTAGTATAGCCTATACCAACCTCCACTACTCTGTTCTCCCAACAGGCTGGACTATACTAGTCTTGGGTGCACTAGGCTGTACTGTACTGTACTGTACTAGACTCTACTGGTCTCTAATAGGCTGTTTTAAGCTCTAGTAGGCTTTGCTAGGCTTTACTGGGCTCTATTAGGCTATAGAAGCCAGTACTTTACTTTGGCCTACAAAGGCTCTTGCAAAACTATTGCTCGTGAACACACAAGCTATGGCCCGTGTACACAGTGTTTAGTCCCTATGGTCTGAGTATCTAAAGGGCTGACAAGGGACTAGTAAAGCCTAATAGAGAGTATTAGAGTCTGGTACAGCCTAGTACACTCTAGTCTAGCCTAGTCCAGCCTGTTCCATGCTAGTATAGCCTATACCAACCTCCACTACTCTGTTCTCCCAACAGGCTGGACTATACTAGTCTTGGGTGCACTAGGCTGTACTGTACTGTACTGTACTGTACTGTACTAGACTCTACTGGTCTCTAATAGGCTGTTTTAAGCTCTAGTAGGCTTTGCTAGGCTTTACTGGGCTCTATTAGGCTATAGAAGCCAGTACTTTACTTTGGCCTACAAAGGCTCTTGCAAAACTATTGCTCGTGAACACACAAGCTATGGCCCGTGTACACAGTGTTTAGTCCCTATGGTCTGAGTATCTAAAGGGCTGACAAGGGACTAGTAAAGCCTAATAGAGAGTATTAGAGTCTGGTACAGCCTAGTACACTCTAGTCTAGCCTAGTCCAGCCTGTTCCATGCTACTATAGCCTATACCAACCTCCACTACTCTGTTCTCCCAACAGGCTGGACTATACTAGTCTTGGGTGCACTAGGCTGTACTGTACTGTACTGTACTGTACTGTACTGTACTGTACTGTACTGTACTAGACTCTACTGGTCTCTAATAGGCTGTTTTAAGCTCTAGTAGGCTTTGCTAGGCTTTACTGGGCTCTATTAGGCTATAGAAGCCAGTACTTTACTTTGGCCTACAAAGGCTCTTGCAAAACTATTGCTCGTGAACACACAAGCTATGGCCCGTGTACGCAGTGTTTAGTCCCTATGGTCTGAGTATCTAAAGGGCTGACAAGGGATTAGTAAAGCCTAATAGAGAGTATTAGAGTCTGGTACAGCCTAGTACACTCTAGTCTAGCCTTGTCCAGCCTGTTCCATGCTAGTATAGCCTATACCAACCTCCACTACTCTGTTCTCCCAACAGGCTGGACTATACTAGTCTTGGGTGCACTAGGCTGTACTGTACTGTACTGTGTTAGACTCTACTGGTCTCTAATAGGCTGTTTTAAGCTCTAGTAGGCTTTGCTAGGCTTTACTGGGCTCTATTAGGCTATAGAAGCCAGTACTTTACTTTGGCCTACAAAGGCTCTTGCAAAACTATTGCTCGTGAACACACAAGCTATGGCCCGTGTACGCAGTGTTTAGTCCCTATGGTCTGAGTATCTAAAGGGCTGACAAGGGACTAGTAAAGCCTAATAGAGAGTATTAGAGTCTGGTACAGCCTAGTACACTCTAGTCTAGCCTAGTCCAGCCTGTTCCATGCTAGTATAGCCTATACCAACCTCCACTACTCTGTTCTCCCAACAGGCTGGACTATACTAGTCTTGGGTGCACTAGGCTGTACTGTACTGTACTGTACTAGACTCTACTGGTCTCTAATAGGCTGTTTTAAGCTCTAGTAGGCTTTGCTAGGCTTTACTGGGCTCTATTAGGCTATAGAAACCAGTACTTTACTTTGGCCTACAAAGGCTCTTGCAAAACTATTGCTCGTGAACACACAAGCTATGGCCCGTGTACGCAGTGTTTAGTCCCTATGGTCTGAGTATCTAAAGGGCCGACAAGGGACTAGTAAAGCCTAATAGAGAGTATTAGAGTCTGGTACAGCCTAGTACACTCTAGTCTAGCCTAGTCCAGCCTGTTCCATGCTAGTATAGCCTATACCAACCTCCACTACTCTGTTCTCCCAACAGGCTGGACTATACTAGTCTTGGGTGCACTAGGCTGTACTGTACTGTACTGTACTAGACTCTACTGGTCTCTAATAGGCTGTTTTAAGCTCTAGTAGGCTTTGCTAGGCTTTACTGGGCTCTATTAGGCTATAGAAGCCAGTACTTTACTTTGGCCTACAAAGGCTCTTGCAAAACTATTGCTCGTGAACACACAAGCTATGGCCCGTGTACACAGTGTTTAGTCCCTATGGTCTGAGTATCTAAAGGGCTGACAAGGGACTAGTAAAGCCTAATAGAGAGTATTAGAGTCTGGTACAGCCTAGTACACTCTAGTCTAGCCTAGTCCAGCCTGTTCCATGCTAGTATAGCCTATATCAACCTCCACTACTCTGTTCTCCCAACAGGCTGGACTATACTAGTCTTGGGTGCACTAGGCTGTACTGTACTGTACTGTACTGTACTGTACTGTACTGTACTGTACTGTACTGTACTGTACTGTACTGTACTGTACTGTACTTTACTAGACTCTACTGGTCTCTAATAGGCTGTTTTAAGCTCTAGTAGGCTTTGCTAGGCTTTACTGGGCTCTATTAGGCTATAGAAGCCAGTACTTTACTTTGGCCTACAAAGGCTCTTGCAAAACTATTGCTCGTGAACACACAAGCTATGGCCCGTGTACACAGTGTTTAGTCCCTATGGTCTGAGTATCTAAAGGGCTGACAAGGGACTAGTAAAGCCTAATAGAGAGTATTAGAGTCTGGTACAGCCTAGTACACTCTAGTCTAGCCTAGTCCAGCCTGTTCCATGCTAGTATAGCCTATACCAACCTCCACTACTCTGTTCTACCAACAGGCTGGACTATACTAGTCTTGGGTGCACTAGGCTGTACTGTACTGTACTGTACTAGACTCTACTGGTCTCTAATAGGCTGTTTTAAGCTCTAGTAGGCTTTGCTAGGCTTTACTGGGCTCTATTAGGCTATAGAAGCCAGTACTTTACTTTGGCCTACAAAGGCTCTTGCAAAACTATTGCTCGTGAACACACAAGCTATGGCCCGTGTACGCAGAGTTTAGTCCCTATGGTCTGAGTATCTAAAGGGCCGACAAGGGACTAGTAAAGCCTAATAGAGAGTATTAGAGTCTGGTACAGCCTAGTACACTCTAGTCTAGCCTAGTCCAGCCTGTTCCATGCTAGTATAGCCTATACCAACCTCCACTACTCTGTTCTCCCAACAGGCTGGACTATACTAGTCTTGGGTGCACTAGGCTGTACTGTACTGTACTGTACTAGACTCTACTGGTCTCTAATAGGCTGTTTTAAGCTCTAGTAGGCTTTGCTAGGCTTTACTGGGCTCTATTAGGCTATAGAAGCCAGTACTTTACTTTGGCCTACAAAGGCTCTTGCAAAACTATTGCTCGTGAACACACAAGCTATGGCCCGTGTACACAGTGTTTAGTCCCTATGGTCTGAGTATCTAAAGGGCTGACAAGGGACTAGTAAAGCCTAATAGAGAGTATTAGAGTCTGGTACAGCCTAGTACACTCTAGTCTAGCCTAGTCCAGCCTGTTCCATGCTAGTATAGCCTATACCAACCTCCACTACTCTGTTCTCCCAACAGGCTGGACTATACTAGTCTTGGGTGCACTAGGCTGTACTGTACTGTACTGTACTAGACTCTACTGGTCTCTAATAGGCTGTTTTAAGCTCTAGTAGGCTTTGCTAGGCTTTACTGGGCTCTATTAGGCTATAGAAGCCAGTACTTTACTTTGGCCTACAAAGGCTCTTGCAAAACTATTGCTCGTGAACACACAAGCTATGGCCCGTGTACACAGTGTTTAGTCCCTATGGTCTGAGTATCTAAAGGGCTGACAAGGGACTAGTAAAGCCTAATAGAGAGTATTAGAGTCTGGTACAGCCTAGTACACTCTAGTCTAGCCTAGTCCAGCCTGTTCCATGCTAGTATAGCCTATATCAACCTCCACTACTCTGTTCTCCCAACAGGCTGGACTATACTAGTCTTGGGTGCACTAGGCTGTACTGTACTGTACTGTACTGTACTGTACTGTACTGTACTGTACTGTACTGTACTGTACTGTACTGTACTTTACTAGACTCTACTGGTCTCTAATAGGCTGTTTTAAGCTCTAGTAGGCTTTGCTAGGCTTTACTGGGCTCTATTAGGCTATAGAAGCCAGTACTTTACTTTGGCCTACAAAGGCTCTTGCAAAACTATTGCTCGTGAACACACAAGCTATGGCCCGTGTACACAGTGTTTAGTCCCTATGGTCTGAGTATCTAAAGGGCTGACAAGGGACTAGTAAAGCCTAATAGAGAGTATTAGAGTCTGGTACAGCCTAGTACACTCTAGTCTAGCCTAGTCCAGCCTGTTCCATGCTAGTATAGCCTATACCAACCTCCACTACTCTGTTCTACCAACAGGCTGGACTATACTAGTCTTGGGTGCACTAGGCTGTACTGTACTGTACTGTACTAGACTCTACTGGTCTCTAATAGGCTGTTTTAAGCTCTAGTAGGCTTTGCTAGGCTTTACTGGGCTCTATTAGGCTATAGAAGCCAGTACTTTACTTTGGCCTACAAAGGCTCTTGCAAAACTATTGCTCGTGAACACACAAGCTATGGCCCGTGTACGCAGTGTTTAGTCCCTATGGTCTGAGTATCTAAAGGGCCGACAAGGGACTAGTAAAGCCTAATAGAGAGTATTAGAGTCTGGTACAGCCTAGTACACTCTAGTCTAGCCTAGTCCAGCCTGTTCCATGCTAGTATAGCCTATACCAACCTCCACTACTCTGTTCTCCCAACAGGCTGGACTATACTAGTCTTGGGTGCACTAGGCTGTACTGTACTGTACTGTACTAGACTCTACTGGTCTCTAATAGGCTGTTTTAAGCTCTAGTAGGCTTTGCTAGGCTTTACTGGGCTCTATTAGGCTATAGAAGCCAGTACTTTACTTTGGCCTACAAAGGCTCTTGCAAAACTATTGCTCGTGAACACACAAGCTATGGCCCGTGTACACAGTGTTTAGTCCCTATGGTCTGAGTATCTAAAGGGCTGACAAGGGACTAGTAAAGCCTAATAGAGAGTATTAGAGTCTGGTACAGCCTAGTACACTCTAGTCTAGCCTAGTCCAGCCTGTTCCATGCTAGTATAGCCTATACCAACCTCCACTACTCTGTTCTACCAACAGGCTGGACTATACTAGTCTTGGGTGCACTAGGCTGTACTGTACTGTACTGTACTAGACTCTACTGGTCTCTAATAGGCTGTTTTAAGCTCTAGTAGGCTTTGCTAGGCTTTACTGGGCTCTATTAGGCTATAGAAGCCAGTACTTTACTTTGGCCTACAAAGGCTCTTGCAAAACTATTGCTCGTGAACACACAAGCTATGGCCCGTGTACGCAGTGTTTAGTCCCTATGGTCTGAGTATCTAAAGGGCCGACAAGGGACTAGTAAAGCCTAATAGAGAGTATTAGAGTCTGGTACAGCCTAGTACACTCTAGTCTAGCCTAGTCCAGCCTGTTCCATGCTAGTATAGCCTATACCAACCTCCACTACTCTGTTCTCCCAACAGGCTGGACTATACTAGTCTTGGGTGCACTAGGCTGTACTGTACTGTACTGTACTAGACTCTACTGGTCTCTAATAGGCTGTTTTAAGCTCTAGTAGGCTTTGCTAGGCTTTACTGGGCTCTATTAGGCTATAGAAGCCAGTACTTTACTTTGGCCTACAAAGGCTCTTGCAAAACTATTGCTCGTGAACACACAAGCTATGGCCCGTGTACACAGTGTTTAGTCCCTATGGTCTGAGTATCTAAAGGGCTGACAAGGGACTAGTAAAGCCTAATAGAGAGTATTAGAGTCTGGTACAGCCTAGTACACTCTAGTCTAGCCTAGTCCAGCCTGTTCCATGCTAGTATAGCCTATACCAACCTCCACTACTCTGTTCTCCCAACAGGCTGGACTATACTAGTCTTGGGTGCACTAGGCTGTACTGTACTGTACTGTACTAGACTCTACAGGTCTCTAATAGGCTGTTTTAAGCTCTAGTAGGCTTTGCTAGGCTTTACTGGGCTCTATTAGGCTATAGAAGCCAGTACTTTACTTTGGCCTACAAAGGCTCTTGCAAAACTATTGCTCGTGAACACACAAGCTATGGCCCGTGTACACAGTGTTTAGTCCCTATGGTCTGAGTATCTACAGGGCTGACAAGGGACTAGTACAGCCTAATAGAGAGTATTAGAGTCTGGTACAGCCTAGTACAACCTAGTCTAGCCTAGTCCAGCCTGTTCCATGCTAGTCTAGACTTAGTATAGTGCTTAAAGAGTGACTTTGAGAGCTGTTTTACCGTACAATGTAAGTCAATGAGGAGCAAATTTAGAATGATCAATTTCTAATCAATGGAGCAATTATTTTTGATTTCTTGTCCACCTTTGGAGTTACATCATGGCAAGGTAACTACACAACCCAAACCTCTACCAAAGTGGTCTTGCCCTTTAAGCAGGTAGCTATTGTCAATAGTCAGAGGGAAGTGGCAGTGTGAGGCAGTGTAGTGTGTAATCTTACTTGGGGGGATATGAATGTGTGGCTGCTGCTCACCCTCCTGGTAGGACAAACTTCATTAAAGTTGGGTTCGGGTTAGTTGGCTCGCCATCATGATCCTTTTTCTTATCAAGAAAAGTAACCTGGCCAATTCAATCAGATTCATGCAGGCACAGCCAGCATGTTGTGCCAGCAGTCAGTTTGGGTGGAAATCTCAGAGTAGTGTGCACCTCACTCTGCTACTGCAGACTGTCTCTGCTTCATGCAATTATTGGCAATTGCAAGCACTGGTGTGACTGATTGATTGATTGAGTGAGTGAGACTGAGTGTGTGTGTGACTGTGTTTGTGACTCTGTCAGTGACACACAGACAGCAGTGACACAAACCTTTTGAAAACCTTTTGAAACCTGGGTTACATCAGCCCTGTAGATACTCAGACCATTTGGATTAACCACTGTGTAAACAGGCAATAGTTTGTGTGTGCACGACCAATAGTTTCGCATGAACATTTGTAGGCCAAAGTAAAGTACTGCCTTCTATAGCCTAATAGAGCCCAGTACAGCCTAGCAAAGCCTACTAGAGCTGAAAGCAGACTATTAGAGCCCAGCAGAGACTAGTACAGTAAAGCCTAGTACACCCAGGTCTAGCCTACTCCAGCCTGTTGGGAGAACAGAATAGGGGAGGGGGTACCAGGCTATGCTAGGACTGATAAGGCTGGACTAGGATAGACTAGATTGTACTAGGCTGTACCAGACTCTAATACTCTCTATTAGGCTGTACTAGTCCCTTGTCAGCCCTTTAGATACTCAGACCATAGGGACTAAACACTGTGTACACGGGCCATAGCTTGTGTGTTCACGAGCAATAGTTTTGCATGAACCTTTGTAGGCCAAAGTAAAGTACTGCCTTCTATAGCCTAATAGAGCCCAGTAAAGCCTAGCAAAGCCTACTAGAGCTTAAAACAGCCTATTAGAGACCAGTAGAGTCTAGTACAGTACAGTACAGTACAGCCTAGTACAATCTAGTCTAGCCTAGTCCAGCCTGTTCCATGCTAGTATAGCCTATACCACCCTCCCCTAGTCTGTTCTCCAAATAGGCTGGACTATACTAGTCTTGGGTGCACTAGCCCTTACTGTACTGTACTTTACTAGACTCTACTGGTCTCTAATAGGCTGTTTTAAGCTCTAGTAGGCTTTGCTAGGCTTTACTGGGCTCTATTAGGCTATAGAAGCCAGCACTTTACTTTGGCCTACAAAGGCTCATGCAAAACTATTGCTCGTGAACACACAAGCTATGGCCCGTGTACACAGTGGTTAGTCCCTATGGTCTGAGTATCTACAGGGCTGACAAGGGACTAGTACAGCCTAATAGAGAGTATTAGAGTCTGGTACAGCCTAGTACAACCTAGTATAGCCTAGTCCAGCCTGTTCCATGCTAGTCTAGACTTAGTATAGTGCTTAAAGAGTGACTTTGAGAGCTGTTTTACCGTACAATGTAAGTCAATGAGGAGCAAATTTAGAATGATCAATTTCTAATCAATGGAGCAATTATTTTTTATTTCTTGTCCACCTTTGGAGTTACATCATGGCAAGGTAACTATCCCAAACCTCTACCAAAGTGGTCTTGCCCTTTAAGCAGGTAGGTATTGTCAATAGTCAGAGGGAAGTGGCAGAGTGAGGCAGTGTAGTGTGTAATGTTACTTGGGGGGATATGAATTTGTGGCTGCTGCTCACCCTCCTGGTAGGAAAAACTTCATTAAAGTTGGGTTCGGGTTAGTTGGCTCGCCATCATGATCCTTTTTCTTATCAAGAAAAGTAACCTGGCCAATTCAATCAGATTCATGCAGGCACAGCCAGCATGTTTTGCCAGCAGTCAGTTTGGGTGGAAATCTCAGAGTAGTGTGCACCTCACTCTGCTACTGCAGACTGTCTCTGCTTCATGCAATTATTGGCAATTGCAAGCACTGGTGTGACTGATTGATTGAGTGAGTGAGACTGAGTGTGTGTGTGTGACTGTGTTTGTGACTCTGTCAGTGACACACAGACAGCAGTGACACAAACCTTTTGAAAACCTTTTGAAACCTGGGTTACATCAGCCCTGTAGATACTCAGACCATTTGGATTAACCACTGTGTAAATGGGCAATAGTTTGTGTGTGCACGAACAATAGTTTCGCATGAACATTTGTAGGCCAAAGTAAAGTACTGCCTTCTATAGCTTAATAGAGCCCAGTACAGCCTAGCAAAGCCTACTAGAGCTGAAAGCAGACTATTAGAGCCCAGCAGAGACTAGTACAGTAAAGCCTAGTACACCCAGGTCTAGCCTAGTCCAGCCTGTTGGGAGAACAGAATAGGGGAGGGGGTACCAGGCTATGCTAGGACTGATAAGGCTGGACTAGGATAGACTAGATTGTACTAGGCTGTACCAGACTCTAATGCTCTCTATTAGGCTGTACTAGTCCCTTGTCAGCCCTGTAGATACTCAGACCATAGGGACTAACCACTGTGTACAGGGGCCATAGCTTGTGTGTTCACGAGCAATAGTTTTGCATGAACCTTTGTAGGCCAAAGTAAAGTACTGCCTTCTATACTAATAGAGCCCAGTAAAGCCTAGCAAAGCCTATTAGAGCTTAAAACAGCCTATTAGAGACCAGTAGAGTCTAGTATAGTACAGTACAGTACAGCCTAGTACAATCTAGTCTAGCCTAGTCCAGCCTGTTCCATGCTAGTATAGCCTATACCACCCTCCCCTAGTCTGTTCTCCAAACAGGCTGGACTATACTAGTCTTGGGTGCACTAGGCTGTACTGTACTGTACTGTACTAGACTCTACTGGTCTCTAATAGGCTGTTTTAAGCTCTAGTAGGCTTTGCTAGGCTTTACTGGGCTCTATTAGGCTATAGAAGCCAGTACTTTACTTTGGCCTACAAAGGCTCATGCAAAACTATTGCTCGTGAACACACAAGCTATGGCCTGTGTACATAGTGGTTAGTCCCTATGGTCTGAGTATCTACAGGGCTGACAAGGGACTAGTACAGCCTAATAGAGAGTATTAGAGTCTGGTACAGCCTAGTACAACCTAGTCTAGCCTAGTCCAGCCTGTTCCATGCTAGTCTAGACTTAGTATAGTGCTTAAAGAGTGACTTTGAGAGCTGTTTTACCGTACAATGTAAGTCAATGAGGAGCAAATTTAGAATGATCAATTTCTAATCAATGGAGCAATTATTTTTTATTTCTTATCCACCTTTGGAGTTACATCATGGCAAGGTAACTACACAACCCAAACCTCTACCAAAGTGGTCTTGCCCTTTAAGCAGGTAGGTATTGTCAATAGTCAGAGGGAAGTGGCAGTGTGAGGCAGTGTAGTGTGTAATGTTACTTGGGGGGATATGAATGTGTGGCTGCTGCTCACCCTCCTGGTAGGACAAACTTCATTAAAGTTGGGTTCGGGTTAGTTGGCTCGCCATCATGATTCTTTTTCTTATCAAGAAAAGTAACCTGGCCAATTCAATCAGATTCATGCAGGCACAGCCAGCATGTTGTGCCAGCAGTCAGTTTGGGTGGAAATCTCAGAGTAGTGTGCACCTCACTCTGCTACTGCAGACTGTCTCTGCTTCATGCAATTATTGGCAATTGCAAGCACTGGTGTGACTGATTGATTGAGTGAGTGAGACTGAGTGTGTGTGTGTGACTGTGTTTGTGACTCTGTCAGTGACACACAGACAGCAGTGACACAAACCTTTTGAAAACCTTTTGAAACCTGGGTTACATCAGCCCTGTAGATACTCAGACCATTTGGATTAACCACTGTGTAAACAGGCAATAGTTTGTGTGTGCACGACCAATAGTTTCGCATGAACATTTGTAGGCCAAAGTAAAGTACTGCCTTCTATAGCCTAATAGAGCCCAGTACAGCCTAGCAAAGCCTACTAGAGCTGAAAGCAGACTATTAGAGCCCAGCAGAGACTAGTACAGTAAAGCCTAGTACACCCAGGTCTAGCCTACTCCAGCCTGTTGGGAGAACAGAATAGGGGAGGGGGTACCAGGCTATGCTAGGACTGATAAGGCTGGACTAGGATAGACTAGATTGTACTAGGCTGTACCAGACTCTAATACTCTCTATTAGGCTGTACTAGTCCCTTGTCAGCCCTGTAGATACTCAGACCATAGGGACTAACCACTGTGTACACGGGCCATAGCTTGTGTGTTCACGAGCAATAGTTTTGCATGAACCTTTGTAGGCCAAAGTAAAGTACTGCCTTCTATAGCCTAATAGAGCCCAGTAAAGCCTAGCAAAGCCTACTAGAGCTTAAAACAGCCTATTAGAGACCAGTAGAGTCTAGTACAGTACAGTACAGTACAGCCTAGTGCACCCAAGACTAGTATAGTCCAGCCTGTTGGGAGAACAGAGTAGTGGAGGTTGGTATAGGCTATACTAGCATGGAACAGGCTGGACTAGGCTAGACTAGAGTGTACTAGGCTGTACCAGACTCTAATACTCTCTATTAGGCTTTACTAGTCCCTTGTCAGCCCTTTAGATACTCAGACCATAGGGACTAAACACTGTGTATACAGGCCATAGCTTGTGTGTTCACGAGCAATAGTTTTGCAAGAGCCTTTGTAGGCCAAAGTAAAGTACTGGCTTCTATAGCCTAATAGAGCCCAGTAAATCCTAGCAAAGCCTACTAGAGCTTAAAACAGCCTATTAGAGACCAGTAGAGTCTAGTACAGTACAGTACAGTACAGCCTAGTGCACCCAAGACTAGTATAGTCCAGCCTGTTGGGAGAACAGAGTAGTGGAGGTTGGTATAGGCTATACTAGCATGGAACAGGTTGGACTAGGCTAGACTAGAGTGTACTAGGCTGTACCAGACTCTAATACTCTCTATTAGGCTTTACTAGTCCCTTGTCAGCCCTTTAGATACTCAGACCATAGGGACTAAACACTGTGTACACGGGCCATAGCTTGTGTGTTCACGAGCAATAGTTTTGCAAGAGCCTTTGTAGGCCAAAGTAAAGTACTGGCTTCTATAGCCTAATAGAGCCCAGTAAAGCCTAGCAAAGCCTACTAGAGCTTAAAACAGCCTATTAGAGACCAGTAGAGTCTAGTACAGTACAGTACAGTACAGCCTAGTGCACCCAAGACTAGTATGGTCCAGCCTGTTGGGAGAACAGAGTAGTGGAGGTTGGTATAGGCTATACTAGCATGGAACAGGCTGGACTAGGCTAGACTAGAGTGTACTAGGCTGTACCAGACTCTAATACTCTCTATTAGGCTTTACTAGTCCCTTGTCAGCCCTTTAGATACTCAGACCATAGGGACTAAACACTGTGTACACGGGCCATAGCTTGTGTGTTCACGAGCAATAGTTTTGCAAGAGCCTTTGTAGGCCAAAGTAAAGTACTGCCTTCTATAGCCTAATAGAGCCCAGTACAGCCTAGCAAAGCCTACTAGAGCTGAAAGCAGACTATTAGAGCCCAGCAGAGACTAGTACAGTAAAGCCTAGTACACCCAGGTCTAGCCTACTCCAGCCTGTTGGGAGAACAGAATAGGGGAGGGGGTACCAGGCTATGCTAGGACTGATAAGGCTGGACTAGGATAGACTAGATTGTACTAGGCTGTACCAGACTCTAATACTCTCTATTAGGCTGTACTAGTCCCTTGTCAGCCCTGTAGATACTCAGACCATAGGGACTAACCACTGTGTACACGGGCCATAGCTTGTGTGTTCACGAGCAATAGTTTTGCATGAACCTTTGTAGGCCAAAGTAAAGTACTGCCTTCTATAGCCTAATAGAGCCCAGTAAAGCCTAGCAAAGCCTACTAGAGCTTAAAACAGCCTATTAGAGACCAGTAGAGTCTAGTACAGTACAGTACAGTACAGCCTAGTGCACCCAAGACTAGTATAGTCCAGCCTGTTGGGAGAACAGAGTAGTGGAGGTTGGTATAGGCTATACTAGCATGGAACAGGCTGGACTAGGCTAGACTAGAGTGTACTAGGCTGTACCAGACTCTAATACTCTCTATTAGGCTTTACTAGTCCCTTGTCAGCCCTTTAGATACTCAGACCATAGGGACTAAACACTGTGTATACAGGCCATAGCTTGTGTGTTCACGAGCAATAGTTTTGCAAGAGCCTTTGTAGGCCAAAGTAAAGTACTGGCTTCTATAGCCTAATAGAGCCCAGTAAAGCCTAGCAAAGCCTACTAGAGCTTAAAACAGCCTATTAGAGACCAGTAGAGTCTAGTACAGTACAGTACAGTACAGCCTAGTGCACCCAAGACTAGTATAGTCCAGCCTGTTGGGAGAACAGAGTAGTGGAGGTTGGTATAGGCTATACTAGCATGGAACAGGTTGGACTAGGCTAGACTAGAGTGTACTAGGCTGTACCAGACTCTAATACTCTCTATTAGGCTTTACTAGTCCCTTGTCAGCCCTTTAGATACTCAGACCATAGGGACTAAACACTGTGTACACGGGCCATAGCTTGTGTGTTCACGAGCAATAGTTTTGCAAGAGCCTTTGTAGGCCAAAGTAAAGTACTGGCTTCTATAGCCTAATAGAGCCCAGTAAAGCCTAGCAAAGCCTACTAGAGCTTAAAACAGCCTATTAGAGACCAGTAGAGTCTAGTACAGTACAGTACAGTACAGCCTAGTGCACCCAAGACTAGTATGGTCCAGCCTGTTGGGAGAACAGAGTAGTGGAGGTTGGTATAGGCTATACTAGCATGGAACAGGCTGGACTAGGCTAGACTAGAGTGTACTAGGCTGTACCAGACTCTAATACTCTCTATTAGGCTTTACTAGTCCCTTGTCAGCCCTTTAGATACTCAGACCATAGGGACTAAACACTGTGTACACGGGCCATAGCTTGTGTGTTCACGAGCAATAGTTTTGCAAGAGCCTTTGTAGGCCAAAGTAAAGTACTGCCTTCTATAGCCTAATAGAGCCCAGTACAGCCTAGCAAAGCCTACTAGAGCTGAAAGCAGACTATTAGAGCCCAGCAGAGACTAGTACAGTAAAGCCTAGTACACCCAGGTCTAGCCTACTCCAGCCTGTTGGGAGAACAGAATAGGGGAGGGGGTACCAGGCTATGCTAGGACTGATAAGGCTGGACTAGGATAGACTAGATTGTACTAGGCTGTACCAGACTCTAATACTCTCTATTAGGCTGTACTAGTCCCTTGTCAGCCCTGTAGATACTCAGACCATAGGGACTAACCACTGTGTACACGGGCCATAGCTTGTGTGTTCACGAGCAATAGTTTTGCATGAACCTTTGTAGGCCAAAGTAAAGTACTGCCTTCTATAGCCTAATAGAGCCCAGTAAAGCCTAGCAAAGCCTACTAGAGCTTAAAACAGCCTATTAGAGACCAGTAGAGTCTAGTACAGTACAGTACAGTACAGCCTAGTGCACCCAAGACTAGTATAGTCCAGCCTGTTGGGAGAACAGAGTAGTGGAGGTTGGTATAGGCTATACTAGCATGGAACAGGCTGGACTAGGCTAGACTAGAGTGTACTAGGCTGTACCAGACTCTAATACTCTCTATTAGGCTTTACTAGTCCCTTGTCAGCCCTTTAGATACTCAGACCATAGGGACTAAACACTGTGTATACGGGCCATAGCTTGTGTGTTCACGAGCAATAGTTTTGCAAGAGCCTTTGTAGGCCAAAGTAAAGTACTGGCTTCTATAGCCTAATAGAGCCCAGTAAAGCCTAGCAAAGCCTACTAGAGCTTAAAACAGCCTATTAGAGACCAGTAGAGTCTAGTACAGTACAGTACAGTACAGCCTAGTGCACCCAAGACTAGTATAGTCCAGCCTGTTGGGAGAACAGAGTAGTGGAGGTTGGTATAGGCTATACTAGCATGGAACAGGTTGGACTAGGCTAGACTAGAGTGTACTAGGCTGTACCAGACTCTAATACTCTCTATTAGGCTTTACTAGTCCCTTGTCAGCCCTTTAGATACTCAGACCATAGGGACTAAACACTGTGTACACGGGCCATAGCTTGTGTGTTCACGAGCAATAGTTTTGCAAGAGCCTTTGTAGGCCAAAGTAAAGTACTGGCTTCTATAGCCTAATAGAGCCCAGTAAAGCCTAGCAAAGCCTACTAGAGCTTAAAACAGCCTATTAGAGACCAGTAGAGTCTAGTACAGTACAGTACAGTACAGCCTAGTGCACCCAAGACTAGTATGGTCCAGCCTGTTGGGAGAACAGAGTAGTGGAGGTTGGTATAGGCTATACTAGCATGGAACAGGCTGGACTAGGCTAGACTAGAGTGTACTAGGCTGTACCAGACTCTAATACTCTCTATTAGGCTTTACTAGTCCCTTGTCAGCCCTTTAGATACTCAGACCATAGGGACTAAACACTGTGTACACGGGCCATAGCTTGTGTGTTCACGAGCAATAGTTTTGCAAGAGCCTTTGTAGGCCAAAGTAAAGTACTGGCTTCTATAGCCTAATAGAGCCCAGTAAAGCCTAGCAAAGCCTACTAGAGCTTAAAACAGCCTATTAGAGACCAGTAGAGTCTAGTACAGTACAGTACAGTACAGCCTAGTGCACCCAAGACTAGTATAGTCCAGCCTGTTGGGAGAACAGAGTAGTGGAGGTTGGTATAGGCTATACTAGCATGGAACAGGCTGGACTAGGGTAGACTAGAGTGTACTAGGCTGTACCAGACTCTAATACTCTCTATTAGGCTTTACTAGTCCCTTGTCAGCCCTTTAGATACTCAGACCATAGGGACTAAACACTGTGTACACGGGCCATAGCTTGTGTGTTCACGAGCAATAGTTTTGCAAGAGCCTTTGTAGGCCAAAGTAAAGTACTGGCTTCTATAGCCTAATAGAGTCCAGTAAAGCCTAGCAAAGCCTACTAGAGCTTAAAACAGCCTATTAGAGACCAGTAGAGTCTAGTACAGTACAGTACAGTACAGTACAGCCTAGTGCACCCAAGACTAGTATAGTCCAGCCTGTTGGGAGAACAGAGTAGTGGAGGTTGGTATAGGCTATACTAGCATGGAACAGGCTGGACTAGGCTAGACTAGAGTGTACTAGGCTGTACCAGACTCTAATACTCTCTATTAGGCTTTACTAGTCCCTTGTCAGCCCTTTAGATACTCAGACCATAGGGACTAAACACTGTGTACACGGGCCATAGCTTGTGTGTTCACGAGCAATAGTTTTGCAAGAGCCTTTGTAGGCCAAAGTAAAGTACTGGCTTCTATAGCCTAATAGAGCCCAGTAAAGCCTAGCAAAGCCTACTAGAGCTTAAAACAGCCTATTAGAGACCAGTAGAGTCTAGTACAGTACAGTACAGTACAGTACAGCCTAGTGCACCCAAGACTAGTATAGTCCAGCCTGTTGGGAGAACAGAGTAGGGGAGGTTGGTATAGGCTATACTAGCATGGAACAGGCTGGACTAGGCTAGACTAGAGTGTACTAGGCTGTACCAGACTCTAATACTCTCTATTAGGCTTTACTAGTCCCTTGTCAGCCCTTTAGATACTCAGACCATAGGGACTAAACACTGTGTACACGGGCCATAGCTTGTGTGTTCACGAGCAATAGTTTTGCAAGAGCCTTTGTAGGCCAAAGTAAAGTACTGGCTTCTATAGCCTAATAGAGCCCAGTAAAGCCTAGCAAAGCCTACTAGAGCTTAAAACAGCCTATTAGAGACCAGTAGAGTCTAGTACAGTACAGTACAGTACAGCCTAGTGCACCCAAGACTAGTATAGTCCAGCCTGTTGGGAGAACAGAGTAGTGGAGGTTGGTATAGGCTATACTAGCATGGAACAGGCTGGACTAGGCTAGACTAGAGTGTACTAGGCTGTACCAGACTCTAATACTCTCTATTAGGCTTTACTAGTCCCTTGTCAGCCCTTTAGATACTCAGACCATAGGGACTAAACACTGTGTACACGGGCCATAGCTTGTGTGTTCACGAGCAATAGTTTTGCAAGAGCCTTTGTAGGCCAAAGTAAAGTACTGGCTTCTATAGCCTAATAGAGCCCAGTAAAGCCTAGCAAAGCCTACTAGAGCTTAAAACAGCCTATTAGAGACCAGTAGAGTCTAGTACAGTACAGTACAGTACAGCCTAGTGCACCCAAGACTAGTATAGTCCAGCCTGTTGGGAGAACAGAGTAGTGGAGGTTGGTATAGGCTATACTAGCATGGAACAGGCTGGACTAGGCTAGACTAGAGTGTACTAGGCTGTACCAGACTCTAATACTCTCTATTAGGCTTTACTAGTCCCTTGTCGGCCCTTTAGATACTCAGACCATAGGGACTAAACACTGCGTACACGGGCCATAGCTTGTGTGTTCACGAGCAATAGTTTTGCAAGAGCCTTTGTAGGCCAAAGTAAAGTACTGGCTTCTATAGCCTAATAGAGCCCAGTAAAGCCTAGCAAAGCCTACTAGAGCTTAAAACAGCCTATTAGAGACCAGTAGAGTCTAGTACAGTACAGTACAGTACAGCCTAGTGCACCCAAGACTAGTATAGTCCAGCCTGTTGGGAGAACAGAGTAGTGGAGGTTGGTATAGGCTATACTAGCATGGAACAGGCTGGACTAGGCTAGACTAGAGTGTACTAGGCTGTACCAGACTCTAATACTCTCTATTAGGCTTTACTAGTCCCTTGTCAGCCCTTTAGATGCTCAGACCATAGGGACTAAACACTGTGTACACGGGCCATAGCTTGTGTGTTCACGAGCAATAGTTTTGCAAGAGCCTTTGTAGGCCAAAGTAAAGTACTGGCTTCTATAGCCTAATAGAGCCCAGTAAAGCCTAGCAAAGCCTACTAGAGCTTAAAACAGCCTATTAGAGACCAGTAGAGTCTAGTACAGTACAGTACAGTACAGTACAGCCTAGTGCACCCAAGACTAGTATAGTCCAGCCTGTTGGGAGAACAGAGTAGGGGAGGTGGGTATAGGCTATACTAGCATGGAACAGGCTGGACTAGGCTAGACTAGAGTGTACTAGGCTGTACCAGACTCTAATACTCTCTATTAGGCTTTACTAGTCCCTTGTCAGCCCTTTAGATACTCAGACCATAGGGACTAAACACTGTGTACACGGGCCATAGCTTGTGTGTTCACGAGCAATAGTTTTGCAAGAGCCTTTGTAGGCCAAAGTAAAGTACTGGCTTCTATAGCCTAATAGAGCCCAGTAAAGCCTAGCAAAGCCTACTAGAGCTTAAAACAGCCTATTAGAGACCAGTAGAGTCTAGTACAGTACAGTACAGTACAGTACAGCCTAGTGCACCCAAGACTAGTATAGTCCAGCCTGTTGGGAGAACAGAGTAGTGGAGGTTGGTATAGGCTATACTAGCATGGAACAGGCTGGACTAGGCTAGACTAGAGTGTACTAGGCTGTACCAGACTCTAATACTCTCTATTAGGCTTTACTAGTCCCTTGTCAGCCCTTTAGATACTCAGACCATAGGGACTAAACACTGTGTACACGGGCCATAGCTTGTGTGTTCACGAGCAATAGTTTTGCAAGAGCCTTTGTAGGCCAAAGTAAAGTACTGGCTTCTATAGCCTAATAGAGCCCAGTAAAGCCTAGCAAAGCCTACTAGAGCTTAAAACAGCCTATTAGAGACCAGTAGAGTCTAGTACAGTACAGTACAGTACAGTACAGCCTAGTGCACCCAAGACTAGTATAGTCCAGCCTGTTGGGAGAACAGAGTAGTGGAGGTTGGTATAGGCTATACTAGCATGGAACAGACTGGACTAGGCTAGACTAGAGTGTACTAGGCTGTACCAGACTCTAATACTCTTTATTAGGCTTTACTAGTCCCTTGTCAGCCCTTTAGATACTCAGACCATAGGGACTAAACACTGTGTACACGGGCCATAGCTTGTGTGTTCATCACGAGCAATAGTTTTGCAAGAGCCTTTGTAGGCCAAAGTAAAGTACTGGCTTCTATAGCCTAATAGAGCCCAGTAAAGCCTAGCAAAGCCTACTAGAGCTTAAAACAGCCTATTAGAGACCAGTAGAGTCTAGTACAGTACAGTACAGCCTAGTACATCCAAGACTAGTCCAGCCTTTTGGGAGAACAGACTAGGGGAGGGTGGTATAGGCTATACTAGCATGGAACAGGCTGGACTAGGCTAGACTAGGTTGTACTAGGCTGTACCAGACTCTAATACTCTTTATTAGGCTTTACTAGTCCCTTGTCAGCCCTGTAGATACTCAGACCATAGGGACTAACCACTGTGTACACGGGCCATAGCTTGTGTGTGCATGAGCAATAGTTTTGCATGTACCTTTGTAGGCCAAAGTAAATTACTGCCTTCTTTAGCCTAATAGAGCCCAGTACAGCCTAGCAAAGCCTACTAGAGCTTAAAACAGCCTATTAGCGACCAGTAGAGTCTAGTACAGTAAAGCCTAGTACACCCAGTTCTAGCCTAGTCCAGCCTTTTGATGGAACAGACTAGGGGAGGGCAATATAGGCTCTACTAGCATGGAACAGACTGGACTAGTTAAGACTAGGTTGTACTGGGCTCTACTAGGCTCTATTAGGTTGTACTAGGCCGTACTAGGCTGGACTAGGCTGTAATAGGCTGGACTAAGCTGTAATAGGCTGGACTAGGCTTTAATAGGCGGGACTAAGCTGGACTAGGCTTGAATAGGTTGGACTAGGCTTTAATAGGCTGGACTAGGCCATAATAGGTGGGACTAGGCTGGACTAGGCTGTAATAGGCTGTAATAGGCTGTACTAGGATGTACTAGGCTGGAACAGCCTGTAATAGGTTGGACTAGGCTGGACTAGGCCGGACTAGGCTGGACTAGGCTGTACTAGATTGTAATAGGCTGGACTAGGTTGGGCTATGCTGGACTAGGCTGTAAAAGGCTGGACTAGGCTATAATAGGCTGGACTAGGCTGGACTAGGCTGTAATAGGCTGGACTAGGCTGTAATAGGCTGGACTAGGCTGTAATAGGCTGGACTAGGCTGGACTAGGCTGGACTAGGTTATAATAGGCTGGACTAGGCTGGACTAGGCTGTACTAGGCTGGACTAGGCTGTACTAGGCGGGACTAGGCGGGAATTGGCGAGAAACAGCGTCCCGGGAGGTCACATGATGGTAAACGCCATTTACCATAGCATTGTATTGGAGGTGTACACAATGTACACAGCCCATAGTTCTAATAGTAGGCCGTTTCCCATAGTACAGTGTGGGAGGTGTACACAGTTCACTTCTAATAGTTTTGGCTCATATTCTGCCACCCTGCCACCCACCCTGTGGAATTATGCTTGAACTGCAAGATAGGACCCTAAAACGTAAACAAAGGGAAAAACATCCGTGTGGGTAATCCGTAAGACCGATGGGCGAACAAGTGGTGTTCACGCGCAGAGGGGGGCCCAGAGGACATGTAGAGTCCGCCCCCTGAATTTTCACGCCCCCACAGGCCGCAGAGTGGGGCCTGGAAATTTGGACTGTTCACCGGCCATAGCCGCTATGGCCGGTGAACACAAAAACCTATAAGGGTAATAATAATAATAATAATAATAATAATAATAATAATACATTAAATGGTCAAATATTTCAACAGTCTCAAACTGAAATTCAAACTTACACATAAGATAAGTTTATGGTCCATGGCATTTTAAAGGTATTGTAAGTGATTTATACAATATATAGTTAAAACAAAATGTTTTTAGTTAAAAAGTGAAATCTCTATATTGTGACAGTAATCATTGCTATAGAGCTGTGGTAACCGAACACACACACACACACACAAACACACACACACACACACACACACACACACACACACACACACACACACACACACACACACACACACACACACACACACACACACACACACCATCCTCATCATCAACAGGTCCATAGATGTGCATGTAAGGTCTGTAGAACACTCGACGGATGATACGTTCTGGGTTGGGGTCGTAGGAATAGAGCAGCGCCTGATTGGCTACTCCGTATGCCACTATCCACACCCCCAGGAAGAAGAGGAATGAGAAGACATCTTTCATCTGAACAGAAACAAGACATTTAGTGTTATTTATCCTGTTTGTGACCTTCCCTCCACTCTAGCTCCATGATGAGGTCCCACTGTGTCCAGCTCTGGCTGAGGACGGACCGGTGGAAATGTCCAATCCCTTAGAAAATATTGATGGGTTGAAACAAACTTCGCCGCGCCTCCGACCAAGTGGAGCTTACTATGTAACCCTGCTCGGGTTGTGGGTGTGTCTGTGTGTCTGTGTGTCTGTGTGTCTGTCTGTCTGTGTTCATGCTCTCATGCTCTGCGTGCACTGCCTGTAAGCAGCCACCCGAGTGCGCCAGAGTGCAGGAATTTAGACAATGCTCTGATTACCATGCACAACACACACACACACACACACACACACACACACACACACACACACACACACACACACACACACACACACACACACACACACAGTCAATGTTCTCTCCCAACACGGATAACACGGATTACAAGTCCGTAAATACACAATATTTTCGAGCTGCGTTCGCTTCCAGCGTTCGCGCGTCTTACTTGTAATATAGTTTACATTATTTTATATAAACTATAGAAAAGTTTATATTTAAACCTTTTATGATTTTTTCATAAATTAAGGCCCTACTTCAATATTACAAGAGTGTCAAACAAACATTTTGAATATAGCCGATCTACCAGCATGTAGATCGGCTATTTTCGCTATTTTACACTATTTTTTAAGAGTGATAAAAGAGTGCAGTTCAGCTGTCACAGAGCACAGCTCCTCTAGCCTGACACTCAGCCTGAATTTTCATTTTGTTTCACTCCATTATTCAGTCTGAAAGCCCTCTCAATGCAGCCCATTTCTGAGATGGGGGCGTGGCCAAAGTTTTTTTTTCAAAGACTCTTTGGCGATTGGTTCATACTGGATTATCCCGATCCCGATTCGTCGTACAGATTTTCAACCGAGAAACACCTGCCTTCGACAGCGTCACCAGACCCTGAATGCGAGGCAAACGATTCAGGGGGTGGAGCCAGGCTACACCTCCTCTACATATTAAAGGCTTATTAGTAATGTTTTAAATCCTATCTGAGAACTGTCGACGTCACATTGAAAAACTAAATTAGAACTGTGGACGATACATTGAAAAACTAAGTTAGCATAACACTGCTAGTTGGAAGAAGGAAGAATCACTCCTGTCTTTGACGAATAACCAATCCTACTTACAGTTTGCATACCGTACACACACACACACACACAGACAACGATAACAAAAAATAATACACAGCTCGTCGACTTCTCCCTGTGTGTTTTGACTTGTGCTAATAATGACTTTGACTCGTCTACTTTTTGGTTAATGTCCAAGGATGTGAAGAGAGAGGTTAATTAGGAGAAAAAAGATGTTCAACAAACGACCTGGGGTGAGAGTACTGCTGCCGATGGGGCAGCAACTTCCTTTAGGTCTTAAAATCAAAGCACATACCGTAGTGACTAAATGAGCCATTTAAAAGTTTGTTATAACCGATCAAGGGAGGGAGGGAGACATCACAAACAGGGCTAGTGTTCATTATGATATCAGTGACCAACGCTACCCTCACAGCGTGACAAAAGAACATTAATATCTGTCTTATATCTTACCATCTTGCCAACAATGATGATTTTTGGTCCCATCTCTTTGTGAACGGCGAAGAAGTGAATGAGACGGAGTGTGAAGACCATGTAGTCGATACTCAGGACACATCGCCCAACGTCATAGGACCGCTCAAACATCCTGAAGCACACAAGCAAAATAAATACATTTGAACAAAGACTATATTTAACACTGAAATATCAACATGAATTTTCCCACAGGGATCAATAAAGTTCTACCTATATGGATAGATATCCATACCCAGAAAGACAGACAGACAGACAGACAGACAGACAGACAGACAGACAGACAGACAGAGAGACACAGACAGACAGTCTGTAATAAAGGTTATAATAACTTGTTTACACAATCAAACTGGCTGTAGCACGTCTCTGCTCTCGGTTACAACCCAGTTCATTCTGCATGATTTCCAGTCAGCGACAGCTTCAGATATCAAACCTGCCAGATGCCAGATAACGTAGCTATGACACCCAGAGACTCTGGGTAACGTAGGCTGCGTGGTATATGAGAAACGTGACTGATACATCTTAATCACATGACTTCAGATATAAATGTGTACAGGTTTGTGTTAGTTTTGGACAAAAGATGTGGGAGTTGGAGAAAAAAGTCTGTTTTGAAGAAAACACAAAATGGTGGACAATCTAGTCTGACACAAAGGACCTATGGGTCCTTTTTTACTGTACGACCTACGGTTCAAGAGTTATAGGTAGCGCCAACATGAGGCCAATTTGAGAAATGTGTGGAGTTTCTTCCTTGGCCTCCTGGGAGTTTCACAGTAATTGAATGCTGTGTTCAAGATTTGTGGCATTTTGTGCAAAACAGGCCCCTCCCACTAACTTTGAAAGCCAATCATAGCCAATCAAAACGGAATCTGAAACATCTGACAGACAAGTCGTGATCAAGTGATCACAGAGATCATGTGTACGATGTGTGTGAGAGTTGGACAAAATCTGAGTTGTAGCAAAAAGTGTCTTTCTTTTGAAGAAAACGGTGGAATGGGCGTGGTCTATATGGGGAGTTAGGCTGGACGGCCGGCCAGACGGACAGTTAGCAAAAGAGGAGGCCAGAAGGCACTATGTGGAGTGGCTGAATAACCTAAATAAATAAATCACAAATATAAACTAGTCAATAATCACTACTGTATAACTGGCAGAGACAAACCATGCATGTGTATCTGCACAGGCAGAGGCAGCCATACTGTAGGCTCATGTTTAAATGCTTTACCTTGTATTTCATTGTGTTGTACCAATATGATTACATGGTGCTAATTACGATTATGGGTCCTGATGCCAAAGTCATTACCCACACAATATTTACTGGGGTTTTTGTTGTTGTTTTCTGTCCTTGCTTATGTCACAATCTGGAGTACTATATCTAATAATGAATAATGTGTACCAACCTGCAGATGAGACCAATAATGAACAGAAGGATGGCAGTGAGGTCATACATGTTCCAGACATCCTGCATGTAGAGCTTCATCCTCTGGCGTGGAGTCATGTCACGCATGAAGAATGCCTGAAAGTTCATAAACACATCAATTAAACTGAATCAAGCTGATTGAGAATCAGCTGAATGTGTCACATGCACAGGCAGCCTATCATTTATGTTTCACCCCTCAGGGGCCCCCAACTGACCATCAGTCACTGACTCCCGGAACCCCCCAGATGTTCGTATGAACACCTGCATTATTGTGTGCAAAATTGTTCCCACCAGCAGCTTTCAGAGCACATTCATAAGAACTAGATTTTCAGTCAGCTATGTGGACGGTCACTGAGTTATTGACATTTGAAGTGTTAAACACTGCTGTAGTTTTGGTGTGACTATTTTCATGACAGACCCCTGAACAGTGTTTGTGTCCAGTTTGGATGTGGCAGGTCTGAATGTTACGTTTGGGTCCACGGTCTGCCGCGGTCGGTCCACCCACCCTCTAGACAAATGTAATATAGCTGTCACATGTAACCACATGTAGGCTGCCTTACATTACAGCTGTGGCAACGTTGCAGGACGTGAAATTATTGAACTTACATCCTCCTAAACAGTGTGGACAAAAATAAAAGATTCAACATAGTCATAAAAAGCTGATTAGCTAAGAAGCTGTTTTTTAAATATTGGTTGGAATTTAGAGGCTCTCAAAAGGTAAAAAGGTCCTGCCCACCAAAATAAAAAGGAAAGCACCAAAATACTGCAATTAGATACATACAAAAAATACATACATGTGTGTGTGTGTGTGTGTGTGTGTGTGTGTGTGTGTGTGTATGTATGTATACACACACACACACACACACACACACACACACACACACACACACACACACACACACACACACACACACACACACACACACACACACACACACACACACACACACACTTGTTGTTAACACAAGAATAGCTCACCTCATAGATCTCCTCACAGAAGAAGGTGAACACCCAGAAGTACAGCACGTATTCACTGATGGACGGCCCACTAGGGGGCGGTGGCTTAAAGTCCACCAGCAGCACGTAGGCAAACAGGAAGAGGAAGAGGATGTACATCACTGCGTTGCCCAAAAAGGAAGTGACGGGAGCACTCCAGAACTGACGCCATCTTGATACGACAAAGGAAGGCTTGGGCTTGCTATGCCTATTAACCGCTTGTTGTATTTCATCTGGTTCCCTGCAAGGTGGAGCATCATCATAAACCCACTCAACTTAGTCTTAAACAAAGTGAATTAATGTATAGTTTTAGTAACAAGTATAATATTCATATGGGACAACAAGTGTGTTATTGTGTTAAACATGTAGGGCTGGGTGCTAACCTGAAGGAGATGAGGTTGGTGCAGAGCAGCAGGGGGCAGAACATGGTGAGAAGGACTTTCCACACGGTTGTGTCTCTCTTCATAGCACCCCACCAAACCGTAGACAGCACGGACTGAGAAGAAGAATAGTATGTATTTAGCCATTTCTGGGCCCTATTTTCCGTGACCAGTGCTATGCATAAGTCGTCTGAAGCACAAGGCACCAGCCTTGGGGGGGGGGGGGGCACCAAACGGCATGGAGAAAGTGAAAGAAGACAGAACTATCGCCGTAAAGCGGCTGCTGAAGGAGCACTAAAACAGTGAAACGCACCGGTGACGAAGGCTTAAGCCGGCCCTGCATGTGAGGACTTTTAAACAACTCAGATGGTTGAGGGTACCATCTGCACCAGACACACATGGACCAACCTGTATTCCATCATGGCTTAGGAAGAGGCCTGAATCGACAGCTGTGACTATCTGGAAGCAGTCTGTGTTCCATACTGGAGACTTTCTGCTGAGGATCTGGAAGGAGAGCTTCTCATCGCTCTGGTAACATGAACCGAACACACCTGAGATCATTATAAAGAAATAAGACATTTTATTGGAAACAATTAAAATGACAATAATTCATTTATATATATACAGAATAAAGTATATTTACATGCTAGAATGTTTCCGAATTGGATAAATGGTGTTCAGGGCCATCTGCGCGGGTTTGGGCAAGTCAGATTTAAAGACTGGGTGCCGTGATTTTCAGTGATCCCCCCCCCCCCCCCCCCCAAAAAAAAAATCATCAGGTATTATGGTTATACTAGGAGGAAGATTTCTTTCAAAAAAGTGTACAGAAAGTGTTAAAATTATGTTATTATGTGGACACGCCTCCAGTTCATTAAGTATACCTGGTTCTCACCTTAGCACCTCCTCCACCACCTTAGCACCACCCAACTGTTCTAGTCCCTCCTCCTCCTCATGCCCACACCTGTTGTGTTATGATAATGAGGGGGAGGGTATAATTTTACTGTGTCATTAAAGTGCTGTTTTTCTATTGCCACGTTTGACCCTCAAGGTTTCAGCCTCCAGGAAGAAATTCAAAATAGTCAGAGAAGACATAAAACACCATAAAAACACCACCAGGGGGCTTAATGAAGTTCTATCAACCTCATAGACACATGAAAAAGAGAAAAAGAGCAAAACCATGGCACCACCTCTTTAAGATGTTTTAACACATTCACTGCCAGAGTATATTCATAATATACTCACCCCAGTGCCAGCAATTTGTGTTTTATAACGTCTTGAGTTAGTTTTCACCATCGCAACCAGGCTGCAGGCACCATATACGGCAATAATGCACCTATCCCCCCCCACCTGTAATGGATAAATTAGAATGCCAACCTGTATATATATTGTGTATTGGTGGTTATCTCATTGAAGCAAGGTTACACATAAATGTGCTAATTCCAACTCAGTTACAGCTGTCAATCTAACAGCTGACCTGTTTCCCCCAGTGCTAATCTCACTGTGTCAGCTATGTGTATTTATGTAACTGTGAATGGGTCTCTCTTATAATTAGTACATACCTTATATGACTATTTAGAAGAGCATCTTTGGTACAATGTGGAGTATAAAGAACTGTGTAAGATGGGTGTTTAGGAGGCTTGTGCCCCGATGGGCTGCTGGAGCAGGGCTGGAGCCCTGCTTCTCATTAATAATAATAATAATAATAAACTTTATTTGTATAGCACCTTTCATGACATGAAATGCAGCTCAAAGTGCTTTACAGAGCAAGAATACAATTACAGTTAGAACCAATTTAACAATAAAGCAAACAAAAATAAAATAAAATAAAAGCAAAGGCATAAAACAACATTAAAATAGGCAATACAGTGAGGAATTAAAAATCAACCAAAGAATCAGCTAAAAGCAAGAGTGAAGTAATAGGTCTTGAGCTGTGCTTTAAAGCTATCGACAGAGGCTGCCTGTCTTAAGTGTAATGGGAGTTTATTCCACACTGTTGGTCCGTAAAAGCAGAATGCTGCTTCACCGTATTTTTTATATGTCATTGTAGGCACCTCGAGCAGGTCAGCACTTGAAGACCTGAGGGCCCGGTTTGGAACATATCTCTCTAGGCAGTCAGAGAGGTAGGAAGGTGCCAGACCATTTAGAGCTTTATAAACTATTAAAATAATTTTAAAATTAATCCTAAAAACAACCGGGAGCCAGTGTAGTGAAGCTAGAACTGGAGTGATATGTTCTCTCATCCTAGTTTTAGTTAAAATTCTGGCTGCCGCATTTTGAACAAGTTGTAATCTGTCAGTTGTTTTCTTTGGCAGGCCAGAGTAGAGTGCGTTGCAGTAATCAAGCCGAGAGAAAACAAAAGCGTGGATCAGCGTTTTTGCATCGTCTAACGACAGATAGTCTCTAATTCGCGCAATATTTCTAAGATGAAAGAAAGCAATCTTGGTGACATGATTAATGTGTGTTCTTTACTGTGGTGTTACTTTCTACAGCCAGGTTACCAAGTCTACTTGTTATTGATTCTCTCTGCTCACTGGAGCCAATTATGAGAACTTCTGTTTTGTCCTCATTTAGCTTAAGAAAGTTCTCACTCATCCAGCATTTTATACTGGACAGACAGGTCAACAATGGGTCTAGAGCGCAGGGGTCGTCTGGAGCTACTGAAAGATACAGCTGGGTATCATCAGCATAGAAATGGAAGTTCACTCCGTGATCGGCGATGAGTTCTCCCAGCGGTAGTATATACAGGGAGAACAATAAGGGACCCAGAATTGAGCCCTGGAATACCAGAACAGATGTTGTGTTTGTCTGAGTCAAAGTTAGCTAGACTGACAAAATAGCTTCTGCCTGTTAGGTAAGAGTGAAACCAAGACAAGGCTGTGCCTGACAAACCAATCCAGTACTCCAAACGTTGTAGTAGAATTGTGTGATCAATCGTATCAAAAGCAGCGGTTAAGTCAAGGAGTAGGAGAACAGATACATTTTTGTCGTCAGCGGACACCCTAAGATCATTAATTACTTTTACAAGTGCTGTTTCTGTACTATGACCTTTCCTGAAGCCAGATTGGAATTTGTTATGAACCTTATTGTTCTGTAGGAACACATCCAGTTGATGAAAGATAGTTTTTTCTAAGACCTTGCCCAAAAATGGCAGATTTGAGATTGGTCTATAATTACCCAGCACCAATGGATCAAGGTTGTGTTTCTTGAGTAACGGCCTGACTACAGCCGTTTTCAGTGAGTCTGGAAAGACGCCTGAAAGTTGCTGTATGTTGTCTCTCTGCTGAAATCTTCCTAATAAATGATCTACAACTTCACCTGAATGGAATATAATATTTCTATAACACCCCCCCCCCCCCACCCCGCTGGCCACAGAACATTTATATATATCATGATCACGTGTCAGACCGTTGGTAAACACAAAGGGGATAACTGTTCGTCCTCCAGAGAAAATAAAATATAACCGGAGCTTTCCGTTTGTTTTTTATACCATGTAAAAACCATGATATCTAAGCCAAAACCAGGGCAAGACCAGTTAACTCGGATAAAACCGGAATTAAATCACATCTTATGAGCGGTCAGGTGCTTTTGGTGCGGACCTGGACGGGATAAGGGACCTAAATAAGGACCTAAATAGACAATATTGTGGACAAAAAAATATATAAAAATATATATACCACATTTCCCACCCAACCCCAAGGGGTGCCGGACTACTGAATATCAGTTGAGGAGCAACAACCTAAAAAAGACTTCTGTCAAAAAATTTGATTTCAATGTCTTACCACGTGCCCTTTCCTCAAACTTTGTTGCCAGCTCGGAAAGTTTGGTGTCCGTCTCAGTATCCAACTTTGACATCTCTCTAAGCATCTTACAGGCACTCAGAGCATTCAACACTGGCTCCTCTGCCTGAGAGACGGACAGAGACAGAGAGAGAGAGAGAGAGAGAGACAGACAGACAGACAGACAGACAGACAGACAGACAGACAGACAGACAGACAGACAGACAGACAGACAGACAGACAGACAGACAGACAGACAGACAGACAGACAGACAGAGAGAGAGAGAGAGAGAGAGAGAGGGGGACAGGGACACACAGAGAGATACAGAGACAGAGGGCTGATTACAGACTCCTTACTCATCATATACCTGTGTACATACTGTATGTATAAAACTCTTGCAGCCTTCTGTGAGCATCAGGTGTTTTACCTCCTGCTCCCAGAAGCAGACAGCACAGTCACTGTGGTTCTGTAGGACAGCCCAGATAAAGAGATGAGTCCAGGGGGATTCACAGGGCTTGTTCCTGTATGAAGGTTCTCCTTTCAGCAGCTTTCTGACATGCTGAGGAGAGAAGAACAGAACTATGAAGAGGAAATGGAAAATGAGCATTAACCCATTAAGGCCTGAAGCCAAATCTACATGTCTCCTAAATCCCAACAGTTTTCTGAAAAATGCATTTTTCTATATCAGTGGTGCTCAATCTTTTTCATGTCAAGGACCCCCACAATGATATGTATTTGGCCACGGACCCCCATCTCAAAATATTTTGTTCCAGGGACCCCCAGAAGCAAAGATTTGAGTTACAAATGTTCGCTTTAAAAATATATATATTCAAAGATTTTGACACATTTTCACGATTTTTCAAAAATAGCAGATCTACAAGCTCATAGCTTGTAGATCTGCTATTTAGCATATAATTTATAATTTGAGCTCATATCTAAAAGTGACACAGATCTTCACAGTCTTAATGGGTTAAAGGCCCAATCTGGGATTGTTTTGAACAGATATATTAGGCTTATGTTCTTAAACAGTTTGATTTGCAATTTGAAAAATATGCTATTTGCAAATATCTAACCCTATCATGAATCAATATATATGTATGTTTTACTCCAATGTTTACAAACATTACCAACATTAACAGAATACAGAACACACAGCTTACAAATCATTTATATGTTGTCTATAGTGTTAGAAATTGTATCAAGACCTGAGTCAATAAAAAAATAAAAAAGTTTACATTTATATCACTGATCAGGCCTTCATTGACTTAAACTGAAGAAAGACGTTATTTAATTGAATAAAACAAACTGTGTAACAGATTATTATAATATTAAAGCATAGTAGAGGTTACTAACTAATAAACTGCTAATAACCCTCAGACCCTATTACCGGAGTCCCCCAGGGGTCATTACTAGAGCCCCCTAATTATTTACCTCTACACTAAATATCTTCACCGAAAATAGCCGATCTACCAGCTCACAACACGTCACAACACTGCACATTGAGAGTTTGTAGATCTGCTGCTGAGGGTTCAACCCCAGAACAGGGACACTAGTGTTCATGTTTAAATAGAGGATGAAAGAACATAACAGTATTATATATTCAGAAGAATACCTCCAGAGCCTTCTTGTCAGAGGTGAAGTCTTCTAGATCCAGAACAGTGTAGTAAGGCTTCACATCAACCTTTAACTTCTTCAAGACACCTGACACCTGGAGAGACAGAGAAGAGACAAAGAAGAGGAAATAAGACAATCCTGTCACAAAGGACACATTTTCTCTCAAATAAAGTGGCTTTGAACTATTGCTTTCTTTATTTTTTCTTCAGAAAAAAATATTCATACAGTATATTATATGTTCAACAGAATTATCAAGATTATATTATTCACCAATACATTACAAATTTGCTTTATATTCAAAGTAGATTGTTGTTTAATTCCCCCTCCACCACACTTACAACATTAAGTAGTGAGTGAAGGTCGTCTCCTCAGAACCACTGATCAAGGATTATAATATAGATTAGTCTAAACCTAAACCCACCTCAAACAGGCTGATCTCTTCCAGAGAGTCAACTGAGGATCCCAGTCGCTCCTTCAGGCGTTCCAGTAGCAGCTTGTAGACCAGTGTGTGGTTCAACCGTGTGCCTCTTCTCACTCTGCTGTAGAGTTCCTCCAGGAGGCCATAAGTCGGGATGAACTTCTTCTCAATGAACAGACGTACAAACTGTGGCCTGTCTCTGGTCAGTGCGAACGTCATGCATTCCTTCATGTCTTCATCCTGTTGGACACAGTGGAGGTAAAACAGGGACAGGTTATCTAACTGTTTTTAAGCTGTAGACCAGAAAACTAAAAAGGGAAAATAAGATGTAGACAATAATGACATGTGTCTCAGTGGTGGAAAAAGTACTGACATTTTTTACTTAAGTAAAAGTATCAATACCACAATGTAATACTCTGTTGCAAGGGCCTGTGTTCAAAATGTTACTTGAGTAAAAGTACAAAAGTATTGGCAACAAAATATACTTAAAGTACCAAAAGTAAAAGTACTAAAATGTTTGAAAATAGCAGATCTACAAACTCACAACGCCTCACGACACGTTGTGAGCTTGTAGATCGGCTATTTTCAAATAGCCTAGGTATACAATAGGTCTAAAGTGGTTAATGTATGTTTTATAATATAATAATTTATATCTGCAAAGTAACTAGTAACTAAAGTTTTCAAATAATTGTAGTGGAGTAAAAGTACAATATTTGCCACTGAGATGTAGTGGAAGTAAAAGTATTGAAAATGGGAAATACTCAAAAGTAAAAGTAAAAAATCCTCAAAAGTGTACTTAAGTAAAGTACTTGAGTAAATGTACTTAGTTACTTTGAACCACTGGGGGGTGTGTGTGTGTGTGTGTGTGTGTGTGTGTGTGTGTGTGTGTGTGTGTGTGTGTGTGTGTGTGTGTGTGTGTGTGTGTGTGTGTGTGTGTGACTATCAGTAAGTAATTTCAAATCTACAGTAGTAATATGTCTGAACCACTAGGTGGCAGTATTCACATACAGTGAATATACCTGTATGTGTGAGTTCAACATTCAGGTATTCAGTGGTGGAAAAAGTACTCAATTTGTTTTACTTAGGTAAAAGTATCAATACTGCAATGTAGAAATACTCTGTTACAAGTAAAAGTCCAGAATTAAAAATGTACTTGAGTAAGAGTACAAAAGTAGAAAGTACTCATTATGCTGAATAAAAATAAAAAAAAAGTATAAAAATCTTTTAAAAATAGCAGATCTACAAGCTCACAATGCGTCGCGATGCGACACATTGTGAGCTTGTACATCTGCTGTTTTCAAATGGCCAAAATGTATATAGGGCTTAAGTGGTTAATGTATGTTTTGTAATAATAATCAAAACTAAAGTTTTCAAATAATTGTAGTGGATAAAAGTACAATATTTGACTCTGAGATGTAGTGGAGTAGAAGTAAAAGTACTGACAATTGGAAATACTCCAGTTAAGTAAAAGCATCTAAAAATTGTACTTAAGTAGTACTTGAGTAAATGTACTTAGTTACTTTACACCATTGCAGGTATGTTGTGATGTTGTTTCTCACCTTCCAGTTGATGTTGATGTCATCATTGAAGAGCTCACTGCTGGCAAAGTCCACTCTGTTCCATCTCATTGTTAGAATCAGCTCCTTACTGTAAGGGAAGGTATTACCTGATGCACGGAGCTTACTGGCTGCATACACACACACACACACACACACACACACACACACACACACACACACACACACACACACACACACACACACACACACACACACACACACACACACACACACACACACACACACACATTGTTAAATGAACATAATTAGTTGACCCTACCCCTCCCCGGGGTAGAACAAATGTGACATTGTTTTTTCATATCTTTAACCCATTTAAACCGGGAACGCATCTGTGTCATTTTAGATTTCTTTCGCTATTCATTCATATATATTTGACCACGGACCCCCATCTCAAAATATTTTGTTCCAGGGACCCCCCAGAAGCAAAGATTTGAGTTTAAAATGTATACATGTTGAAAGAGTTGCACAAATTTTTCAAAAAATAGCAGATGTACAAGCTCATAGCGCGGCACTTGTTTTACTTTTACTACTCTTCTATCAGGGGTAGAACTAAAGGAAACATTGTTAGTTTTTTTCCTACCGTGGGGTAAAACATAAAACAAAGGCCCTTTTTGAGTGTTTGTTCCTGCACTAAATGTGCTGTAACCCACAGTGTTTCACCTCCCAGAAGTAAAGACTATTAAATATCATGTTAATTATTGTTCTATATTGTACCTGGCATCAGGGCTTTGATCATGACTGTATCAAAGTCTTCTGGTTTCTCCTGCTCTTCATGGTAGAATGTTATCAGCTTCCTGTTCTGGTAGATGCTCTGAACCTGAGGGTCAAGGTCAAAGGTCACAGCATGGGCAAATTAAAAATGTCTGCAATTACATCAACTGTAAACAGAAACTTGTAAGACTTTATGATATTCTGATGGCATTTAGTGTAATAATACACACACATACATATACAAACACACACACACACACACACACACACACACACACACACACACACACACACACACACACACACACACACACACACACACACACACACACACACAATTTATATCTGCAAAGTAACTAGTAACTAAAGCTGTCAAATAATTGTAGTGGAGTAAAAGTACAATAGATGTAGTGGGGAAGAAGTAAAAGTACTGAATATGGGAAATACTCCAGTAAAGTAAAACATCCTCAAAAGTGTACTTAAGTACAGCACTTGAGTAAATGTACTTAGTTACTTTACACCACTGCCATTTGGTTTCATTTTACACTCAAGAGTTAAAGATCTATAAGGGTCCATTTGGTTACCAACTCTCCATTATTTAGCTGGGGACCACCTGGAACCCCTCAAGGACCACTGGTGGTCCCTGGACCACTTGTTTAGAGGAATAACAATGAGACGATGAAATGTCTTTGTATTATTGTGTATATTATTGATATTTATACCACACTGTGGATTTGTTATAACCAGAATATACAGGAAAAAAGGCATATTTTGGACATAGTTAGAATGGTGATTAATAATGATTAATAAGCTGTGATTAATATGATGATTTTTTTTATCGTTTGACAGCCCTAGTACACACACACACACACACACACACACACACACACACACACACACACACACACACACACACACACACACACACACACACACACACACACACATTACTTCCTTCCTGCTTTGACCCTTCTCTGGACATTCTCTAAACCGCTAAATGTCCAGAGCTTTATCCATCTGATCACTGTTTTCACTCTATTAAGACCCTCCCCCTTCTACTAATCCAAACTAATTTCACTTTTCCAAGTTTTTCATCAATGTGTTCATCTGTTACCATCCCAATAACATAGTTCTCTTCTGAATATCTAGATTCCATTTCAAAACGCCCGCTTCACCCGACAAGCCACCAGCCTCCACTCTCCCAAGGTGGATTTACAAATAATTATCTCCCTGTGATTGGCTACAGGTTCAGCCTCATCACTGTGAACCAATCACTGCTCTTACCTGTTCAACAAGTTGATCTGTCAGGGCTTCAGAAGGGAAGTGTTTCCTCATCACTTCTGTCACTCTAGTGACATTAACACCATCAGAGGCAGGTGATTGGTTCTCCAAGAGGTCACTCAAGAGGTCAGCCACACCTCCTGAACCTGCCAGCACCAACCAGGGTGTGGAGTTCTTGAAAGACACGCCCACCCTCTGATGAAGATATGAGAGAGAGAGAGAGAGAGAGAGAGAGAGAGAGAGAGAGAGAGAGAGAGAGAGAGGGAGAGAGGGAGAGAGGGAGAGAGGGAGAGAGAGAGAGAGAGAGAGAGAGAGAGAGAGAGAGAGAGAGAGAGAGAGACAGACAGACAGACAGACAGACAGACAGACAGACAGACAGACAGACAGACAGACAGAGATGGATCATAATAATAAATAAGCAGGTATAATAAAAAAAACAATACTCCTATAATGCTCCAGGCTCATAAACGTCAAGTTATATTGTAATGTAAATTATATTGGATGAATGAATATTGTTTTAAGAAGCAGTGATTGTACCTCCAGCATGGAAAGCTCTCCTGATATGAGCATGTTGAGGACAGAAATGTTAATGCTGCTGCTCTCTGTAAGAAAAATATGAATTTTATTAAATCATAACTCAACTGGGAAATGATCTCTTTTCTCATTGCTCTATGTACAGTACAGTTCATTTATAGCTATAGCACACTGATATGCACACATATTTCTACATATCTCATATGTGAATATATCCATATATCTCCTCCAACCTTATGTCCCCTCCCGTTCCCTCAGGTCCAGTGAAGCCAACCTCCTGGAGGTTCCCAAGGCCAAGTTTCGTACCTGGGGGGACGGGGCTTTCTCTGTTGCTCCCCCCCGCCCCCTCTCTGGAATGCAGAAATGCCCCCTCCCTCATCTCCTCCAAAACATCACTCAAAACCCACCTCTTCAAGATAGCTTTTCCCAGCTGATGTCTGGTTAAGATGCCTCTCCAACCCATGCTTAACCTTTTTTCTTTTTAATGTAGCTTATTACTTATCTTTTATTGTTTTTCCTCTTAATAAAGTTGGTTCCTTCTTTTTTGTTATGTAAAGCGACTTTGGGTACTTAGAAAAGTGCTGTATAAATCAATATATCATCAATCATAAATAAAATATTATTATTATTATTATTATTATTATTATTATTATTATTATTATTACCCTTATTATTATTATTATTATATTTCTGTCATTTTTATTAGATTTCTCAAGTGTACATTTGACCTCAATGGTTAATCTGGCATCAAGAGGAAGTGTACAGTGCAACCTGGTTCTGACTTGAAACATTAAATATTATCTTCACTTTGTGGAGACATTAGTTTCCACTGGAGCCTGAAGGCTTCCTGTCACTTTCATCGATGGAATATAACTTTACCATGTATATATGAATGAATATAACATGAATATAACTTTACCATGTTATATATGAATGAATATAACATGAATATAACATACCTGGATTAATTTAATTCCAGTAACAAACACATCCTTTACGTCCATCATCTCTTACCTCTGATGTGTTGTGTAGAGATGTGTTCCTCTAACTTGACGCTGAAGTTCTTCTCTCCTCCTCTGTGACCTTCACTCCCATCATCCACCAGCAGGAAGGCATCATGGTTCTTCTCCAGGAAACAGAGGTCACTGGTTGTGTTCTCAACAGAGTACTTAACTATTCCGCCCTGAGATGGAAAAAAACAGGAATTACATCTCACTTTCTTGTTATCCAATATCCATGTCGTCACCTTGCTAAACTAATGGCCTAAGTCATTTTCTTTTGTTTTTCAGGAAAAATTAAAAACTGATCCAAAACAATACTATATGATATTTCTTAATCATTTCACCCAAAACGTTTATAACAAATTATGACTATTAACATAAAAATCACACTGTCTGTCAATTATGTAACATAAGAGATTTATATAGGTTTAAATAGGATTAAACCTGCAATTATTTTGGCCCAAGACACAAAAACAAGTGACTTAGGCCCAAAAAATGGCCTATTTTAGCCTAAGTCACACTAGGGAGATAGGCCATTATAAGGGGAGGGAACAGCATGATCCTTTTCAATTAGGAGATAAGGAGATAGACCATTTACCAGAGGTGGCCAGTGTCATGAGGAGCTGACTTAGGCTAATATATCATTTTCCTAAAAAAATGACTTAGGCCATTAGTTTAGCAAGGTGACGATGTGCTTCTGGTGAGTCTAAGATGGGGGGAGGGGGGAGTGGGGGGGGGGGTCACATGTTAAGGCTGAATTGACTCAATATGGATCCAAGACAGGAAGTTAAGAGTATATTTAATTCATAAAGGCTCCATATTTACTAAACTAGATCCTAACTCACTTTGTCAAAAACAATGAAATCACATTATGATAACACTATTTAATATTATTAGAGAGTGGCAGAAACATAATAAAAAGGACATTTAATATCAGTACGTATTAGTATGGTACAGTACAGTTACAGTACAGATAGTGGAGTTTGATAGAATGATACTTTTATGAAGATGATTAATTAGGTGGAGGAAAACACTTTGTAAACAGTGTTTGTATGTTTGTATAAATACCTGAGAGACCAACTGGTCTCTGTTGTTCACACATCCCCAAGGAGTGATGCCCACCGCATGGACATGGACCCTGCTGTCCCTCACCGCCTCTCCTACACATCTCCCCACGCCTTCATCAAAGCCTTCTGTCAGTATCCAGCTGTAGACTCCTGGATATGTGTGTGTGTGTGTGTGTGTGTGTGTGTGTGTGTGTGTGTGTGTGTGTGTGTGTGTGTGTGTGTGTGTGTGTGTGTGTGTGTGTGTGTGTGTGTGTGTGTGTGTGTGTGTGTGTGTAATATTTAAAATGTTAGTCAATGAGATAAAGAGGGAGAGCGTTAGTGTGTTTTGGTGGTAGAAGCAGAGAGAGACACACAGAGAGAGAGAGAGAGAGAGAGAGAGAGAGAGAGAGAGAGAGAGAGAGAGAGAGAGAGAGAGAGAGAGAGAGAGAGAGAGAGAGAGAGAGAGAGAGAGAGAGAGTGAGAGAGAGAGAGAGAGAGACAGACAGACAGACAGACAGACAGACAGACAGACAGACAGACAGACAGACAGACAGACAGACAGACAGACAGACAGACAGACAGACAGACAGACAGACAGATGGAATGAGGATGAATTCTGTATCAGTCATTATCATCAACATTCTACTGACCTCTTCAGACACTTATAACTCCATTCATCAACTGGACTATGATGTGAAATACATTATTTAATATTCACTATTTCATACCAATTTATGTCATTAGTCATGTCTGTCTGTCTGTCTGTCTGTCTATATGGATCCTGACAGACATATTTAAAGGTGCAATATTGTTTGTTAAACTAAGAGTTAAATAGCTCTATATTGGGATAGTAATCATTGCTATAGAGTGTTTGTTCAGTAACAGTGTTAAATAGATCTATATTGTGATAGTAATCATTACTATAGAGTGTTTGTTCAGTAACAGTGTTAAATAGATCTATATTGTGATAGTAATCATTACTATAGTGTTTGTTCAGTAACAGTGTTAAATAGATCTATATTGTGATAGTAATCATTACGATAGTGTTTGTTCAGTAAAAGTGTTAAATAGCTCTATATTGTGATAGTAATCATTACTATAGAGTGTTTGTTCAGTAACAGTGTTAAATAGATCTATATTGTGATAGTAATCATTACTATAGTGTTTGTTCAGTAACAGTGTTAAATAGCTCTATATTGTGATAGTAATCATTACTATAGAGTGTTTGTTCAGTAACAGTGTTAAATAGCTCTATATTGTGATAGTAATCATTACTATAGAGTGTTTGTTCAGTAACAGTGTTAAATAGCTCTATATTGTGATAGTAATCATTACTATAGAGTGTTTGTTCAGTAACAGTGTTAAATAGCTCTATATTGTGATAGTAATCATTACTATAGAGTGTTTGTTCAGTAACAGTGTTAAATAGCTCTATATTGTGATAGTAATCATTGCTATAGAGTGTTTGTTCAGTAACAGTGTTAAATAGCTCTATATTGTGATAGTAATCATTGCTATAGTGTTTGTTCAGTAACAGTGTTAAATAGCTCTATATTGTGATAGTAATCATTGCTATAGAGTGTTTGTTCAGTAACAGTGTTAAATAGATCTATATTGTGATAGTAATCATTGCTATAGAGTGTTTGTTCAGTAACAGTGTTAAATAGATCTATATTGTGATAGTAATCATTGCTATAGAGTGTTTGTTCAGTAACAGGAGTCTCCATGTCTCTCCAGCTCTTTCATGAACAGGTTGGGATACTAATTTAATCCAATCAGGAGAGAGAACTCATACAGGATACACATTTGAAACAGGAAGTGATGACACAAAGAAGTTCAGGATAGAGAATCCATTTATCAGCTTTTTATTTTATAGAGTTCAAGATCCAATGTTGTCTGCTCACTTCTTTGTGTCATCACTTCCTATTTCACTTGTCTATCCTGTATGAGTTTGTCACACACGCGCAAGCACACACACGCACGCATACGCATGTGCACACACACACACACACACACACACACACACACACACACACACACACACACACACACCTTTATCCAAGGCTTTGACCAGTCCCTGTCTGATGACCTTCTGAACCCAGGGGTTGACCTCTGCACTGCCTTGTCCTCCCACCACAGACACCACCATGTCGGGTCGGTCCAAACCCCACCCATCATCTTGGTCTCTCCTCCTTGTCATCAGGTCGTAGATAAGGGAGGGTTCAGTGTCTGATGACAGACGCAGGAACTAGGTGATCAAAGAGACAAATCAGAAGATGACAGTGATGATGATCAACATAAATACACTCTCATCTTTCATATCAAGAGACGCGGGGTTTACACACTCATTTATAGCCTTATTGTCTATTCTAAAGGGTTAGGGTTAGTTAAGTTGTGTGTCTGCGGGTACAGCTTTGAATTGTACTTGCGTGCGTGCATGCGTGCGTGCGTGCGTGCGTGCGTGCGTGCGTGCGTGCGTGCGTGCGTGCGTGCATGAATGCGTGCGTGTGCGTGTGTACGTGTGTGTGCATGTGCGTGTCAGGGACCTTAAAGGAGTAGTTCACCCCCAAAATGACTTGAAGCATGAATTCATGGAGATTATTTAGTTTTTGACGCATTCCTGAGACAATAATTTTAGTTCTGGAGGAAAGATGCTAATGTACCCCCGGTAGGAGACTCTTTGTGTCTCCTACCGGATACACAGTCATCAAATTATTGTCTCAGGAATGCGTCAATAACTAAATAATCTCCCTGAATTCAAGGCTTCATGGGGTTTGTGATTGATAAAAAATAAGTCATTTTTTGTGAACTACTCCTTTAAAGCAACAACAACCTTATGATCAAACTAAATATGTTTTACTCTGATGTACGGTACTACAGTATGTGGAAAACTTTAATGTTGCATCTCTTGAGTGAATAATGTTAAATAGATGATGTAAGACAGAGTATCATGAACCACAGAGAACATTCATCACATTGTCAGTCAGATACTTACTTCGTTATAATGTCCGACTCCCTTAATGTCCAACTTTCCAAAAGCATCAGTGGGCCGTTCAGAGGAGTGCTGCTCTCTGGTCCACTCAGTGTCCACAGCTGTGTTGATGTGTGTTGGATGATCTCTGGGACGTCCACACTGACACCGTCCATCACTGATGACACAACAGGACAATACATCAATATCTGGGGACCCCCAGGGGTCCTTGAGGGGGTCCAGGGGGTCCCCAGCAAAATGAGGAAAAACCCTTAAACCCTTAAACCCTAATTAAATGTTCAGCTATTCAAAAACAGCTGATCTACAACGCAACACTTTGTAGATCAGCTATTTCTGAATAATGTAACATAATGACAGAGGTCCTGACGCTATGTATTTTCAGATGGGGGTCCTCAGCCTCAGCTACACATGGGGGCTGTGACATGAAAATGATTGAGTAACTGAACTAGACATCCTGTCATTCAATCATCACATTATCTATTCTAATCAGATCACTTTGTTTCCAATAACTTGTCTGTTCTGTTTAGTGTGTTGTAATAATGGAGCTTTGTTTACCTGGAAGAATCTTCTATGAAGGTGTTACACTCTCTTATCTTGAAGTCTGCTGGTTTCCATCTCTGAAAACATAATAGACACACATTATGGATGTTATCATATCTATATATGTATATATAGGATGTGTGTGCAAAATTTCACAGAAATTGCACGCTGTGTTCATGATTTGAGGCATTTTGTTCAAAACGGAGCACTCCTGCAAACTTTGGAAGCCATTCTTAGCCAATCAGGATGGAATATGAAAAATCTGAAAGACTAATTTTGTTTAATGACTATAGAGATACTGTGTACCGATTTGTGTGATGTTTGGATAAAATCTGTAGGAGTAGGCTACTGTCAAAGAATGTGTTTTGCAAAAAGCGGCCTCCTGGTGGCGCTATAACAGGCCCATGTGAAACATTTGGGGCAGAGGTTCTGAAGTGACATCCAGGGAGTGTGTGTGCACAGTTTAGTTGCGATCAAGCCAACAGTGCCGGAGATTAGCTGATCACAGACGGAGGGGGCGACGGACACACACACACACACACACACACACACACACACACACACACACACACACACACACACACACACACACACACACACACACACACACACACACACACACACACACACACACACACACGGCGTGACAGGGTGCAAAACATAGCCTCGGTCATGCCTTTCGCTCCTGACGGAGACAATAATAAAAAGAAGGGAGGAATAAAGGTTTGGTGTGGGAGTGATTTAGTGAAGTTCTGAACCCTGTTGATCACTGGATGTGTCTTATGAAAAGTTGTGATGTGAGAAAGTGATGTGAGACGGAGGGCTTGCTGTTACCATGGATATGTATTGTATACAGTCACTACAGAGGTGAATATAATCCCATGTGCATCCCTGTGGTGCGGTTGGTGCGGAATTATAAATAGGATGATAAAATCAATGTGGTTGGATGGCGGATGGATAATGAACATGTACACGCGGATTCGGGTGACGAAAAAGCCCATCCGCGCATCTCTAATACATACAGTACATATATTTATGTATATATATCTAAACATTATCCAAGTGAATAAATAAATATCATCAGCAACCAAACAAGTTACAAGTAGCCTACAGATATATCATCATCCACATTACAGGATGAAATGGCAGTGACTGCATTTTTCTTTTCAACATTAGTTCCTTTTCTACATTTCCTGAGGTATTTAAAGGTTACAACTGCACGGTTTTCAGATGAAAACGTTTATTGTCGGGTGTAAACCTTGATGTCCAAAACCGCTACTTTTCAGTAAATTAAAAATACACGTAAAATAGCAGATCTACAAGCTCACAACGCATTGCAACGCTGTGCGTTGTGAGCTTGCAGGTTGGCTATTTGTGCTTCCTCTGTGTGACAGTATGGCGAAGTAGGACTTTAATTTACAGGAGGGGTGAGGGGAAACATAACAATTACATACAGAGATATGAGGTTTCTGCCAACAACAATGATTATATTCTGACCTGATATGAGCTCAGGATGGGGCGCAGGATGGACCTCAGACTGTGTTTCTTATGAAGCCCAGTGGACTGACAGGCAGAGCACAGGTCATAGTCAGGACACACTGTACACTTATACCTGATCCCGAAAATATCTCCGTTACAGCCGTCACACTCCACTCCAGGGTGCTGCATGCAAGCATCTGGCAAACAAAACAAGATAAATGTACAGTATGTATCAGTGTTGAGTCTATTACTAGATAAAGTGATCCTCGGAGCACAGGTTTCCACCAGGCCATGCAGGTAGCTAATTTACCGCAAAGAGGGCGGTTCTTCACTTGGTAGAACCAGTAGAAGCCCTAGATACATACCCTACTTTATCATTAATTTAAAAAATATAGGACCATATTTTACTAAACGCATATCATGGTGGGGCTAAGTAACTCCAATGAAGGACAAGGACTTTCTCTCTCAATTGGGTAATTGATTGAGGTCATGTGATCAGTGACATACGCAGGGTGTACTTTTGGCTCCGCCCCCTCAGCCAAAAGTACACCCTGCGTGACCTCAATCAATTCTCCAGTTCTAGGCAACATAGAAGGGGGGGGGATTTTTTATTATTTCCACACAACAGCTCTAAGGTGTATTAAAGACATAGTTCAATGTTGAAAATGAGTGGTATTTCCCTTTAATGTCTACCCCTGATTAATAATCTTTGCAACTTCAATAGGGCTTCACACTGCTGCAGTGCTCGGGCCCTAATGGTAGTTAGTGTCTTCTGTTAAGATACATACCTTCACCTCCCGTCTGGGATCTTGTATCCGTGTCTGCTTTCTTAAAGACAAAGAAGAGAGAGAAGGGGTGTCCTTATAATTGTAGATCTGCGTATGAAGATTGAGGATGCTATTAACACGATCTACATCTGCTTAACATGCCAGTTTCATTCATTCATCTCACCAAATTCCCCTGTCTGCCAAACAAGTGACCCGACTAGTAGGACTCTCTATTACAGCAACAAGGACACGATGCCCTTCCGGCTTCACACCCATGAACTGTATGATAATCTATGTCACCCAGAGTATAAAGTACAATATTTATATTTAAATGTAGTGGAGTATAAAGTACAATATTTATATTTAAATGTAATGGAGTCAAAAGTACAATATTTATATTTAAATGTAATGGAGTCAAAAGTACAATATTTATATTTAAATGTAGTGGAGTTAAAATTACAATATTTATAATTGAATGTAGTGAAAGTCATCAGCTTGCAAAGAAAACAAACACTCCAAGTTTTTACAAATCTAAATGTATTGGGCATATTGGGCATAATTATGGTGAAATTCATATAACTGCAGGTTTTATAATGTTGGTTTGTTCTAAATATTGACTTTGTATTTACACAGTAAAGTGTGTTGGTTAAAGGTCTTCATAAAGAACCACCTTCTGTTCAGATGTAGATGTTTTGGTGCCTCCTACCTCCTCATGGTGGCGCTGCCCCTCCTCACTGGTGCCTCCTGCCTCCTCATGGTGGCGCTGCCCCTCCTCTCTGGTGCCTCCTGCCTCCTCATGGTGGCGCTGCCCCTCCTCACTGGTGCCTCCTACCTCCTCATGGTGGCGCTGCCCCTCCTCACTGGTGCCTCCTGCCTCCTCATGGTGGCGCTGCCCCTCCTCACTCTCATGTAGAAGTGGGTCCATCTCTACACAGACTGACCTCTCCTCTTCATGGAGACTCATGATGGTTTCTGTTGTCCTGGTGGATTCAAGGACGTTTCAAATGTCCACCAAGCCCCTCGCTCCTTCTCTCTCCCTCCTAGGATGACAGAGATGATGTTTTATTGGTTTAACATGGTCTAAACCAGTGGTTCTCAAAGGACCCCCAAATTGACACTTATTAGCCCACGGACCCCCATTTGAAAAGATATGCCTCAGGGACCCCCATGAGAGAAGATTTTTACGGCTCTAGCAGTGGTTCTCAAACATTTTTCATGTCAAAGGACCCCCAGTTTGACATGCATTAGGCTACGGACCCCCTTTTAATGACATTTATATCTCTGGGACCCCAATTTATATTGTAAAATCAATGTTAATTTCACTCTGAGAGTGTACAAATGGAACCAAATGGACCCTAACAGGTCCATTTGGTTCCATTTGTACACTCTCAGAGTTACAGACCCATAAGGGTCCATTTGGTTCCATTTGTACACTCTCAGAGTTACAGACCCATAAGGGTCCATTTGGTTCCATTTGTACACTCTCAGAGTTACAGACCCATAAGGGTCCATTTGGTTCCATTTGTACACTCTCAGAGTTACAGACCCATAAGGGTCCATTTGGTTCCATTTGTACACTCTCAGAGTTACAGACCCATAAGGGTCCATTTGGTTCCATGTGTACACTCTCAGAGTTAAAGACCCATAAGGGTCCATTTGGTTCCTAACTATCAATCATTTGACTGGGGACCCCTTGGAACTCCCTCAAGGAATACTTTGTTACAAGTAAAATTCCGGAATTAAAAATGTACTTGAGTAAAAGTACGAAAGTATTGGCATCAAAATGCACTTTAAGTACCAAAAGTAGAAGTACTAAAATGTTAGAAAATAGCAGATCTACAAGCTCACAACGTGTCGTGATGCGCACACACACACACACACACACACACACACACACACACACACACACACACACACACACACACACACACACACACACACACACACACACACACACACACACCAATGTAGAAGTACTCTGGTACAAGTAAAAGTCCGGAATTCAAAATGTACTTGAGTAAAAGTACAAAAGTATTGGTATCAAAATGTACTTAAAGTACCAAAAGTAAAAGTACTACAATGTTTGAAAACAGCAGATCTACAAGCTCACAATGCTTTGCCATGCGACGCGTTCTGAGGTTGTAGATCTGCTATTTTCAAATAGCCTAAATACAACAGCACCATCATCATCCATAGTCTCTAATATGGTTAAAGCCAGTGCAGTGACACGTTTGACCTCATTAAATGACATGACCTGCCCGGTGAAACATGTTCAACAACTCTTATGAACGTCTGAACGTGTAGTGTGGTGAAATAAGTAAGTATATACATTGTATTTGTACGGCACTTCTCACAGAGAGAACTCAAAGTGCTTTACATAAATACACAAATAAAGACACAGCACGAAGCATTCAAATGATTAAAAACAACAAAAACACAAACATCAAAAAACCACCGGCTTCGAGTGCTATCAATGCATTGAAGGGGGAAATAGGCGAGTTTATTAGACCTTTGAATGGGCGAAATAGGCGACCTACTACCTACCCGCGATTTATCAGACCATTCATTCAGGAGCTACTGACCTACATAACTACATACATAACTACATACATAACTCGAAAAGCGCTGAGTAGGAACAGGCGAACGTCACACCGTTCAGGACGGCAACTCGGTCGCCTTAGCTCCCTCTGTGGTCCTTCACGGGGTGACAGTTCGCCTGTGACTGCGCGCCTCCATCATGGTCCGAAACCAAAAGCGAAACCTAAACTGAACTATTAAGTCATGTCCGTTGGTAGGTTAGTATGTCTTGATAACACCCAATGAATGGTCTGATAAATCGCGGGTAGGTAAGTAGGTCGCCTATTTCGCCCATTCAAAGGTCTAATAAACTCGCCTATTTCCCCATTCAATGCATTGATAGCATTCGAATCAGGTGAAAAAACTAAGAATCTGAGACATTCCACAAATGCTTATTTCAACAGTAGTGTTTTAAAGTGGTTCTTAAAGATGTCCACAGAGGCTGCAGCTCTGAAGACCTGTGGAACGGCATTCCATACCTTTATGTTCTGCACATCATCAGAAGAGAGAGGAGGGGGAGCAGTTAAAAGGGAATTACCACTCATTTTCAACATTGAACTATGTCTTTAATACACCTTAGAGCTGTTGTGTGGAAATAAGAAAAAAGCCCCCCCCCCTTCTGTGTTGCCTAGAACTTGATCATTGATTGAGGTCATGTGATCAGTGACATACGCAAGGTGTACTTGCGGAGCCAAATGTACACCCTGCATATGTCACTGATCACATGACCTAAAACAATTATCCTTTTCTAGGCAACACAGAAGGGGGCGGGGGGGCTTTTTTCTTATTTCCACACAACAGCTCTAAGGTGTATTAAAGACATAGTTCAATGTTGAAAATGAGTGGTATTCCCCTTTAAGTGGCTTGCTCAGGGACATTTCGACACTTATGCCATATTTAAACTAGAAAAAGTGCTCCTCGGAGCACAAGTCTCCGCCAGGTCAGGTAGGTTATTATGGCCTCCTGGTGGCGCTATAATAGACCAATGTGAAAAGGGTGCCATTTATTCCTAGGCTGTGCACGGCAATCGGACACTGCATGCATGATTTGAGGCATTTTGTTCTAAAAATGTGTTTTGCTAATTTTGACCTGCTGGTGGCGCTATAACATTCCAATGTTAAAAGGGTGGCATTTGTTCCTCAACGTAGTGCAAATGTGCATTCAAAGTTTCACCACAATCGGACGCTGCGTTCATGATTTGCGGCATTTTGTTCAAAACGGGCCACTCCTGCAAACATGAATGTCAATGTTAGCCAATCAGGATGGAATATGAAAAATCAAACAGATCCGTCTTGATCACATGACTATAGAGAATAGAGTAAAATAGCCCAAAAATGTGTTTTGCAAAAAGCGGCCTCCTGGTGGCGCTATAACAGGCCCATGTGAAAAATTTGGGGCAGAGGTTCTGCTCTGGCATCCAGGGAGTGTGTGTGCACAGTTTCTCTGCGATCAAGCCAACGGTGCCAGAGATTAGCTGTACACAAAATGACAGAATGACGGACACACGGACACACACACGGACGGACGGACGGACAGGGGCGAAAACATACTCTCGCCATGCCTTTCGGCCTGGCGGAGACAAAAATATATAAAATAGAAGATCTACAAGCTCACAACGCATCACAGTTAAGCTTGTAGAGCTGCTATCTTCACTATTAGTTAGTAAAATGTACTTTTTAATACTTTTTGCATTTTTAAAAGCCCATACTCCAATACTTTAACTTTACAAGTTTGACTGAGCGACTTTCGTTTGTAATTGAGTAATGTTCACCAGGAGTATCTATACTTTGACTCAAGTACTTTGGTCCATCAGTGCTGCAAGTAGAGCCTCACTTTGAAGCATATAGTGATGTCCAGTACCCTTCACTGACCTGCTACGAATGTGTATAAAATAATAACAACATATGTGTAATAAAGGGTTAAAATGAACCCCATGGGACATTATTTCAGCCTGTCACCTGGCAGAATCTTAAAATACACACTTCAAGGAATAAGAAACACCAAGTGGTGAAAATAAATCCACCCTATGTGCATGGACCCCACTTTCCATCTAGAATAAATATAAAATAATATAAATATGGTAGCTTTGAGAGAACTTACTTTCTCCAGACGATGGTAATCACTTGTGTTCCTGTAGAGTTGTGTCCAGGGACTGTAGTCTATCCTCCCCGACTGTCTGTGGTTGAGAGACAGGTCAGAGGGTAGTGACAGAGTGAGGTCATTCCATGTTGATACTGGTATGTGGAGGAACAGGTTTGTGGAGGAACAGGTTTGTGGAGGAAGAACACATCTTCTTCACCAGTTTCAAAGATTTCGGCCGCACCCTACAAAACATACATTAAACACTTTAGCCTTATTTTATACCTAGGCTATTTGAAAATAGCCGATCTACAAGCTCACAACTGACTCTGTGTTAAGCATACTATCCTTCTTTTTCTGAGTTATCACAGGCATAGATCAATCAATAGATCAATCTTTATTCCTATGAGTTATCACAGGGATAGATCAATCAATAGATCAATCTTTATTCCTATGAGGGGAATTAGTTTAGCACATGCAGGGTCAGAAATAAAACAACAGTGAAAAATAGGTGGCTGCCGGATACGTTCAAACCGTTCATATATTATTTAGACATAGTTTTACCATTGTGAAACTAGTCAATCTACAAGCTCAAGGTGTCGCATCATCACGATGCGTTGTAAGCTTGTAGATCTGCCATCTTCACTACGTTAAACTACTTTAAACCATGTAGAGTGGGGTGGGGGAGTTTGGCCCAGGGGGACAGGGTTTGGAGGTTAGGTTTAGGTATAAAATGTACATCTGTGTTCTGGTATTGATCCTCTGGTAGTAACTTGAAACATCTAAGTTGATATTCACATGTTTCTAAGTGAATAATGTCTGAACAATGTTTAAAGGGATAGTTCACCCACAAAATTACTTTTTTTCTATAGATTAGTCACCCCATGGAGACTTATTTTGTGTTTGTCACATTCCTACGACAATAATTTGATGACCGGCAGCGGTTCCAGTAGGAGACACAAAGAGTCTTGTTTGTGTCTCCCACCGGAACCACTGCTGGTCATCAAATTATTAGATAAGATAAGAGCTTTATTGTCATTGCATACACAACGAAACATAGTTTGGTACCTCTGCAGACAACAACAGTATTAAAAGAAGAGCACTGAACATTGAAGGAACAATAAAAAACCCTTGGTCAAAGTCCAAGTCAGGTCAGTCAGTCCCACAGTCATTTTAAAATAAATAAAACAGGAATAAAATAATTTAGAAAAGAATAAGGAGGCCCCCATAAATTAAAAACATATCATGTGTACACATATTGCACACACCAACGCACTGTCATCATGATCAAGGAAACAAAATCCATGGTGTGTTCATTTTTTTAGTTCATATTAGTTCATATTAGTTCATATTCGGCGAGTACGCGTGCGTGATTGATAGTCAGAATCCAGCAGACTTTTTACAGCCCTTGGAAAAAAGCTGTTGGACAGCCTGTTTGTCCTGGTTCTAACCACCTTCAGTCTGCCCGAGGGCAGGGTCTCAAACAAGTGGTGGCTGGGGTGTGTGGGGTCCTCGAGAATTCTCGAGGCTCGCTTGTGGAGACGGCGTGAGTGAACGTCACACAGATGAGGCAGTTCTGCACCGATAATCCGCTGTGCAGTCTTAACCACACGTTGCAGATCTTTCCTCTCTACATCGGAGCAGCTCGAATACCACACTGTGCAGCCGTAGGTCAGGATGCTCTCGATAGTGGAGCGATAGAAGTTAGTGAGCAGGTTCTGTGCAAGTCCGTTGCGTTTTAGTATCCTTAGAAAAAAGAGGCGCTTCTGGGCCCTCTTGACCAAACTTGTGGTATTGAGGCTCCAGGTCAGGTCCTCTGTGATGGTGACTCCGAGGAATTTAAAACTCGAGACCCTCTCCACCTCCTCCTCTCCAATACACAGACCTCTGTGACATGGCTGTTATTGTCTTAGGAATGTGACAAAAACAAAAGAATATCCATGAATTCAAGTTTTTTCTTTTTGGGGTGAACTATCCCTTAAGGGCGTGCTCCCACCGCACTTTTATTTGACCTCTGGGGCAGAATCTGCCAATGCATTGTCAATGTAAATGCGTGGATTCACGCAAGAGCGGATCTTTCCGCTTGTCGCTCAGACCGTGCGTTTAGCTGCTCTACACGACTTGTCCATTGGAAGCATAAAACTGCTGGAGGCAGGAGCTGATTTTCCCCCTCTGTCCAATCGGGTGAGTGGAAGGCGGACCGTCCCAAGACTCAGGAAGCACCATGGTGCTCAAGGCAGAAGGCGGTGCGGGCGACGGGGAGGGTTCTGAAAGTGAGTGACAGGCGCGTCACTCCCGTTTTTTTGAATCCGCTGGCTGCAAAAAACTGTGGCCGCGCACAACCTGCGTTTAACAGCAGCCGACCATGTTTTGGTGGGAGCGACGCCCTTAACCCTGCTCCTCTTGGCCAGACAATGTTGCTGAGGATTTCCTGGCAAAGAAATCAGTAACACAAGCAAAATGTATTGATGGATTATTTTACCAATATAATCATTGTATTAGTAGTCATAATTGCTGCCTTTGTTAATCAAGTAGTCATTTAAAAGCCTAGAAGTCTCTGTAATGTTTGCTGGCTGAACCAAAATGTCATTTAGAATGCCACTGCTGAGGGAAATGGATTAGCATAACAGCAGACCCAAGTACAGGGTTTTATATCTAAATGTAAATTGGGAACAGGTTAACTCAGTTCCAGAGAATCACACAATTACATTTGATAAATGGATACAGTAAAACAGAACAGTGGTCAGTGGGATCATTCCATTGTTTACACCGGGGTTTAAGTCATTTACTTAACATTCATATTGCTTGTGCAAGACAGCGAAATAACAGAGTGGACCCTCTCAATCACTGGGAAATCAGACAAAACAGGCAAATGATTGCCTAAACTCAGCACATACCAGGGCACTGGGTGCAACATCTGCACTCTGTGGGAATAGCAGTGGAACTGTATCTGGTCTCCCTGTAAGCAGCTGAAGGACTTTGGTGTCTTTAAGGCCTCTCCTGATGTGTTTGATCTGTGTCTGTCCACGCCAAATCACCTTAAGAACAACACAAACAGCATAAAATGACACATTATCCTTACCTGAAGAACAATCTGTCATTAGTGGAACAATTACTACTACAGAGGCTAGTCTCTGCCTTTGAAATACTACTAATATGCATGAATTAGGGGGCGCGGTCGGTAGCTCCGTCACCTCACAGCTAGAAGGTTCTTGGGTTCGATTCCTGCCGGGGATGCTGTCGACGCTGGGGGCGTGTCCTCTCCTCCGCGTCATCAGTGCCCATACCCTAGGTGGGGTTGGTAAAAGGGCCTTTCTGTGTGGAGTCTGCATGTTCTCCCCGTGTCTCCTAGGGTAGGTACCCTCACAAAAACATGGAAGAATCATATATCATATAATATACTGCCTCCCCCTGGTCAACCGGGGCGCCTGATGGAGTGGAAAGGAACTGGTTGGAATAACGTGTTCCTTCCACGCGCTACGTCCTACCGGCGAAACTCCCCCCCGTCAGGTGATAAGAAGCTACGTTCTACCGGGGAAACTCCTCCCTGTCAGGTGATAAGAAGCTACGTCCTACCGGGGACACTCCTCCCTGTCAGGTGATAAGAAGCTACACCCTACCAGGGACATTCCTCCCTGTCAGGTGATAAGAAGCTACGTCCTACCGGGGACACTCCTCCTTGTCAGGTGATAAGAAGCTACACCCTACCGGGGACACTCCTCCCTGTCAGGTGATAAGAAGGCTTGTTAGCTCTCATGCATTGAAGGAGGCATGAGCTCGGCTCTGAGCTCTCCCTAGGCTGGCAGAGGGGGTATAGTTCCCAGGATTACTTAGATAATTGGCACTGGGTGAAAAAACTGGGTTACAAAATCGTGGGATAAAAAAAAACAACTAATATTTAATAGATAGTTAGTGTGAGAGATTCAGTGGATAACTGTAGTACTATACCCATTAAGACCTGAAGCCCATTCTACAAATGTCTTCTAAATCCCAACAGTTCTCTAAAAAGCGTATGTTTCTATATCAGTGGTTCTCAAACTTTTTCATAATTGTCAGGGACCCCCAAAATTATATGTATTTGTCCCCCCCCCCCACCCCCATCTCAAAATATGTTGTTTTCGGGACCCCCAGAAGCAAAGATTTGAGTTAAAAATGTTTGCTTGAAAAGGGTATATATATACAAAGATTTGCACACATTTTCACGATTTTTTGAAAATAGCAGATCTACAAGCTCTGTATATCTGCTATTTTTTAATAGCCAAAGTATAAAACTATGTTTTTTTTTTCTTAATGGTCTTAATAGGGTTCAGCGTCCACTTGCTTCTGGAAACCTACTACAGTTATGCACAAAGCCTATTGTTGCCATTATACCAGGAGGGCTTCTTACCTCACGCTGTAGCTGTGTTGATTTCATCGACTAAAACTATGACGAAAAATGTTGGTCGACTACCTTCTTTCACTGACGAAAACTACATAAACACTAAATATAAACTAAGCTACGATGACTAAAACTAAGACTACATATATTGACAATTTTGTCAACAAATAAAAACTAGACTAACATGTTAGTGAGGGATCTAGTGGAGAAGAGATCCAGTAGAACTAAAAGACAAGTCATTATGCGTGTTGCTTTCTGAAAATAGCAGATCTACAAGCTCACAACGCGTCGCACTGCGACGCCTTTTCACCCACACAATGCCTGGCATTGCTTTCACCACAGCACTGACGAAGGTCCTGGGAGGACTGAAATGTTTGCTTTTTAATCCACTTTTGAGCACCGAGCACAATATGAGCATCATAAAATAAAGAACAAATATTTTGTTTAAGTCTTGTCTAAGGAGTTTTCCTTAACCTATGCAGTGAGCGAGTCTCCTTCTGTCAGTTTACATTTATGTTTTTGAGACCACCGCACCTGCAGTCAACCTTCACCAAAGGACAAAGAAAGGCGCAGCAGTTCCCCTGTTCTTTAGTATTGCTTTCACCACAGCAATACCAGGCAAGCTGATGATAGGGCACATAGCGCCATGGTTTCTGCTTTCGCTATACACAAATCCACGGAGCGCTGCCCTGTAGGGGGCGCAATCATTGCTGCGGCGTCAGTCAGCTGCTGCTGCGGTTCTGCCCGTCTGTTGACGTTAGCAGAGCAGCCATAGACTAGCTAGCCTACTGGCACCTGGCGTTAGGTGGTTCGTCCCCATTTTCTGTACATTTTTGCAAAGTTAGTGTCAGTAAAAGTTAGTAAAAAGCAGGTAAAAGACTAACGTGAACAGTCAGTGACTGCAGCTGACTGAGTCTAACACCCCAGCAATGGCTGCTCGCAGGGCAGCGCTCTGTGGATTCGTGTATAAGCAAGACTAAACAGTTCATCACTCACCCATATTTGTCGTCTAACGAGATGGGCCAGCCTCCCGCTCTGCTTGCCTTGACTTGCTGCTGGTAGGCCGTGGGCCGAGTGCTCCAACTCTGACTTTCATTGATCCCCACTCAGGAACTGCATTCTTTTTTCAGGGTAGTCATATAAAATTCTTACTGTTAAGTACTGTAACGAATGTTTCCAGCTTCGATTCGTGCACCAGAATGAAAGAGACCATTTTAAAAAATGCAATTTTAAACAGGCAAATATGCAGGGCTACTAAGAATCTCCATGGCAACCAGGAAGAAAACATTCTGCAAAACCGAAACTTCTGGTCCAAAAAAATCTAAAATGAGTGTAAAATATAGATTTTCATAACGAACTTGCAACAGCTATACCATAGGCTACTAATAGTTCATTCATAACCAGTTACATTCTCTTGACCAATAAAGAACACATTTCAAGAGCATGTAAGACTAGAAAGGTAGCCAAATAAATGGTTTGTATCAAATGCAGTCTATTACACTGAGGTTCAATAAACCTACTCAATACCAGTAACCCTGAATTCGACATTGCGAATTTCATGGATATTGTAAGGGACCAGAGTTGGTCGGCAAGCAATCTGGGAACCCAAATCCAACTGAAAATGAAAAACAGCGACCTCTGCTGTTTGTTCTATGTCTGTTGGCTCTGGGCGGAAGAAAACGTGACACCAGTGCGCAAGGAAACCGGGGTTTAGGTCTGCCTTCAGCTTTCACTTCCGGTCGGTGCCACTATGTTTTCATTCCCACTAACAATATTTCTACACGGAACACTAACACCACTTCTCCCAGAGAACATGGATCGTTTTGGTTATAAGCCCACTTGTTTCTATGATGAAAGAGCAAGTTAAAATGTGAATATCTTTCCGTGGTTTTGTCTGCTCCGCGGACGCTATTGTTAAATTAGTTTGGGTTTGTTTCGAGGGGGAAAGATCGACGGACATGTGAATCCCGCCCACTACATTTGATTGGGTAAAGCGCGGCCTGCTTCCTGATCTGTATGCGCACACGTTATGACGAACCTCCCAGACAGATTCCAACGCAGTGCAGAATCTGTTCTTGAGAGATTAGTCGGCAAGAGAGACACCAGGACAAGTGTGTAGTTTCTTTAAAATGTCTTTTTTTATATTTTCTTTTTCCAATAAGTATAAGACAAGACATTCATTCTGGCCCAAAACAAATGAAAACAATACACAGGACTGAACTTGACATCAAGACTGAACTAACCAAATGAGACATGAGGGGAACATATAGTGGGTGATCAGACCACTCTTGACACAAAGGGGAAGACAAAGAATAACATTTAAACAGACTACAAATAGCTACAACATAATCCACTACAGCACTAACTCATATTAAATAAAGAAATTACATACAACTGAAATTACAAAATGCATTTCTTCACACGTGTAGTAATACATTCAAACTTAAAATAAATCCCTGCCCCTCCCCTTATGCACAGGGGACATGGTGCAGTCCAATTACTAATCAGCAGACAATTGGACTCGAGTCATAGTGACTCGACTCGAGTCTGACTCGAGTCGCATATTTGACGACTTGCGACTCGACTCGGACTTTGAAGGTAAAGACTTGCGACTCGACTCGGACTTGGAAGGTAAAAGACCAACGAGACTTGAGACTCGACTCGGACTTGCTAGCCAATGACTCCCGACTCGACTCGACTCGAGACAAGATGACTCTAATGACTCGTTTTGTTTTTTCCCCTATGAATGATCTGTGTGTGAAATGCGCTCTTTCTTTATACAAACCCATGCTCACTCTACCGCAAATGCCTCTCTCTCTTTATACAACCCCATGCTCACTCTACCGCAAATGTGCTCTCTCTCTTTATATAAACCCATGCTCACTCTACCGCAAATGCGCTATCTCTCTTTATACAACCCCATGCTCACTCTACCGCAAATCTGCTCTCTCTCTTTATATAAACCCATGCTCACTCTACCGCAAATGCGCTATCTCTCTTTATACAAACCCATGCTCACTCTACCGCAAACGCCACCGCCACCCCCAGCTGATTCTATGACGGCTGCCGTCTAGTTATCATCAGTGCCAGTGTTGTGAGGAAAAACAAGCAACCAGGTCTAGGAAAACCAGCCCAAAAGAAGCGAGTCAAGCGACTATGGGCCACATGAGCACTCTAACATATACATCAGCTTTTTGAAAATAGCAGATCTACAAGCTCACAACGCCTCGCGATGCAACTAGTCGTTCATGTTTTGTTTATGACCCCAGCCAGCCACCACACCAACAACAACAGTAGCACCAGCCAGCGAGATATACGTACTTGTAAACATGAAAGTCACTCACCACTGTCGAATTTACTTTATCCATGGTAACAGCAATAAAGTCTGTGCGTAATCCATTACTTTCTCATGTCGCCACTTTTCCATTCGTCCGCAGGTTTAATAACTTTAACTTCACCAAATCACTCCCACCAAACTTGAATTCCATCCTTATTTTTTTTCCACCATAAGTTTCTCTCTGCTATATATATATATATATAAGCTTAAAGGAGATGCCTTTATTCCACTGTGTTTTATTTTTTTTATTTTTTTTTACCAAGGACCCCTTTGCAAAACCAAAATAAAGACACGTGTAGTGTTGCCAGATCTGCTTATTATGCCAGATCTGCTTATCATCATTTCCCCGCAAGATTTTATTTGAAAATAGCAGATCTACAAGCTCACAACACGTCGCGAGCTTGTAGATCTACTATTTTCAAATAGCTGATGTATATGTTAAAGTGCTCATGTGGCCCATAGTCGCTTCTTTTGGGGTGATTTTGGGCTGGTTTTCATAGACCTGGTTGCTTGGTCTCTCACAGAATCTGGCAACACTACATGTGTCCTGTAGTACTAGATGGCTGAACTGTGCCTGATGGAAAATAACGTAATATTAAAATACTACAAAACAAACACAGACACGTCAGGATTATAGGCCTAATAGGCCTATAGATAAATGCCATTAATGTATTTCCTTTCCTGCATCATTTCACCCACAGTTTATCCAATATTCATTAATAATTAATATAATTATAGGCTATTTGTCTTTGATTGACCCAACTGCACCCAAACTGCAAAATGTACTGTCAGTAAATTATAATCAATTGTGTGTGTGTGTGTGTGTGTGTGTGTGTGTGTGTGTGTGTGTGTGTGTGTGTGTGTGTGTGTGTGTGTGTGTGTGTGTGTGTGTGTGTGTGTGTGTGCATGCAGTTTTATGTCTGCTACACAGAAATGTCACACACCAACTACTCAGAAAGGCAGTGCCAGTTTGAGCCTGCCAAATGTTAAAAAATAAACAATTTTGTATCAAACATGCCATTTCTTTAGTGTAATTTAGCCTTTCCCTAGTTCTAACTAAATGATCAGACATGTAATGTTGTAATGGATAAATGAACAGCTTTATGCTGGTTTAATTCTTGACTTTAAGATACAGTTTCTCTCTTCAAGATATAAACCTGAGTGCTTTGTGGGTGGTCTGGGGAACAATAGTAGTGAGGGACTTGACACAACCTTGTGACTCGACTTGACAACCTTGTGACTCGACTTGTGACTCGGCTTGACTTGCCCACAACAGAAAGACTTGGGACTCGACTTGGACTTGGGACCAAATGACTTGGGACTCGACTTGGACTCGGACCGGAGGGTTGGATTGACTTGGGACTCGACTTGGACTTGGGACCAAATGACTTGGGACTCGACTTGGGACTCGGACCTGAGGGTTGGATTGACTTGGGACTCGACTTGGACTTGGGACCAAATGACTTGGGACTCGACTTGGACTTGGGACCAAACGACTTGGGACTCGACTTGGACTTGGGACTCGACTTGGACTCGGACCGGAGCGACTTGAACAATTGTCTGCTAATCAGCTCCTTATAAGGACATGTGAAGCAGCTGGGCCTTTCCATGGCCAGCCATCTAAACTTCAACACTCCTCAGAACTGATAACTCAAAACAAAATAAACTTGAATACCAATTAAATGACTCCTGATAAAACAACTTGACCCAAACAAAATAACTTAATGGATGTACCCTCCAGCCAGTAACTTTATCATCAAACTTGCAATAAACAGTATGTCCTTTAACCGGTTGTGTGTAGTCCTTTATGCATGTAGTATGTAGTTTGCTGAAAATAAATATAAACTAAATTAATAAAGATAAGATAAGATAAGATGTTTATTTGTCATTGCATGATCAACATACAGCGAAATGTTGTTTAGTACATCCATAACAACAGCATCAGCAACAAAGAGAAAAAGGATAAACCAACTACTCAGAAAGGCAGTGCCAGTTTGAGCCTGCCAAATGTTAAAAAATAAACAATTTTGTATCAAACATGCCATTTCTTTAGTGTAATTTAGCCTTTCCCTAGTTCTAACTAAATGATCAGACATGTAATGTTGTAATGGATAAATGAACAGCTTTATGCTGGTTTAATTCTTGACTTTAAGATACAGTTTCTCCCTTCAAGATATAAACCTGAGTGCTTTGTGGGTGGTCTGGGGAACAATAGTAGTGAGGGACTTGACACAACCTTGTGACTCGACTTGACAACCTTGTGACTCGACTTGTGACTCGGCTTGACTTGCCCACAACAGAAAGACTTGGGACTCGACTTGGACTTGGGACCAAATGACTTGGGACTCGACTTGGACTCGGACCGGAGGGTTGGATTGACTTGGGACTCGACTTGGACTTGGGACCAAATGACTTGGGACTCGACTTGGGACTCGGACCTGAGGGTTGGATTGACTTGGGACTCGACTTGGACTTGGGACCAAATGACTTGGGACTCGACTTGGACTTGGGACCAAACGACTTGGGACTCGACTTGGACTTGGGACTCGACTTGGACTCGGACCGGAGCGACTTGAACAATTGTCTGCTAATCAGCTCCTTATAAGGACATGTGAAGCAGCTGGGCCTTTCCATGGCCAGCCATCTAAACTTCAACACTCCTCAGAACTGATAACTCAAAACAAAATAAACTTGAATACCAATTAAATGACTCCTGATAAAACAACTTGACCCAAACAAAATAACTTAATGGATGTACCCTCCAGCCAGTAACTTTATCATCAAACTTGCAATAAACAGTATGTCCTTTAACCGGTTGTGTGTAGTCCTTTATGCATGTAGTATGTAGTTTGCTGAAAATAAATATAAACTAAATTAATAAAGATAAGATAAGATAAGATGTTTATTTGTCATTGCATGATCAACATACAGCGAAATGTTGTTTAGTACATCCATAACAACAGCATCAGCAACAAAGAGAAAAAGGATAAATATAAAATATAAAACACTGTTCGAGCAATAAAACCCTTAGTCTGTTCAATAGGTCAGTCAGTTCAGTCCATAGTCACCTGTCAAAAAATCATAAGAAGGACATCCATAATGCATATAGTAGGAAAATAAATTAAGATAAGATAAAATATATAATATATAAAATGGACAATAAAAACTCACACAAATTGTTCATGTGTGTGTGCGTGTGCGTGTGCGTGCACGTGGTTGCGCGCGCGCATGCGAGTCCAGCAGCACTTTCACAGCCTTTGGGAAAAAACTGTTTGACAGCCTGTTGGTTTTGGCCTTAAAGACCTTCAGCCTGCCCGAGGGGAGGGTCTGAAACAGGTGGTGTCCAGGATGTGAGGGGTCCCCAAAAATCTTTAAGGCCCTGTTTTGGAGACGGTTTGAGTGAATGTCACTCAGGCGTGGAAGCGGAGAACCAATGATCCACTGCGCCGTTTTAGTCACTCGCTGCAAATCCTTCCTCTCTGCATCAGTGCAGCTGGAATACCAGACTGTGCAGGCATAAGTCAGGATACTCTCGATGGTAGAACGGTAAAAGTTGATAAGCAGGTTTTGTGGAAGTCCGCTGCGCTTCAGTTTCCTCAGAAAGAAGAGGCGTTTCTGGGCCTTTTTGACCAGATTTGAGGTATTGAGGCTCCAGGTCAAGTCCTCCGAGATGTGCACGCCGAGGAATTTAAAACTGGAGACCCTCTCAACCTCCTCCCCCCCGATGCTAAGAAAGCTGTGACTGGGGTTTTCCCTCCTACAGTCCATGATTATCTCCTTATTTTTTTTTGAGATGTGGTTCTATACCTAGCATCTGTAGTTTAATGATCAATTTACTGGGGCTGATGCAGTTAAATGCAGAGCTAAAATCAACAAACAACATTCTCACGTAGATATTAGGCTTTCTCTCGAGATTCTCCAGATGAGAGAGAGCTGTGTGTAGCACTAGTGCCACAGCGTCATCAGTTGATCTGTTGGCCTTGTAGGCAAACTGATGTTGATCGTGGGTGGGGGGGATGCAGGTCTTGATGTTGGCCAGCACCAGTCTCTCAAAACACTTCATGATAACCGGCGTGAGAGCAACCGGCCTGTAGTCGTTCATACAGTTGATGGCAGAGGATTTGGGTACGGGGATGATGGTGGTTTCCTTGAGACAGGTCAGCACTGTCGCTTGCCTAGTGACAAGTTAAAAATGTCAGCAAAGACTGCGGCAAGTTGGTCAGCACATGCCTTCAGTGCTCGGCCTGGAACACCGTCAGGCCCAGCTGCTTTGTTGCCATTGATGTTTTTTAGGACCTGTTTAACCTGATAAGGCTGCAGAGTGAGTCGACACTGATGGCCCCCCTCTGTTATGATGTTAATGTCCGGGCCTGCATTACTGCTATTCTCAAATCTAGCGAAGAATGCACTAAGCTGGTCTGGGAGGGTGGGGTCAGTCAAGGGGGGGGTACTGGGGATCGGTTTATAGTCTGAGAGATTCCTGATGCCCTGCCACATATCACGGGAGTTGTTGTCAGTGAAATTGGCCTCAATACGTTTTTTGTATTGATTTTTTGCTTTTTTAATGCCTCTATTTAGGGCTGATATGGCTCTACTATAAGCCTCCCTGTCCCCAGATCTAAAGGCTGTGTCCCGGGCTCTGAGCAGTATTCTCACCCCATTGTTGAACCATGGTTTCTGGTTGGGGAGTATTGTAATCTGCTTTTTTGGGCATACATTGTCAGTGCAGAAGTTAATGTAGGACAGTACAGTGGAGGTGTACTGCTCGATGTCCTCATGTTCAAAGAGCTCCCATGTTGTGTCCTCAAAGCAGTCCTGCAGGGCTGATGAAGCTTCCTCTGTCCAGGTCTGCACCATTTTGATTTGGGGCTTGGCTCTGCAGACGCGAGGCCTGTAAGTTGGAATGAGTACAACAGATAAATGGTCAGATTTTTTTGGGCGGTGAAACCGCCCCTATAAGTGAGATTTGGAAAAATGTACATTTTCCTGCGCTGTGATCTGGGCCCAGGAAATTTGTACAATTATCCTGCGCTGTGATTGGCCAATCACAGTCTATTCAGGACTGTGATTGGCCAGCGTCACATGACACATGTGCATAGCCCTATATAAGAAACCATAACTTGAAAAAAACCAAAAAATTGTTTTTTTCAAGTTATGGTTTCGTCCATCATAAAGAGTGTTTCAATAAATGTATTTATCTTTTGTACATGATTGGTTGACTCCATTCAGTATTGTGATTAGCTAGCAAGACACCGCCCACTTCACACAGGGTGTGATTTTTTATCTGTTCCCAAGTTTCCCAGTTCAGCTGATGTATAGGCCCTATAGGCTCCAGGTATATTCGTGTATACTTGGTCCAGTATTTTGCGTCCTCTTGTCCCAATGTGAACATTTTTATAAAACTTAGGGAGGACAGTCTTAAGGTTTGTGTGATTAAAATCACCGGCCACGATAAAAAAGCTGTCCGGGTGTTTATTTTGTTGTGCGCTAATAGCAGCATGCAGTTTAGCCATAGCTATTTTTCCATTAGCACGGGGGTGGACGTAGACAGCCATAACAAAGGCTGCCGACATCTCCCTTGGCAGACAATGTTTTCCTATAACAGAAGTATCCGTGCACCAACTGTTATTTATATATATGCATACGCCTCCTGCTCTCCCCTTACCGGAGTCTGTTGTGCGGTCCGCTCGGTAGATAGTGTGGCCTGCTAGCTCCACCGCTACTTCGGGTGTGCTTTCCTTTATCCAGGTCTTTCAAGCCGGCTGTCCTTGTGTCCGTCTGTCATCCGTAGTCTAATGTCGTCCAATTTGTTGACCAAAGAGCGGGCGTTTGCAAGGAAGATACTGGGGACAGCGGGCTTGTACGGTACCGCTGCGAGTCTAGCCCGCACCCCTGCCCGCCTGCCTCTCTTCTGCTTCCTCTCGCATCGCCGCCTGTGCCTTCTCTCTGGCCGGGCGCTCCTCTCCGTGCGTCCCGATGAACGAGTAATCTCCACCGGGAAGGCGCAAAACTCTTCGGGTACACATACAGTGTGATGGTCCTTTAAACACAGAATCTCTGTTCTGGTATAAGTCCTTATTTCCTTTGTTACACTGCTACGTGTTAGAGAGCACCGGGCCGCTGCGTCTGAACGCGCCGCCATCTTGAATTTTGCACACATGCTATAAACCAAAAAAGACAAGTGTCCACCATGTTTTACCAACTTTGTGTGTCAGCTGGTGTGGCCATCACATGTGGCCATCACAGATATATTCTGAACACTTTGCATCTCAACATTTATACTAAAAAGAAGTTCTTGAACTGCATCAAAAAGCATTTATTCAGTAGGGTATGGTAACCAGTAGAGGTAGTACAAAAAGTTACTTTTTTTAGAGTGATTTATTCAAAGTTAAGATATTACACATTGCAGCAGCAAACTGTGGCATTGATGGATGACATGCCATGAGGTCCTTGTCTGTGGCCCAGCTACATTACTTCATATACGTACATTTTCTGCATTTGAGTGGATATCAGATCGGCCTTGAACTTCCCCGATAACCACTAGGACAGATGTTCTATAACATAGCATGTATCATGGACGCACTGTGAGGAAAACTGGCACCTGAAGTTCACTCGAATGCATTGAAGTCGATGAGGGCAGTTTCTATCAGCTTATGAATATATTTTAATAATTTCTACACAATCATTAACACATAGATCTTCATAATCATGTCGAACCATCTCTCATAGACTGCAAACGTGACACACAATCCACTCTTCTTCAAACATGTCACAATAATTTCCCAGATCCAGTTGTTTGTCACCTCTTGCACCTCTGCAATTGAGCCACTCCATACAGCCTGCAACACACACACATCAAAGGTCACTAAAGAGGAAACATTACCACATCTAATTAGGTTTATAGAATTTAATCTCAGGTGTTCTGCACAAATACTTGGGCTCTGTAGATTATTTTAAGTCAAAACTGTGTTATCTAGATTCAATACTGTATCAATACATTGTGTCCCATTAACATGTTTAGAAGAACCAGTCAGATTCTGTGATGAGCATAATTCTGCCTAAATGTAGCTTCACAACACTGATTCATATTATTCAAGTGATTTTGTCTGGTGTGGATTCATTAACTAGCATCTGATTATGTATATTTTTTGTCTACTGTTTTGAAGGTCTTATGAAATGGTACCTACAGTTAACCTCACTCCGTCAAATGGAAGAAGCTTGCGACACACATTTTGTTTCACAGCGTACTTGCATCTGAGACTCCGGGCGCAGAATCGATGACAAACGGAGTTTCATTTTTTCAAGCTACTAGGCAGGTGATTGGATGATCCCGCCCCTAGCAGCCGCTGATTGGTTCGTATGCGCAGTGGTTCGGGCAGCTTTACTCTGTGAGCAATCCCAGACCCTCCTTCCTGAAACCAAATGCAAATGAGATTTCCGGAGGGAGGGGGGTTTACCAGGCTAACCTACAGTCAGGACATGTATGAAGCAAGATTTGCTTGTGTTTGTGGTTATTGCACACAAACACAAGATAGAGATAACAAACACTGTACAAAATAACGAATGCAGCATGAGTGCACACACATTTGCTTGACAGACAAACGTAGGCCTAATTTAACCCAACTAAATACATTAACAACTGTTAACTTTAGCTTAGAACTTGTCAAGAGAGAAAGAACAAATCACCAACCGTAACTATAATTTAAACACCAACTTTGACAACAGATGCACAGTGATGAGATCTTAACAGAAATGATACCAGATGGGAATCAATAAAATAATGAGGCAAAATAGTGTAGCAGAGCGAGACATTTATAAAGGGGTACATATTGATTGGTCACTGCTTAATAGTATCTTAAGCATTTGCAGCAGTTGTTAAAACGAAATTTGCATCTGCAAACCATCCTGCTGTTGGCAATACTAACGTTATATAATGATATAATATATTGATGCTTAATATCATAATGTGCCGTCATCAACACGGCTCATTCTATTGTCTGCATCCATTGTATACATTTTCATAAGAATAAGTCCAACAATCATCCCAAAACAAATATTACCTCTATCTGTTGTTTTCTTGATTCCATCTGAGCTGTATTTCCTGGTTCTGCTTTTCAAGTGGTACGAAGAACGTGATTGGCCAACTGAATTGCACAATACAGTAGACAAGCTTTGATTGGTTTATACTTCACATGGGGTTGCCAGGTTTTTGAAAATAAGTAGTGTTTAGTTAGTGATATTATATCTAAGTTTTATTATTCTGGAGCAACTTTTCAGGTTGGAAACCTTTGATAATGTGTTTGTACTGCCCTCATTGAAGTGTTAGGCAACAACAATTAGGCAGCCAGCCAAACTCCATTCAAAAAAGAGACCGGAGTCAGGGATTAAGCATGATGTGTACAGGCATCAAAAGGCAATCAAATAATTGTCATCACAGCATTTCAATAAACATAAAACTTACAAACAATGCTTCTTCTGTAGTGTTAAAGGGATTGTAGGCGATTCAGAGATAAACAAAGAAAAAAACTCCAGCAGTTCGTTTCCCCGACCACCAGGGGGTGACGCACGGAGGACTTCCATAGAGTTAAGGGTACTTCTAAACGGGCCATGCCGAATATAGGTTACTTTATTTGGATACAATTCGCGGAACTGCCCGCCCCTGCCGGTTCTCTGAATTTTTATTTTTAAATAGGCTCTTTCATGACAAATTGACCACATATATGAAGTTAAACAACTAAATTCTATCCAAACGCTATCTGAAAAGTAAATTATGTGCCTCAAAAACGAAGTTTGAGAGCATTTTAAAACCGAAAGTAAAAAGTTCACACGGACACGGACGTGCACGGATGCGCACATGCGTGCGTTAATTTACGGCCCGCCACAAACATAAACAGTAGGGAGATACGGATTTCAGAAAGAGGACTGTGTTTCAATGCAGGAAAACACCCCAGCATCATTATATAGTGGCTGATAGAGGGGAAAAAATGCAAAATATATATATAGAGATATTTTTCAAATTTAGGCTTAATGTTGCCAACAATCCCTTTAAACCACACAGTCTACATCTCTCTGCATAGCAAACATGTCTCTGCCTTCTCTCCCTCACACAGGTGCAGACTGATTACCCCTCAATTGCTAGTTACACAGGTGATACAATCAAGGAGAGTGGGTCACAAACAGACACACAAAATCCTTTAAAACTAGAGGTCCGTTACGTCAGGTATGTTATTGTGGCCTCCTGGTGGCGCTATAATAGGCCAATGTGAAAAGGGTGGCATTTATTCTTAGGTCGTTCACTGCAATCGGACACTGCATTCATGATTTGAGGCATTTTGTTCCAAAAATTTGTTTTGCTAAATTAGACCTGCTGGTGGCGCTATAACAGGGCAATGTGAAAAAGGGTGGCATTTCTTCCTCTGCCTAGTGGGAATGTGCGTGTGAAATTTCATGGAAAGTTCATGATTTGAGGCATTTTGTTCAAAACGGACCAATCCTGCAAATTTTGGAAGCGAGCCTTAGCCAATGAGGATGGAATATGGGGAATCGGACAGATCCGTGTTGATCACATGACTATAGAGATAGTGTGTACCGATTTGCATGACGTTTGGCGGAGACAATAAGACAGACAATAGCCTGGAAGGCAAAACAGTGTTCATAAACAATGAATCTACACAATACTAAAACATTAGCCAGTTCCTTGATGGGGATCAACCATCAACTCAAAAACTAAAGCAGATAGAGGCACTCGGCCCACGGCCTATGGGTTTTCGTGACAACTTGGTCCCCCATGCTCCTGCTGCTCAGGTAACCTAGCAGTGTTGATTTGGACAGCTAATTTTGATTCAGTTTTAGTCTTTTGAATCAAATTCCATTTAGTTTTAGTCATATTTTAGTCACCTGAAATGTTTAACACAACCCGAGGTGGGTCCCTGAAAGTGCAGAACAAGTGTGGGACTGTGGCTGAGATGCACCGGTGGTTTTGATTGTCTGTTAAAACCTTTCCTTGTATTGAGGAGGCAGTGGGTGGAATTGTTTAGGTTAAAAGCTTTCCTCCCTGGTTCCATTCTGAAACTGTTCTTATGCATGGGTGTAACCACTGTATCTGAATCTTTCAGAGTTGTCCATTTGTTTGTGAAACATCACTTTGTGTGCTGTTAATTCTAATGCTTTGTGCACACACACATATTTACCAGCCTAATCAATTTAGTTTTTTTTTGTAAATAGTTAAAATATGCTACATATAAGATACCAATAAAACTGTTGAAAATAAGGGTTTCATAGTTGGATTGCTCAAAATGGTTGATTGGCCGAGGGCCATGCGAGTGCCATTCACAAACAATTTAAAACTGCCGTTGCCCATAATGCAACAGCGGATTCAAAATGTTTTTTTTTCCAACATGATTTAATAATCATAGATCTATCTATCTATCTATCTATCTATCTATCTATGAACATAATGCAAATGGTTCATAATGCATTTGGTTCCATTTGTACACTCTGAGAATTAAAACCTGTAAGGGTCCATTTAGAAACCCCTCAAGGAACCCTGAGGAGAGTGTTGTCCAATCTCAATGTGTCGTCATGACATCAGCAAACAAATCAGTCAGCTCCATATATGGGCACAAAAGAGGGCATGCCAATATATGGGCATTTACTGATGACATCAGAGATCTCCATATATGGGCATAAAAGGGATAAGGACTGACAGATACAGAGATCTCCATGGGCATAAAAGGGACAAGGACTGTTAGTCCGGTGAAAAACGCTTAACCCCATGTTTTTGGTCGCTTTAATTGAAGGGTTACGTGAATTGAGAAAATGTTATGAATTTTGGGATCATGAAACTCTTTCAAAACCCATCATAATAAATATGCATGGTGGTTGATCTATTAAATATGTCTTTGTAAATTTCTAAAAATGTACATTATTGTTTAGGCACAAACTTGCCTCATGCAGCAATTGGTCACAGCATCGCAAACATCTCTTAACCCATTCAATCCGGGAACGCATCTGTGTGTTATTTTAAGATTTTCTTTGGGCTATTCAAAAATAGCAGATATACAAGCTCATAGCGCGGCACCAAGTGTCACGCTATGAGCTTGTAGATATGCTATTTTTGAATAGCCAAAGTATAAAATAATGGTTAAAGTGGTTACACATCCCAGTGTATTTCAGTGAGGTACTACAATTATATTGAAACCCATACATTATATTGACACCCCATTTCAGCTTGCTTGTTGGCCCAGGGGTATGTGGCATGTATGCCCAGCCATGCATCACATTTACTCACATGCACGCACGCACATACACACTGTGCAAAAGGGAAATTTCACAACACAGCTCATGAGGAAAATCTATTTCAATGTTTCACAGACCATTCATTTCTTCATTTATGGGCATGATAAAAAAAGATCTCTGTTAGTGTTCACACAATGAGAAAAGACATATAGTACATCAGAAAATATACTGAATGGTTTAAAAAATAATAACATAAATTACCACTTTATTTGCTTCCACTACAACTACTTTTAATTTATTCTGCGTATATGATTTGATCAAACAATCAGCTGGAGAATCTAAGATGTACAGAAAGTCTTATTTTTGCCCGCGTAAAAATGAAAAATTTACGATAAATACAAACAATTTCAGCAATACTTATTCTGAGAGCTATAACATGACATGCTGCTATATAACACAGTTATGAGAGTGAATACAACCCATTTCTAAAAGTAACAATGATTTGTGAAAATTCCAATCTATAGGTACATCTCAGGTTTTATCTCAATTTTGTTGTCACATACAGTAGACATAACCCAAACATTAAAAGTTCAGCTTTCAAGTTCATCGAAATATATATATATAGCATTTTAGTAGTTAACAGTGGCCAATGAGATATATTATGAGATTTCCTACAGTTTTATATAACATTAACTTGAACCAGTAACAATACTCTGTTACAGACTTCAGTTGAGAAGACAAAATCATTTATCATTTTGGTTATTGTCACTGGTTGCCCTTCTAAGTCCAATGTCCATTTAAGTGAGTGGGGGGGGGGGGGGGGGGGCTTGTGGTGTTTTTATCATGCCTCTTTAAATAAACACTATAACTACACTCTCATCTCCTTGATGTACTGAACCACTTTCAACCTGATGTGTCTATTGGCCATGTCATTAAAAATGAACATATGTCTCATATTCACTGTTGACAGTCTGTACAATGTACATAATTATCCTTTACTATTCAGTCAATTTGCAATTACTAGTTATCTGTCAATGTTGATAGATTGTACATTTATACTTATTCTATTGATATTATATGTTAAATCCGTAAGACTGTGTGATGTTTAGTGTCAATCTCTGAGTCTATTTGTTATTTTATCTATCTATCTATCTATCTATCTATCTATCTATCTATCTATCTATCTATCTATCTATCTATCTATCTATCTATCTATCTATCTATCTATCTATCTGTATATGTTTGTTGTCTGTCTGTCTGTCTGTCTGTCTGTCTGTCTGTCTGTCTGTCTGCCTGTCTGTTAAACATTTTCTTTCTTAAATGTCTTTCTTCAATGACAGTTACACCCATCCTCCAGCAGGGGGCGAAAGAAACATTGCGTCGACCATTTACTGAGCATGCGCGAAAGTCGTTGACCAGACCGGAAGTAGGTGCGTTGTTTTTTCATTGTGTTGAAGAAACGTCGTGGTGGAAAATGTGTGATAAACGAGGCTGAGAGTGTGCAGCGGGGCTTTTTGCTCAACGCCAATCCCAGCCTTGCTGGTGGAGATGGGAGAGACGCCACTTAAATTAAGAAGAAAGAAGCTAGCCTTGCATTATATAGCCAAACTAAATGGGCATGAAAAAGTCCACCCAGGCAGGCAGTTGCTGAAGGAGTGCTGGGAATGGGGAGGTGGGGAAAGCGGGAGCTTTGTGTACAAAATAAGAGTGGAGGAGGAGGAGCTGGGATTGAGTGGGGTGCGGGGGGGCACTGCGGTGGTGTGGCCTGCAGTTCCTCCATGGCTGCTACCAAATGTGGAGGTGGACTTCATTATATCTGAGAGAATGAAGGAGAAGGGGAGAGGAGAACCAGAGGATTTGGTGCAGGAGAGGATGCGGGAGAAGTGGGAAGGCCATGTACAGGTGTACACAGATGGGTCCATGGACCCAAATAGTAAAAAGGTGGGGTTCGCAGTACACATTCCCTCCCTGCGGATCACCCAGAGCAGAAGGCTGTCAAATGGGGGGTCAGTTTTTACAGCGGAAGTAGTGGCCCTAGTATGGGCGGTAAATTGGGTGGAAGAGGTGAGGCCGCAGCAGGTAATTATATGCTCGGACTCGGCGGCGGCGCTGATGGCTCTGCAGGGGGGGAGGTCACGGGTTAGGCCGGATCTTATCTGTGAACTGCTAACTGCACTCTATAGAGCAGAACGGGCTGGAAGCAGAGTGGGGTTCATGTGGGTGCCAGCTCATGTGGGGGTGGAGGGAAACAAGGCTGCGGATTTGGCTGCCAAAGAGGCCCTGAGGAGGGAGGAGGTGGATGTGGGCATAGCCTTGGGGATCTCAGAGTACCGCAGTAGGATAAAGGAGGAGATAACCAGGAGGTGGCAGAAGGAATGGGAGGGGGAAGAAAGGGGAAGGTTCTATTATAACATACAAAATAGTGTTAGGGGAGGGAACGGCACTCTGGGGAACAATAGAAGGGAACAGGTCATAATGACAAGGTTGAGGCTTGGACACTGTGGGCTAGCAGGCGGACTGGCTCGAATTGGGAAACATGAAGATGGACTGTGTGAATGTGGAACTGAGGAAACTGTACAGCATGTGTTTATGGAATGTGCCAAATATGAACTGGAGAGGAGTGTGCTGTTCACTGCAGTACTTGATACAGGGATGGCGTGCATATCACTGAGGAATATACTAAAACCAGAGGAAAAACAAAGTGCAGTGGTGAAAGCGGTTATGGAGTTCCTTGTGGACACAGGCATGCACCATAAGGTGTAGGGCCACAGCTTAAAAAATGAGCAGTACCTAACACGAACAGTGTGAGGCAGCAATACGCCGACGGGCGTCTAGACTGCCGGAAACCCAAAAGAAGAAGAAGAAGAACGTCGTGGTGGAAAATGTGTGATAAACGAGGTAAAATGTGTCAAATAGAGTCTGTACGGCTGTCGATAAATGAACAGCTGACGTCGGTGGGAGAGGAGATATTGTGTGATTTGGAAAAACAGCGTGATGTTTGTTGTGTGAAGGTTGTCAGAGTGGTTGTGTTGGAGCGCCTCAGTGCGGCTGCAGAGTTCATGTGCAACCTCTTCCAGAGAGAGATAGAGACACTAGAAACTCTGCTGAAGAGTGAAAACAAACTGCTGCACGTGATGCTACAGCCACACATCAAACTTCACAGAGCAGGTTTGTTAATGCTGCATTTATACCACATGTTTACTATACTCATAGCTAAGCTACTTAAAGCTAAGTTAACATGTTTACCACTGTTGGACTGATACTCATAGCTAAGATTCTTATAGCTAAATTAACAGATGAGTTTTGTTTATAGTTTGTCCATCACATCAAAGAGAGAATAATTCATCCATCCATTTGTTTCTTTTGTAGTCGTGTTTTATTCAATCACTCAATGTCATAACATGCCCTCAGCTACATTATACCAACCATATTAGGTAAGTAGCTTCAAAGTAACTAGATACTTTTACTAAGTAATCTGTAGTGTAGATAGTTACTTCCCATCCCCTTTGGAAGACGCTTTGGTGTGTGTTCTTATTCGTTTTGTCCATAAATGGTAAAAATGTAATGTGAATAGCATGTTGTTTAGACAACTTGCTAGGTTGATGATTACCTGGTATCCTAGTTTCTTTGAAGCAGTATTATTGTCTTGAGTTATTGGCCAGAGTTAGTGTCGAAGTGTCCTTGAGCAAGACGCTGCACAATTGCTCCCGCTGAGCAGGTCGGTGCCTTGCATGGTTTCCTCCGCCATCGGTGTATGAATGGGTGATTGTAATGCACAATCTATGTAAAGCACTTTGGATAAAAGCGCTATATAAATGCACCATTTACCATTTACCATTTTGATGTAGAGTAATCTATTTGGGCAGGCTGCCATAATAGATTATGTGTTTGAGAAATCCTGGTAACTAGAAATCACTATTTGAATCTGTAGGTCATTTCAGTATTTTCAATACTTCAAATGAACAAATACGGATAAATCTCGAATAAATCTCATCCAATGAGAAAAACACTTTGAGTTGTTCTGCTGAATTTGATGCTACCTCTTCTCTCCTCCTCCTTCTGTCTGTGTGTAAAGTGGTTTCCCCTGAACATGAGGAGAGGAGCCCCAGTCTGGTCCAGGAGGAACCACAACCTCCACAGATTAAAGAGGAACAGGAAGAGGAGGCTGATGTGTCAACATTGTCATTACTTCACAGAAAGACAAGCTGTGACGCTCTCTCAGGTAAAAAAAATAAAATATAACTTTATCAATTCTACTCTAGCAAGACTAAGTCTAAAAGCCCCTAGATGCTTTTAGGTCAGATGGATGTGTGTTCAGAAACAAGGTCAAGTTCAAGTTTCAAGGTGTTTGTCACATACTCAATACAGCATTGTTTTAAACACTTAAAGGACGACTTCACCGATTTTCAACCTATCTTCATATAATTGGTCCTCACTAATACTCATGATAAAATGGTACAATTTTTTTCTACTCGGTCTGTGTCTCAGAGGAGGGCTGTGGACAGTTCAGAGTCCCGTCTACCAGTTACATCATCAATGGAGAATCCAAGCTAAAAGAAACTGCAGGCTTTCTATTCCTGGAAAGTTGCAATGCAATAAAAGAAGCCATTGTTCTCGTGTTAATAAAAATATAAATAAAAAGTGTGAAAACTTGTTGGAAGAAAAATCATGCCTAACGATGATGTCACTGGTAGACGGGTTTCTGGACAGTCCACAGCCCTCCTATGAGACACAGACCAAGTAGAATTTTGTTTTACCATTTTATCATGAGTATTAGTGAGGACCAATTATATGAAGATAGGTTGAAAATCTGTGAAGTCGTCCTTTAATACCCTATATACATTCCTCATTGACTGGGGTCCCCCAGGGTCATTAATTTCTTTAATACGTTTTTCCCTCTACACAAAATCGCTTGTAGATCTTTCCACTGAATGTTTGCCTATTATGAGATGTCCAGAATAGGGACGTTAAGGTTCATTTGGTTAAGGTGTTTATTATACAGGGTTGGTTTACTTTAAATAGGGAAGCCATTCTAGTTAGCAGGGACTGGGTTTCATTACGTATAGAGGAGGTGAAGTGCATTTCTCTTTTTAAAAGTATGTATTGTGAAAGTAGAAGTTGTATTTTAGTTATATCACTAATCTCCACTGTAAAAAGCAAACATCCCCACAACCTGTTTCCTTGATAGAGCTTTCCGCCTCCACAACCACATAAAACCAGAAACTGCCAAAATGTCTTCGTCATGCATTTTACAACACTTTTATCCTACTTGAGAAACATTTTAATTGGACAGGTGAGGATTTTACCACAGCAGGCTGTACAAATATCAGGGCAAAGACCTGCTGTTTAGTGCCAGCTGTACCAGTGCCACTGCACTATGTCAATCTTCTAAACCAATCAGCTGTGCTCCCAATTAAATTAAATTAACATAACTTTAACAGTTATCAAACTAATCAATTAAATGTATTATTTAAACAAAATCATTGATCTTGGGAGGACATTTTGAAATTTCCTTATTTTTCTTTATTTTTTAAATTACAGTAGCATAAATGGATCATTAAGCCCAACAGGGCTGCAACAGTTAACAACTGAGAACCTGAAATCCCTATTTTCTTACAAAAAAATTACCAAAAGAGCATATCTACAAGTAACCTCACTCCGTCAAATGGAAGAAGCTTGCGACACACATTTTGTTTCACAGCGTACTTGCATCTGAGACTCCGGTCGCAGAATCGATGACAGACGGAGTTTCATTTTTTCAAGCTACTAGGCAGGTGATTGGATGATCCCGCCCCTAGCAGCCGCTGATTGGTTCGAATGCGCAGCAGTTCGGGCAGCTTTACTCTGTGAGCAATCCCAGACCCTCCTTCCTGAAACCAAATGCAAATGAGATTTCCGGAGGGAGGGGGGTTTACCAGGCTAATCTACAAGCTCACATCATGAAATGTTGTGAGCTTGTAGATTTGCTATGTTTGTTATTTTTGCACGACACCATTATATGACAAAGTATGAAGTAGGGCTTTAGTGCTTACATTTTGTCAACTACAAAATAAATCAATTAGAATGTTTTTCCGTTGATTCGTTAATATAAGTATAATGATAAATCCATATAAATATTTAACCTTAAATTAATTGTTAATCGGCACAGCCACCAAAGGGGTTCAATGTATGTTTTGGGGGCAAAATAATTAATGATAATCTATTATCTACTCTGTATGTGTACAGCAACCACTCTGATGCTGCTCTCTGGCCGCTCTCTCTCCCCCTCACTGGCAGCTTGTTGTGTGTATAGAAGACAATAGATGGCAGATAACCATCCACTGTGTATGAGTACCTAACACCCTGTACTGAAGAGCACTAGGGCTCCAATTACATCATTACACGCAAGCAACAACGTTTTCTTCAACCTTGTAGTAATCCAAACAGTTGATTTTATTTACTCTCTACCACACTGAAGTCTGCTCTTTGAGCAGAAAGCTTCTTTACTGTGTATGAGTACCTAACACCCTGTACTGAAGACCACTACGGCTGCAATTACATCATTATACACAAGGAACAATGTGTTTTCCCGCCTCTACCAAAATGATTAATTTTATTAACCATACTCTTATCACACTAGAGTCCACTGCTTGAGCAAAGGAGATTTTATTTTGTTCATTTATGTTTTTCAATTATGTGTGTGAAATTGGACTGATCATGAGCGAGAAAGGGAAGCCAGTGACAGAGTTGTTACAGAATACTACAACAGCATTTGTGCCTTTCAAATTAAATTAGCTCTGTTTCCCGGGGCAACCCACATCATTTTCCCTCTTTACAGTCTGTGTGTGTTGTTCATGGGAATAATTACAACATGGACAAAATATCACATCTGAAACATGAGTTTCAGAATCTGCATTCACCTTGTTGTGTATATGATTAATTAATGGTACAGGAGCTATAAATAGCCTATTAACAACAGTGTGTAATGACAAGCTGTCGGAGAACTGCTGATGCAACACAAGGAAACACAGTATGGAAAATGTGAAAGTTTCTTTTCCATTCAATGGTTTACTGTGATTATATCTTTTGTCTAGACTTCCTGCACCTCCCTGTGTGTAAAGAGGAGGTTTCCATTGAACAGCAGGAGAGGAATCCTAGTCTGATCCAGGAGGAACCAGAGGCTCTGCAGATTAAAGAGGAACAGCAGGAGCTACTTGAAAGACCAGAGGAGGCTGCTGGGTCAACGCTGACATTACTAGCAGTGAAACATGAAGATGATGATGTAAACAGAGAGACAGAGCCTCTAGCCAGCACCTCAACTGAACACATGAAAACACAAGCAAGTGAGTAATATATTTCCTCTCTTTAAAATGCTTTATTGTGAAAATAAAATTAGTTATATCAGTAATCCCTGCTGGATCTCAAGCTCAGTCAAAATGTGTCGTGTCATGACCTGTTGTGAGCTTGTAGATCTGCTATTCTGTTTGTATTTTTGCACCATTATGACAAAGTTTAAAGTAGAGCTTTAGTGGTTAATCAGACTAATCCATTTCATCATCTATATTACAAAAAAAACAATTAGAATGTTTTAGCGTTGATTTGTTGATATATGTATATAAAAAAGGAAAGAAAGAAAAACGAATTTAACTTAATGTTGATCAATCTGGAGCACAGCCACCAAAGGGGTTCAATATGCAGTGTGTTTTTGGGGGAAATGACTCATGATCATTGATAATCTACTTTATATCTGAATGGAAAACCACTCTGATGCTGCTCTCTGGCCACTATCTCTCCCCTCAGTGGTAGCTTGTTGTGTGTATTTAGAAGACAATAGATGGCAGATAACCATCCACTGTGTATGAGTACCTAACACCCTGTACTGAAGACCACTAAGGCTCCAATTACATCATTAGACAAAAGAAACTTTTTTTTTTTTCAACCTCGTAGTAATCCAAATGATTGATTTGATTAAACATACTCTACCTACTACACTGAAGTCGGCTGTTTGAGCAGAAAAGCTTTTTTTCTCTTTCTTTTTTCTTTTTTATTACATGCAGAAATTAAACTGCTCATTAACGAGAAAGGGAAGCCAGTGGCAGAGTTGCATGACACAGACAGGCTCCATGATCTTACATTTTGGTGGATATAATAAATCATTTAAATGTAAGGCTTCAACAGAGTTGCTACAGAATACTACGAAAGCATTGGCGTCTTTCAAATTAAATTAGCTGTTTCCCGGGGCAATCCAGATCAGTTCAGCTCTTTACAGTCTGTGTGTGTTGCTCATGGGAATAATTACAACATGGACAAAATATCACAGCTGAAACATGAGTTTGAGAATCGTTTACAAGTCTGCATTGAGCTTGATGTGCATGTGATTAATTTGTGGTACAGGAGCTATAAATAGCCTATTATATATACAAACAGATTTTTTTTTGTGAATTAAGGTTCAAGGAGGCTTTATTTTTCAGTCATTTGCAGTGAAATATACTGTCCCAGAATGGTCCCAACCACCTTATCTTAGTGTGTCAGATGCTGTTTTACACGTGTACTCCCACAGCCTGTGTGCATTGACACATTGACGCTTAAGTGGTGCTCTGAAGTAGAATTTTGCTCAATCAGATCGTGACCTAAAAGGAGTTTGTCCCCCTGGCTTATGGTCTGTTCAATATAAAATGTATTATGATATTGCATCATTACAATCAAGCCTTTGACCAAAAGAATGCCAGCTGTAGAACCAAGTACAAAAGTAAAACATTGTAAGGAAAATGTTTAAGTTCAAACATTCAGTGGTTTACTCTCATTATATTTAATTTTACTTTTTTTTAGACTTCCTGCACCTCCTTATTTGTAAAGAGGAGGTTTCCACAGAACAGCAAGAGAGGAATCCTAGTCTGGTCCAGGAGGAACCAGAGCCTCCACAGATTAAAGAGGAACAACAGGAGCAACTTCAAAGACCAGAGGAGGCTGCTGGGTCTACGTTGACATTACTAGCAGTGAAACACGAAGATGATGATGTAAACAGAGAGACAGAGCCTCTAGTAAGCACCTCAACTGAACACAGGAAAACACAAGCTGATGTAGTGGACTGTGGAACATCACAACCAACTAGTGATGGCCAGCTCCTCTCTTCACACTGTTCTGAATCTGACACTGAAGACAGTGATGGGTGGAAGGAGACCAGGGAAGATCAGTCAGGTTTAAACACTCTGAAATCACACAAGACAAGAAATATGGAAGGACAGAGATCGTCTTTGAGCAACAAAGTTTCCCAGGACCTGCACTCATCAAAACAAACTCTACCCATGAGGAATCACACAGGGAAGAAAAGCAAAACAAATTGTACAGAGTGTGGCAAAGGCTTTGATCGAATGAGTTATCTAAAACGACACATGAGGATTCATACAGGGGAAAAGCCCTTTCCTTGTGAAGTTTGTGCCAAAGGCTTTGCTCACATGGGTCATCTGAAGACACACATGAGATCACATACAGGGGAAAAGCCATTTCCTTGTACAGTTTGTGCCAAAGGCTTTGCTCGAATGGATTTGCTGAAGACTCACATGAGGACCCACACAGGGGAAAAGCCCTTCACTTGTACAGTTTGTGCCAAAGGCTTTGCTCGAATGGGTGATTTGAAGAAACACATGAGATCTCATACAGGGGAAAAGCCCTTCACTTGTACAGTTTGTGCCAAAGGCTTTTCTCAAATGAGTAATCTGAAGATGCACATGAGATCTCATACAGCAGAAAAGCCCTTCACTTGTACAGTTTGTGCCAAAGGCTTTGCTCAAATGGGAGATCAGAAGACTCACATGAGGACTCACACAGGGGAAAAGCCCTTTACTTGTACAGTTTGTTACAAAGGCTTTGCTCGAATGGATGAGCTGAAGAGGCACATGAGGACCCACACAGGGGAAAAGCCCTTTACTTGTACAGTTTGTGCCAAAGGCTTTGCTCAAATGTGTAATATGAAGAGACACATGAGATCTCATACAGGGGAAAAGCCATTTCCCTGTACAGTTTGTGCCAAAGGCTTTGCTCAAATGGGTGATCTGAAGAAGCACATGAGGACCCATACAGGTAAAAATACAGCTCTATCTGTAGTTTTTTTTTTTTAATGCTTAGGATGAAATGCCACTCTTACTTTGTGACACTGTGTCCTACAACATGGTATAAAATAGGGGGAAAAAAAGCAGATGTGATACTGAATGGAGATACAAGGTTTCTGCCCGTCAGCAACAATATTATCATTCATTGTAATCCAACATGACAGTGACATGTCTTGAATACTAAAGCAATGGAATCCCCCCAACCCCCCCCCCCCACACACACACACACACTTATTCCAAATTCTATTTTTTTCATTTGTTTGTATTTTGATTGTGTTATCATTGCACTTTAGTTTTAAGCTATTCCCTGTTCCCAAATGTCATACCTTTACCCAAATCTCTAAATTATGGGCATTTCTATGTTAATAACATTAATAATATATTTACAAAATTCCTTTTCATTTGTGTTTCTGCCAGCAGATAAGAAACAGCAACAGTCCTCCTCTGATGGAGACCCTGTTAAAAAGAAGAGCAGAACCTCCACCATTGATCTGCAGGGGGCGCCCAGTGACGGTAAGAGAGAGGGAACAAATATGTATTATTAATATTATTATTATTGTTGTAGTTGAAATTGACAGAATTTACTTTAAACAGGGTTTAAGATTACATTTCTATACATTTCTAGAACAATCATTGTTATATAGTGTTTGAGTAATTTCATTGCATTGTGTATCATTTTCTGTACAGAGGTTCATTCATTGCTGGGAGTGAAGGGTGACAACAAGTGCAAGAAGAAGGGGGCAGGCCGGCCCATAGGGTCCAAAAGTAAAGACAAAGATTTCACCAGGTCCAAACCTTACCAGGATGAGAGGTCCTCCTACCCTGCAGAGACCATGGACAGCACTGGGATAAGAGCAGTAGAGTCAGGCAGTGGTGGGTCTTGTGACAGGTAAGGACGCCACAAACTACACCATAAAACATTTAGAGTTACACTAATCAGCTGCTAGCCTGCTAGTCCTGAATACAAGAACGCTCGCCCCAAAACACGCTCGCCCCGGGTCAAATCCGGCGACCTCGGAACGGTCGCCACCAGGTATTCCTAAATGTAACATCAGTAAAAATATGCCCAAACGTAACTTCAGTTAAACTATGGCTAACCCTAAACGTATTCATAACCTTAAACTCAGTAAAACTATGCCTAAACCTAACCATATAACCTTAACCTCAGTAAAGCTATGGCTAACCCTAAACCTATACCTAACCGTAACCTCAGTAAAACGAATACAAGAATGCAAGAGTCGCTGGGGGTGAGCGGTCAGCGAAAATAATGGCGGAGAGTGTGTTCTTAGTCCTGACTCATGCTGGCCCCCACCTGTTGGCACTGAGTCCAGTTCACCTCTTTGATCATGTTGCGATATTTAGGTTTAAACAACAGTTGGTTCCTGCCGAGTAATTTGATTGGTCAAGAGGCGTTCTTTGAGTGCATGTATACCACCACTGGATCTTTACATTGTGGCTCTGCAGGAGGCTAGCCATCTATAAGAGGGATGGTTTGTGACACTGCAGACTTAAAATATAATCACTGAAACAGGTAACAACCTACTTCATCCACCACGGAATGTTAACTTGGACAGCCTAGCAGTTCACTCTGATTAGCCTCACAAGCCTCAAGACCTGGCTGTTTGTCACGCCTGCCTTGTTTACACAAGATGTAAAAAGTCATGCACGTAAAACCATTCTTTATTAGGTTGAGAGTGAAACAAAACGAGTCCATCTAATCTAGCACTAACTGCATCAGAGCATTGTGACACATGGCTCTCTGGTGGCTGTCAGTGTGTCAGCCTGCTTATTTACTAGTAGGGCTGGGCCTAATGGACACAAATACATATCACAATACTTTTGACTAAATACCTCAATATCAATATTGTGATGATAATATTGTCCCGTTGCGAGCTTGTAGATCAGCCATTTGTGCTACTTACACACAAACACAATACTAACATTTAAGGTATAGAATATGGTTTAGCCATATGAATTCTAGCCTCCCTATTCTGGGCATGTCATAATAGTTGAACATAGGTGAATATTTGACAATGCACACAAGCGCGATAAAATAGTGTGCCGTTTGTGAAAGCATTTCTATTACAGTGTAAGTTTGTCCACTGAAGTGTAGAGCACAGAGAAGTGGCTTGAAGCAGACTTTTCACCAGAAGATCCTTCATTTGTAAAAAATATTAAATCTTTATAGGAGAGATCCGCCCATTTTAAGTGTTATCTTTGATGTGTCGCTAATCACTCACCATCATTGAAAGGGACGTTGAGTTATTTCAGAGAGTCCCGTGTCGTGCAGTCTTTCGACCCCCTCCGTTGGCATAATGGGAGCCTGTGTAAGAGTGAAAATCGTCTATTATAACCGATGCAAAGTTAGTATATCATCTCGTTCTGCATGAACGAGCTATCGTTCATGCAGAACGAGATGATGCTGGTTGCTTACTTCTTCCACAGACGCCAGGTTCTGTGGAAGAAGTAAGCAACCAGCGTCGTCTAGTTCTGCACGAACGATAACTCGTGCGCGACTTTCAGTGCATGTTTGAGTATCATGAGACTCCACAATGAGCAGTAGTAGAGAAAAAAATAACTTTGCATCGGTTATAATAGACGAATTTCACTCTTACACGGGCTCCCATTATGCCACGGAGGTGGTCGCCAGACTGCATGACACGGGACTCTCTGGAATAACTCAACGTCCATTTCAATGATGGTGAGTGATTAGCGACACATCAAAGATAACACTTAAAATGTCCGGATCTCTCCTTTAAGATCGCAACGTGTCGCTACACATTGTGAGCTTGTAGATCAGCTATTTCAGTGAAGGAATGTTATAGAATTATATAGATTGGAGAAGTGTATAAAGTTCAATTAGTTACAAGTTTACACTTATAGATACAATTTTGATAACTATCACTGGGTAATATGTTAATTTTCTCTCTCTCTCTCTCTCTCTCTCTCTCTCTCTCTCTCTTTCTCTCTCTCTCTCTCTCTCTCTCAGAACCACATGAACACAGTGCCTCCAGTCATATATCAGTCATGTTTCACTACAATGACAGTCTTTTTCCAAACCTTCACAATAGGAAAGTGTTAATTTAAAATATAATGTGTTAAAGTTTGACTTTTGTACATGACTTTACCCATTTAATCCTTTAAGTTTATTTCCTCAGTTTATGATGTGTGTATAAGTTTTCACTTTGAGTTTATAATGATGCTGAATGATTACATTTCTTTTTACGTCAGTTATGGGTTTGATTCACTAAACCGTTTGCAAAAGACAGCAATGGGAACATGCATTAGTTTTGACATATTTTCTGAAACTGATTGACCAGGACCCAAAGAGCTGCATAGAACATATTTTTGGAAAAGTAATGGCATTGTTAATTGCTGTAGTTTACTGGCTAGTTCAATTACATTTTTGTACCACCAGAGCTATGTTTGTAACAATACTTTAAGCAATAAATAACTTGAGCAGGACAATCGTTTTGTTATTTCGAAGTGAGGTTTGAGGTCTTATATACAGTGTATATATATATACAGTGTATATATATATATATATATATATATATATATATATATATATATATATATATATATATATATATATATATATAGTTATATATATATATAGTTGTGTTATTCATTTGAAAGTTTTGGCAATGTCATTCTACACACAAGACAAATGATCCCATAATTTCTATTGGAATTGAATACAATGGAAACAAGTCCCCAGGACTTTTTGTGTTGTCCTTTTAGCCTATAATACTGTACCTCCATGCTGTTTAAATTTCTGACTAATGAAGAATTCAATCGATCAAAACGACAGACAAAACACCGAGGACATTATCCTATATTGAGTGATTTTAAATGAAGTGAACCTGCTGAAAACTGAACCTTTTAATCCTCATCATTGTAGAACAAAGTACATGACATATAAAATATATAATATTCAATCTGTTGAGGTCTGCAGTGTGACACTTTAGTTTAAATGCATCATGTTGATCTTTCTTTAAAGGCCTGCACAACAATGTGAGATTCACAAACATTATTCCACAGCAAAACATTACTGTAATATAATGTAAATGATCCGGAAGCATGGTGACGTATTGTGAGCTTCTTGATTTGCTATTTCTTCCCAATGTTCGCCCCCAGAATAGGGCAATATGTCGTTAAGGATACTTTTTTCAAGATGACTTAACAAGAAAATGGAAATCCTCACCAATAAATATGACAATGCACACAAGCGCGATTAAATAGTGTGGTGTTTGTGAAAGCATTTCTATTACAGTGTAAGTTTGTCCACTGAAGTGTAGAGCACAGAGATGTGGCTTGAAGCAGACTTTTCACCAGAAGATCACTGTGAGGAAGACCATGATGTTTTCCTGAAGTTCTGGATCACTAGAAGCACATTCTTTACACAGTCAGCTTAAATGTGTTTGTGGTGACACTGTTTATGTCTTGTGAGAGGATTATCACTGAGGTGAACACACACGCACACGCGCACACACACACACACACACACACACACACACACACACAAAAACACTCACATATATTGTTGCTGTCGGGAAGAAACCTCATAACTCCACTTTTAAACCTCTTTAATTTTTTTCATAAATGTATGCTCTACTTCATCATGTAAGAGTGTCACACAAAAGTATAGTGAAAATAGCAGATCTACAAGTTCACAACGTCTTGTGATGCAAGGCGTTGTGAGCTTGTGGATCGGCTACCATACTTTCACTATTTTAAATCGTTTTTAAAATAATATTTAAAAAAGAAACATACAGGGTATTTGGACATACAGGGTTTTCCACCCGACAGCGACGATATTATACTTGGTGATTTATTATTATTTATCGTGGGAAATGTTCCAACATTACATATCTGTGTGTTAACAGTATGTGAAGCTTTGCTTTCAGCATGTGGTTTGAGCCCTTGTGCATCAATAAGTGCAACTAAAGGTTTGTGGTAAGTGTTAATCAGTGGTGCGCATGGGCTTGGAGGAATTGGAACTCATTCCTCCATATAGAACATCTTCAACTCTGGGATGTTGGTGGCTTTCCTCACATGAACTGCTCACTTCAGGTACTTCCACAACATTTCTGTTGCCCCCCCCCCCCCCCCTTGAGGTGGAAGGCATATGAGTGGGTCAAGAAAGCACCTTTAGACATCACATTTATCTTACAAGATTTACAGTCTATACTGATATCTAGTTGCAGCTCTGTCAGTCAGACAACTAATAAAGGAGTGCACTTGTACTGTAGAATGAAGGGCCCACACATTTGTGCATTAACCTATATCAAAGTCCTGATGTCACATCATTATCTTCTGGGTCACGGAAGTATTTTTTGTCTTGAAAATACAGTAGGGTAATTTTAGAATTGCGTCATAAGAACTGGTTCCAAAAAAACAACAAATCAGCCCGGCGAGTCAGGTATGTCAGGTATGTGACTGTGTTGTTTATGATATTAGTTACATTTGATAACGACTGTGTTTGGAAAAAATATATATATTTTGTAATAAATTAGTCATTAGATGCTTAATATCCAAATTAGTAAAATCGCCGGGCTCATTTATTTATTTTTGGAACACAGTTATTTGCCACGAATGCTATTGAGACCCTATGGTATTTTCAATGGAAAAATAATCTGTGACCCAAGGGGATAGGGGCCTCTAGTGGTTTGGTTCTCTATTTAAATATATATTTACAGTTAACCATTTCACTGAAAACATGCTGTGTTGTGATATGTTGTGAGCTTGTAGATCTGCTATTTTTGCCAAATGTTCTCCCCAGATTAGGGACGCCAGGGTTTATGTGGTTAAATTGTTGATGGTTGACAAGGGCACCTGGACACTGACCTCATTGGCCCAGTCAATAATCCATCCATGCGTAGAAAGACTGAGGATAAGACCCTGTCAGCCACAGTGCTCTGCTTTATGGTCAAACACCAGAGACATCTCAGGCAGGCAACTTGATGACCCATAACTGACTCATTTATATATTTATATTTAAATGTATTGTGGACTGTGGACTGGATGTAAAATGGACTTGAATAGAATTGTCTCCACTTGTGCCTCCAGTTTGCCTCCCAGGGCAGTTAGAACACCTCCAATGATGTATGTGAACATTCCTTCTTTACCCTGATGAAGACTGAGAACTTGTGGTGTTTTTATCATGCCTGTTTAAATAAACACTTTAACTACACTCATCTCCTTGATGTACTGAACCACTTTCAACCTGGTGTGTCTATTGGCCATGATGTCACTATAGATGAAAATCAGTACATTTGAAACCACTGATGATCTGTCAATGTTGATAGATTGTACATTTATATTCAGCCTATATTTGATATTATATACATAAATCATTCAGACTAGGTGATGTTTAGTGTCAGACTTTAAGTCTGTTAGTTCTATGTTCTAATACCTGTACATATCCTGTGCTTCACAATTTCAGCATTTGCTGATACAACCCCCTCTTTCCCAAGGGGATCAATACAGTTCTAATGACATTTCTTTCTTTCTATCTTCAGTGACAGTTATACCGCTCCTCCACCAGGGGGCGAAAGCAACACTGCATCGACCATTTCAACTGCATGTACGCAACACGTTGACCCGACTGGAAGTACATGCGTTGTTTTTGTCATGGTGTAGAAGAAACATCGTGGTGAAAATGTGTGATAAACGAGGTAAAATGTGTCAAATAGAGTCTGTACGGCTGTCGATAAATGAACAGCTGACGTCGGTGGGAGAGGAGATATTGTGTGTTTTGGAAAAACAGCGTGGTGATGTTTGTTGTGTGAAGCTTGTCAGAGTGGTTGTGTTGGAGCGTCTCAGTGCGGCTGCAGAGTTCATGTGCAACCTCTTCCAGAGAGAGATAGAGACACTAGAAACTCTGCTGGAGAGACAAAACAAACTGCTGCACGTGATGCTACAGCCACACATCACACTACACAGAGCAGGTTTGTTAATGCTGCATTTATACCGGTTTACCACTGTTGGACTGTACACACTCATAGTTAATATACTTATAGCTAAGTTAACATGTTTACCACTGTTGGACTGTACACACTCATAGTTAATATACTTATAGCTAAGTTAAAGGTAGGGTAAGTGATTTTTTTTTGGGTTAAAACAAAAAGTATTTTGTTAAAAGGTTAAAGCACTATTCTGATAGTAATCACTGTTATAGAGTGTTTGTTCAGTAACAGGAGTCTCCCTGTCTCTCCAGCTCTTTAATAAACAGAAAATACATTTTCCGGTAGGTGTCAAAATCTCAGCCAATCAGGAGAAAGTACCCATTTTAAGCTTCATTTTTATAGTGTTCCAGTTCAAATTTTGTCTGCTCATTTCTTGGTGTCACCACTTCCAATTTCACTTGTTTAATCTATATCCTGATTGAGTTCTCTATCCTGATTGGATAAAATTTGAAATGAAACGAAAATGCATTTTCTGTTTTATAAAGAGCTGGAGAGACAAGGAGACTCTTTACTGAACAAACACTCTATAGCAACGATTACTATCAGAATATAGAGCTATTTAACACTTATTTTAACCAAAGAAAATCACTTACCCTACCTTTAACAGATGAGTGTTGATTTGCAGTTTGTCCATCACATCAAAGAGAGAATAATTCATTCATCCATTTGTATCTTATGACATGGAGTGATCGAATAAAACATAACATGTCCTCAGCTACATAACCACATTTGGTACAAAGGAGCTTCAATTTAGTTAGATACTTTTACTAAGTAATCTGTAGTGTAGATAGTTACTTGATGGGTTTTGTTATTTAGATTAGTTTTGACCACAAATCATAAAAATGTATTTTAAATAGCATGTTGTTTAGACAGAAGCTAGGATAACAGGTTGATGTTAACCTGGTATCCTAGTGTCTTTGTAGCAGTAAATTGTTTTCTTTACACTCTACTGACGTGACCATTTACCCTGTTTGTTGTCTAGGGTTCATGTAATTTACTCTGATCTTACACTTGTAAGTCACTCTGGATCTGCTAAATGCCCAAATTGTAAATTGCCAACTCTATCAATTAGTGAATTGAATACACAGGACCACAATGGAAACAATCCCCTAGGACTTTTGTGTTATCCCTTTAACAATCATTGTAAAGTGTACCCCTGTACAATCTGCAAACTGTTAATAAAGTATTCAATCAATCAATCAATCAATCAATCAATCAATCCCTTGACAACAAAAACTGTAGACAGTGTAATCTACTTGGGCAGGCTGCCAGAATAGATTGTATGTACGAGTAATCCTGATTACAACGGTTTGAATATATAGATCATTTCAGTTATTTAAGTAGCCTACTTTTAAATGGAAAAAGATAATATAAAAACACTGATTATGACTAGAGATGCACGATTATGAAATTATGACCGATCTCCGATTACTAGGGGTGTGCCGATACACTAATTTCACCAAACGATACGATACGATATTTGGCTCACAACTTCGATACGATTTCGATACGATACGATACGCACTTTTTTTATTATGAAAAATATATGGGGGAGAAAAAAAGGACCACAAGCAAAAGCAAATGCAAACAAATAATTCTGTTTTTGCATTATTCAGATATGCGAACTTGTAGCTTTTAAAGGTAGGGTAAGTGATATTTTTTGGTTAAAACAAAAAGTATTTTGTTAAAAGGTTAAAATACTATATTCTGATAGTAATCATTGCTATAGAGTGTTTTTTCAGTAACAGATGTCTCCATGTCTCTCCAGCTCTTTAATAAACAGAAAATAAATTTTTCGGTAGGTGTCAAAATCTCAGCCAATCAGGAGAAAGTACCCATTTTTAAGCTTAATTTGTATAGTGTTCCAGTTCCAATTTTGCATGCTCATTTCTTAGTGTCATCACTTCCAATTTCACTTGTTTAATCTGTATCCTGATTGAGTTCTCTGTCCTGGTTGGATAAAATTGGAAATGAAACTGAAACTGAAACGAAAATGCATTTTCTGTTTAATAAAGAGGTGGAGAGACAAGGAGACTCCTAATACTGAACAAACACTCTATAGCAATGAGTACTATCAGAATATATAGCTATTTAACAATTATTTTAACCAACGCAAATCACTTACCCTACCTTTAATAGCCATTTTGAATCCAAATAGGGCAATAGTGTGACACCTGACCCGAAAAAAAAACATGTTGTCACCCTTTTCACCTCGGGGCTGTTTGCATGCCTGATTATTATTATTATTATTGTAAAAAAAATAATACACATTTTGTTTTATTATTTTTTTGGAAAACGATACATATCGTCACGAAAACGTATCGCGATATATCGCGGGACGATATATCGGCACACAACTACCGATTACCGATTATTTGCAGGGTCATATCGGCCGATACCGATCCGATACCGATATATTATATCTCTGCTGTCCGGCAGGAACCAGCTAACTCCAAAATGTTAATTTTTCAGGAAACTGAAAAAAACTAAAATGGATTTAGGAGGTTTTGTTTATCATTGATAAGAACAGCTGAATGGACCTCCAAGCTCACAATGAGGTTGGAGGTCAAAAGGGGGTGGAGCCTGGAGTCAGCAAAACCAGCTAACTCCACCCCCTTTGCTGGAGTTAGCTGGTTTAGCAGAAAGTTTGAGGATCCAATGGAGTTAGCTGCTTTTGTCAGAAGCACTTTTTAATACTTTTCATTGGTTCAATATTTTTTTTACCAACACAGACGTAAAGGGTGTTCACTTCACTAGCACTGATTTATGGGAAAAAAATGCAAAAGCGGAAAAATAGAGTTCCTGGTTCCTGCCGGACAGCAACGATATATTATATTTATATTAAGCTCATTGCTGAATTTTTGTATTTTACATTTCTGTTTCGCTGGTGAAAGGGTAAACCCCCCCTCCCCACTAACCCTACTGTGATGAAAAATATTTATGGAATAAATACATTAATTATATATATTCTTCTAAGTAACAAACTTAACTATGACATCATTGTTGTATGCTATAATAAGACATCTGCTTAATACAGAATTATTTGAATCGTTAGAAGCATTACCAGCTGAGAGTCCATTTGTGCTCATTCTCTGTGGTAAAATACACAGGCTTGCTTGTTCAAAGCGGCCGCTGGTTGCACTCGAGTAACGACTAGTGCTTGTTACTTTGATGTTATATAACGAGGCAATGTAAGCTACATATTTGTGTTGAAAATATATCCTCCGCAGTATCACTACTCTAATCTAATCTAAGATGTACAAGAAACCCTCTCCTAATGTTCTGGGTATGTACTATGGACGAGTTTGTTTGCTGTTTTTACAGACACACGCTGCTGCAGCAGCAGCAGCAGCAGCTCTGTCTGTGAGAAAGTACCCTCGATTAGAGTCCGACCGATATGGATTTTTGTGACCGATACCGATAACCGATTTTAGAGAGGTTTGGATTATATCGGTCACCGATAACCGATAGTGATTTTTTATCTGGAATGAATACAGGCCTTTTCTGTGGATTGTGCAAAGATTTTGCACCAATATGTTTATGCAATGGTACAGTCACAATGACAGTAGTACAGACACAGCTGCTTTCTTAAACCAATGTCTTTATTCAAGACTGTTAACAACATTGTTTAACTTGTCAGTCAAGCTGTCTGAGAATAAGAGAGTGGAATGACACAGACACACCAATACCAGCACCATTTGCATCACAGTTTGGCACATAAAACAAAAATAAAATAAATACTGTAGCAGCTAAATAGTAGGCCTACTGTAACGTGTAGAGTAGTGTCAGTAAATTGTTGCTCTGCTGACATTTCAATAAATAATACATGAAAATAAATTAAATGGCTGTACACCAGTACTGTAAACTGCACAGTATTAGTCAATTTCTGACTATTTTAATAAAGAATAAAACAAAAATCAGTGCTGTCAGTGTCTACTTCAGTATCAGCTGACTAGTCAATTAGGGGCAGGTTGTAAAACAAGAAGCATCGCTTCTCTGCATTTGCACCAATCAGGTTGCTCCTCTTGTCCTCATAGATGTTGCCTATTGTGCTAAAAACCCTCTCGCTGGGGACTGAGGTGGGGGGAGGAGTCAGGAACCGCCGGGCCAATGGAGACAGCTGCAGAAAGCGACCACTGTTGCACTTCCACCATTGCAGAGTGTCACCACCTGAAGTTATCATAATAAATAAGATTACTTTTTCAACATATAAAACATTGATGTTCATTCTGTGGGGGTGGGGGGCTCTGTTTTAACAAACCTGTTTTGCGATCCAGAACTGGCTCTTTCAAATACCGCTCCAGCTCCTCAAGCAGACCTTCACCTGGCTCCTCTGGCTCTGCCTGTTGGCTCAGCAGCATGTCATCATACAGGCTGTCTAACAGACGCTGACTCCAAGATGGGCTCTCCCTGCTGGTGGATGCAATGCTGCTGCTGCTTGCGTCTGTGGAGCAGCTTGCTGCTGTGCTGGTGGATGCAGTGCTGCTGCTTGCTCCGGTGGTTTGTCTGCTGCAGACTTTTTCTGCCTCTTCCTGGAGACAGATTTTGGCCGTATCTATTGTGTTTGTGTCTGACAGAGGCCGTTGCTTGTAGCGAGGATCCAATATGCAGGCGAAAAGCACTTCTCTTGTTTTCACCATGGCTCCAAATCTCCTGTTTAAGCTTTCCATCATTTCCTTTCTAAGGGTTTGGATTCCCCTTGTGTTTTGACCGAGTGACTCCAGGTAGCGACGTAGTACTCCAACAGTGGGTATGATGCATGAGATGGAAGCATCCGCCCTGCTCATCTCCTTTGTGATGTCTTCTATAGGAGTCAAAGTCTCAATAAGTTTGCCCACTATGTCCCACTCATCAGCAGTTGGACATGTAATATGCCCGTGCTCCGCAACGTACAGTGTGAGCGGTTGTTTCTGCTCCAGCATTCTATTGAGCATGTGTAAGGTCGAATTCCATCTTGTTGGTGTTGCCTGAAGGATACTATGCTCAGGGGCACCAACCTGTCTCTGGATCTTTTGAAGCTTCTGTTTGGCACAGATGGAGTGGTTGAAGTGGGTCGCACACCTCTTCAATCTGGCAATGACATCACCTACAACCCTCTGTGATGCAAGGCCATCCTGGACAACCAGTTGGAGCGTGTGGGCACAACAGCTGACGCCTGGCATCTCAATCACTTTCATGGCTTTCACCACTTTGGCCCCACTGTCACGTAGGACCAGCAGTACGCGCTTGCAGTCAATGGCCCATTCCTCCAGCATCTGTAAAAACAGCTCACCTATGTAATCGGCAGTCTGGAATCCTGTCATCGCCTTCACATTCAGAATGACTTGTACCCTTTCCCACTCTTTGTTCACATAATGAGCGGTCAAGCTCATCAGTGCCTCGGTGGTCCCTGACCAGCAGTCTGTTGTGAAGGCTATGGCTTCTCCTGCATTTTCAACAGAGAGAAGCTCTTTGATTCTTCCCAACAGTTGGCCATGCACTTCATCCAACTTCGTTGTGCGGTAGAACTTCTCAGTTTTAAGGGTGTACCTCGGCTCTAGAGCAGCTAAAAGCCTTTTAAACCCAACACCTTCAACTATGTTATATGGTTGTATGTTTGTGGCCATCATCTCCATCACCAGTTTGTCCAGCTTCTTAGCTCTTGGGTCTCCAGGGTCCCATTTTGTCGATTTGTCGAACATCTGTGGTAGTGTGCTCTGCATTGTTGTTGCTGTGTTTAGCTTTTTTTGTGGCGCTGGTTCAGCCTTTCGCAGCTCATCAGCCTCAGTATGGAGATCTTTATGTTTTTTTTCCAGGTGATACCACAGATTGCTGGTATTTCTTTGGCTAGCTTTGGTAGCTCCCTGGCTTATCTCTTTATTGCAGGTTTTGCAGGTTACTGTGTCATTTTCTTTGGTGAAGTAGTCCCAGACTTTGCTGGCTGCTCTCCTTTTTTCAGCCATCTGTGTGATAAAGGAAAGAAAAACATTTTATTTAAGCTAGGTATTTTTTATGTAGATAGAGAACAGTTCATTTACTCTTTACTAGCTCTGACAAGCATTCAAGACTGGCTTATAGATTCATGTCTGCTCTTGAATGCCAAAAAGACAGTCTGCATGGCCTTCTCCAAAAGACCAGTTGTGTTGGAGTCCTCAAATGTGTTTCTGGGTGGGGAGGAACTTGAACTTGTCCCAGAGTTCAAGTACCTCGGAGTCATACTAGACTCAACCCTAACTTTTAAAAAACATGTGAAGAAAGTCACAAATACGATTAAATTCAACCTTCAAAATTTTAAACAAATTAGACCCTTCCTGACAGTTGGAGCTGCCAGATCGTATCTTCACTGTATGATCCTATCACACATTGAGTACTGTTTTACAAACTGGTCTTGCACAGGCGTGACGATCCTAAAACCCATCGAACAGCTCTACAAAAGTGCGCTCAAGGTGTTTGACAGGAAGCCTCACTCCTATCATCATTGTAACATACTCAGGAGGCTCAATTTTTTTTGCTTCGACAATTTCAAAAAGTTCAAACAGGTTGGGTTCATATACAAGACCTTACATGGTCTGTGCCCGCCCCCCCTAAGGGAATTCATTAAAAGGAAGCCTGAAAGAGGAATCAGTACCAGAGCAACCACTCGAGGAGATTGTGAAGTGCCGCACCGGCAAACAACCTTCGGTCAAAATGTCCTCTCAGTACAGGGTTGTGTAGCATGGAATGGCCTTCCTCTACATATAAGGGATTGTGCTACATTTCCATCTTTTAAATTCAATGTGAAAAGATGGTTGCTTGAAAACCAAAGCTGCAACCATTTGTGATCATATTTTAGGTTTTTTTAGGCTATGTGATGTAATGTAATTGTATTTCACCGTTTGTCTGTTTTCTGATGTTATTGTTTTACTGTTTTTATGTTTTGTGTGAGGACTGCGGATGAAAATTAGCATCTTTGCTAAATCCGGTGTATTTACGTTCATGTGACGTTCATTAATATGCTCTGTCCTGTCTAAATAAACAAATAAAGTAAAGTAAAAAACTACTGTGCTCTGAAAAGTAACAATCTTTACAGTTGCAATGCAGGCAGTGGAGTAGACTAGAAACTAGGCTAGACTGTGCCAAATATGGGCGTTCCTGTCTATCTCCATGTGGGTCAGTGGTGTAAAGTAACTAAGTACATGTACTCAAGCACTGTACTTAAGTAAAAAATTTAGGTATTTTTACTTCAATGGAGTATTTCCAAATTTCTTCTACTCCATCTCAGAGGAAAATATTATATTTTTACTCCACTACAATTATTTGAAAACGTTACTTTGTAGATTAAGATTTAGATTATTATAAACAAAACACACATTAGCAAATTCAGCCCTATATACATTTCAGCCATTTGAAAATAGCAGATCTACAAGCTTGTATTCTGCATAATGAGTAGTACTTTAAGTACATTTTGATACCAAAACGTTTGTACTTTTCCTTAAGTATTTTTTAATTCCGGACTTTTACTTGTAACAGAGTATTTCTTTATTACAGTATTGATACTTTTACTTGATACACTGACCCGCTGTAGCCAATTAATTAATTAATTAATTAACGCTACAGCTGTGGTGGTGGTGTTTTTGTTTGAGGCGTAACAAACTAAGCCAAAAATGACGACGCTTTTAAATTAACGCTATGGTAGCCTCAGCCTATCGGGGAGATAGTATTTATTCTCCAAATGTCTGTGGCAAGCAAATATAGTGGGAATACTGAGCTAAAAAAAAAATCTGGTGACGTGAGGTTACTAGGAGACACAAGGTAGGGGGCGGGGCGTTTGTGTTCCAGCAGTGCACGTTGCCTCACAAACACGGGGAAATGAACATTATTATTATAGGACAAACCACAATTATTTATACTGGCATGTTTTGGGCTAATCTCTCAAGAACAGATTCTGCTCTGCGTTGGAATCTGTCGTGAAGGCTCGTCATAACATGTACGCACTGGGCTACAAGTGGGCGTGCCTTCAGATCAGGAAGCAGGCCGCGCTTTACCCAATCAAATGTAGTGGGCGGGATTCACGTGTCCGTCGATCTTTCCCCCTCAAAACAAACCCAAACTAATTTAACAATAGCGTCCGCGGAGCAGACAAAACCACGGAAAGATATTCAATTCAATTCAATTCAATTCAATTTTATTATAGTGTCAAATCACAACAAGTTGTCTCAAGACACTTTACATGTAGAGAAGAGACCCGACATCCCACCCTGAGCAAGCAATTTTGCGACAGTGGCAACGAAAAACTCCCTCTTAACTGGAAGAAACGTCAGGCAGACCCTAGGCTCTAGGGTGGCGGCCTTCTGCCTCGACCGTGTCGGGGGAAAGAAGAGAGAGAGGGGGAGAGACAGACAGAGGAGAGACAGAAAGAGATACAGTGCAAGTAGTAACAATAACAATAGTAGCAAATATAATAGTGTAAGATAGTATATGATAATATAATATAGTACAGCAATAGTGTGTATGCAGTATATAATGGTATAATAAAAGAATGTTAAGATAATATACAGTATAGTGTAGTGGTATAGTGTAATGTAGTAGAAATCCACGGTCGTGCTCCATGGAGAGGCCCGGTCCGCAGTCACAGTATTGAGCCGCAGCTGGGGGGTCCATGGACCTGCGACGTGGGAAATAAAAGAAACTCCGGGGAGCGGGTCCCCGGTTGTAGAATTAGTGGCAGGCCTTACTAGAGTGTGGGAGAGGATGACTATAGGCCGGGTGACTGAGTCTATACACTTCGGCTATAGGCTTTATCATAGAGAAAGGTTTTTAGTCTAGTCTTAAATATACAGAGTGTGTCTGCTTCACGGACTGAGACTGGGAGAAGGTTCCACAGCTGAGGTGCCTGAAACTTAAATGCTCTGCCTCCTGTTCTAATTTTTTGGGGGTTTCCTGGAGCCATAAGCATTTTTTCATACTGTGGACGCAATGGTGTTCTGGCTGGTTTATAGGGCTCGATGAGTTCTTTGAGATATACTGGTGCCTGTCCATTGAGAGCCTTGTATGTGAGGAGGAGAACTTTAAACTCTATTCTGTATTTAACCGGGAGCCAGTGCAAAGAGGCCAATGAAGGAGTGATATGATCTCTTCTTCTGGTTCCTGTCAGTATGCGCGCAGCGGCATTTTGGACTAGCTGCAGGCTATTTAGGGACTTACTTGGGCAGCCTGATAATAAAGCGTTGCAATAGTCCAGCCTAGAAGTAACAAATGCGTGAACAAGTTTTTCTGCATCATTTTGGGACAGAATGTGCCTAACTTTTGCAATATTACGCAGGTGAAAAAAGGCATTTCTTGAAATTTGTTTTATGTGGGACTGAAAGGACATATCTTGGTCAAACGTGACTCCCAGATTCTTTACAGGTCAAGGTAATACCATCTAGGGTAAAATTCTTATCGGCTAATTTATCTCTGAGGTGCTTAGGGCCAAGTACAATAACTTCAGTTTTGTCCGAGTTGAGGAGTAGGTAATTACGGGTCATCCAACTCTTGATGTCTATAAGGCATGCTTGAAGTTTAGCCAGTTGATCTGTTTCATCTGGCTTCATCGATAGATATAATTGTGTATCATCTGCATAACAGTGGAAATTTAGTTTTTCCTAATTATCTCACCTAAAGGAAGCATATATAGAGTAAATAGTATTGGTCCAAGTACCGAGCCTTATGGGACTCCGTATTTAACCTTTTCGCGTAATGAGGGTGTATCGTTAACGTTTACAAATTGAAATCTGTCAGACAGATAGGACTCAAACCAGTTCAATGCAGCACCCTTAATGCCAACCAAATGCTCTAGTCTCTGTAACAAAATATGGTGATCAATAGTATCAAATGCAGCACTGAGGTCCAACAAAACCAGTACAGAGAGAAGGTTGTTATCGGATGCAATCAGGAGGTCATTTGTGACCTTCACCAATGCCGTCTCAGTGCTATGGTGTGCTCTGAATCCTGACTGAAAAGCTTCAAATAGCTTATTGTTATGTAAAAAGTCACATAACTGCTTGGCGACTGCTTTCTCAAGGATTTTAGAGAGAAATGGAAGGTTCGATATAGGTCTATAGTTAGCCAAAATGCCTGAGTCGAGAGTAGGCTTCTTGAGGAGAGGTTTGATGACAGCTGTCACTGTGTTGTTTCCTACTGACTCACCTACCAGTGAGGAGCCCCTACCGAGAGGACCTAGAGCCTTCATCCTACTCCTCCCACCTAACACTCCCTGCTGACAGGCTCCGCCCCCCCCAGCCCGTAGGAATACATACAGTGACATTTATCCCCCTCCTCCTCCTCCTCCCCCTCCTCCCCCCGTCCCCCTCCTCCTCCTCCCCTCCTCCCCCCGTCCCCCTCCTCCTCCTCCTCCTCCGCTCCAGAACACGGGTCAGTCATGTCGTAGACGCTCCACAAAGGCAGACGCACGGCGCTGGATTCAAACCCACAACCTCCAGGATGTTTAGGTTGAGCTGAGATGTTTTGGTCAAAGCCTCCAAGATCTGACTGAGAGCATCCTCCACCTAGTGGACACACACAGTAAGAACAGCATAAAGGCATGAATGTCAACGTTTAAATGATAAAACTCTGTCACAGAACGGTGGACAACATGTGTAGTAAAGTGTTCTATGAGGATTCATTACAGATCAGACAGAACAATGCTTATCCGTAGGAACAGACACTGAGGAGAGAAGAGGTTTGAATAAACATCTGGACGTTACCTTGGTCTCCAAAGCTCTCTGTCTCTGGTCAAAGTATCTCCGCTGTTCAGTGAACTGTTCAGTCAGTTGTTTTTCCATTCTGTCCACTCTGCCAGAACACACACAGATTGATTGATTGATTGATTGATTGATGTTGAAGTAACACACATATATCTAAAGAATGTACAGAATAGTGACACAATGTATGACAATAGTGATACTAATCTAGTAAACACTAGACTAGACCATACCCGTGGGGGGATATGCACACATTATTTGGCAACCCGTGAGCTAGCGAACACAAAAACGCTAATAAACAGCTGAGATTTTGTGAAATCTAAAAATGGGCTTCGCTGTTAGGTGTTGAGTTCAGATGGTATTATATTGGTCAATGGCTGTTGAGCAATTGCTCCAGCCACTGAGGAGAACCGGGCAGAACAATGTTGGCCTCACCACCACTACACCACTAGACCACTAGACCACTAGACCACTACACCACTAGACCACTACACCACTACACCACTACACCACTACACCACTACACCGCTAGACCACTACACCACTACACCACTACACCACCTCAGAGGTTTGTCAAATGATAGGAGGATTATAGGAGGATGAATGGATGAAGGCTGGTGTGTGGGTCATGTCTCAGATCTCCTCCCGGTGGGCCAAATAGATCTACAGTGTGAAGAAACGTCAGGTAATCCTTAACCCAGGTTTTACATAACTCCATGATAGGACTCGTTATTGTATATATGTTTGAGACCTCACTGTCCATGAAAACATTACAGCAGCACCAGTCCCGACTCCCGAAAACGCTCTCACATAAGCGCTCGTATATTTTGAAAATAGCAGACCTACAAGCTCACAACGTGTCGCGATGCGACGGGTTGTGAGCTTGTAGATCTGCTAGTTTCAAACAGCCAATGCAGGCAGATCTGCAATCTTATCTGAATGACTGTTAAAGCAGTTTGTTTAAATTAGTTTATAAAATGTTATATTTTCACAGGGATTATTTATTAGTGTGTTAGATCTACATGTTGTAGTGGATACATGTGTCCAGATGCCTGTAAGACGGTCAGACATGCTGCTCAGCAGGTCTAGGATGGAACAGACGGGTTCAGCCAAAGTCTATGTGTCCTCAGACCTGACGTGAGATCTGAGCGGGCCGTAGGCTGAAGACAAAGTCAGGATAAATTGATAAATGTTGAAAACTGCTGTGATTTCGCCGTACGTCCATTTGGTCTACACCATGTTGATAAATGAGGGGCACTGTGTATAGTTTCTCACACACACACACACACACACACACACACACACACACACACACACACCATCTTACCTGTCAGTCATCACCTGAATCCTCTGGTCAATGGTTTCTGTCAGCTTACTGTCCACTCTGTCAACATGCACGTGCACACACACACACACACACACACACACACAGTTCAGTACATGTATTAAATGGTAAATGGTAAATGGTGCATTTATATAGCGCTTCTATCCGAAGCGCTTTACATTGATTGTGCCATTAACCCATTCACACACACATTCATACACCGATGGCGGAGGAAACCATGCAAGGCACCAACCTGCTCATCGGGAGCAATTAGGGGTTCAGCGTCTTGCTCAAGGACACTTCGACACTAACTCTAGGGGAGCGCCCCAGTCCGGGATCGAACTGGGAACCTTGCGGTTTGCCAGTTCACTCTACCCGGCCACTGTACCCACACACACACACACACACACCATCTTACCTGTCAGTCATCACCTGAATCCTCTGGTCAATGGTTTCTGTCAGCTTACTGTCCACTCTGTCAACATGCACGTGCACACACACACACACACACACACACACACACACACACACACACACACACACACACACACACACACAGTTCAGCGTCTTGTTCAGCGTCTTGCTCAAGGACACTTCGACACTAACTCTAGGGGAGCGCCCCAGTCCGGGATCGAACTGGGAACCTTGCGGTTTGCCAGTTCACTCTACCCGGCCACTGTACACACACACACACACACACAATCTTACCTGTCAGTCATCACCTGAATCCTCTGGTCAATGGTTTCTGTCAGCTTACTGTCCACTCTGTCAACATGCACGTGCACACACACACACAGTTCAGCGTCTTGCTCAAGGACACTTCGACACTAACTCTAGGGGAGCGCCCCAGTCCGGGATCGAACTGGGAACCTTGCGGTTTGCCAGTTCACTCTACCCGGCCACTGTACCACACACACACACACACACACACACACACACACACACACACACACACACACACACACACACACACACACACACACACACACACACACACACACACACACACACACACACACACACACACACACACACACACACACCATCTTACCTGTCAGTCATCACCTGAATCCTCTGGTCAATGGTTTCTGTCAGCTTACTGTCCACTCTGTCAACATGCACGTGCACACACACACACACACACACACAGTTCACTACATGTATTAAATGGTAAATGGTAAATGGTGCATTTACATAGCGCTTCTATCCGAAGCGCTTTACATTGATTGTGCCATTAACCCATTCACACACACATTCATACACCGATGGCGGAGGAAACCATGCAAGGCACCAACCTGCTCATCGGGAGCAATTAGGGGTTCAGTGTCTTGCTCAAGGACACTTCGACACTAACTCTAGGGGAGCGCCCCAGTCCGGGATCGAACTGGGAACCTTGCGGTTTGCCAGTTCACTCTACCCGGCCACTGTACCCCTGAGCCACTGCCGCCCCCTCTATCACACACAGATCCATTCAGTTAGAGCACATCTGTAGTCTGAGGTGAATGTAGTGATTGACATGAAGTCATTGTCATCTCACCTGTAAGTCATCTTCTCAATCCTCTGGTCAATGGTTCCTGTCTGCTGTTGCAGCTTACTGTCCACTCTGTTACACACACACACACACACACACACACACACACACACACACACACAGTTCAGTACATGTATTGTACTATTGTGTACAAGGTGCAGGTTTATGGTGAAATTAATTATTGACATTGACACACACACACACACACACACACACTCATCGGGAGCAATTCTCTCCCTCACACAGGTGCCTCAGGGACCCCCATGAGAGAAGATTTTTACGGCTCTAGCAGTGGTTCTCAAACATTTTTCATGTCAAAGGACCCCCAGTTTGACATGCATTAGGCTACGGACCCCCACTTAATGACATTTATATCTCTGGGACCCCAATTTATATTGTAAAATCAATGTTAATTTAACTCTGAGAGTGTACAAATGGAACCAAATGGACCCTAACAGGTCCATTTGATTCCATTTGTACACTCTCAGAGTTACAGACCCATAAGGGTCCATTTGGTTCCATGTGTACACTCTCAGAGTTACAGACCCATAAGGGTCCATTTGGTTCCATTTGTACACTCTCAGAGTTACAGACCCATAAGGGTCCATTTGGTTCCATTTGTACACTCTCAGAGTTACAGACCCATAAGGGTCCATTTGGTTCCATGTGTACACTCTCAGAGTTAAAGACCCATAAGGGTCCATTTGGTTCCTAACTATCAATCATTTGACTGGGGACCCCCTGGAACTCCCTCAAGGAATACTTTGTTACAAGTGAAAGTCCGGAATTAAAAAAGTACGAAAGTATTGGCATCAAAATGTACTTAAAGTACCAAAAGTAGAAGTACTAAAATGTTAGAAAATAGCAGATCTACAAGCTCATAACGTGTCGTGATGCGCACACACACACACACACACACACACACACACACACACACACACACACAAAAACAGAGTTAATTTCCATCTAGACTAATTATATTATAATTAGTCTAGATGGAAAGCGGGGTCCACACGCATAGGGTGGATTTTTTCCCGCCACCTTGTTTTTCTTAAAGGAGTAGTTCACGCTAAAAAAAAAACATATTTTTTATCAATTACGCACCCCATATGAAGCCTTGAATTCATGGATTTTTTCCTAAATAAATTATTTGATCACAATTATTTGTCTTTAATACACCTTAGAGCTGTTGTGTGGAAATAAGAAAAAAGCCCCCCCCCCCCTTCTATGTTGCCTAGAACTTGATCATTGATTGAGGTCATGTGATCAGTGACATACGCAAGGTGTACTTTTGGCTGAGGGGGCGGAGCCAAATGTACACCCTGCATATGTCACTGATCACATGACCTAAAACAATTATCCTTTTCTAGGCAACACAGAAGGGGGCGGGGGGGCTTTTTTCTTATTTCCACACAACAGCTCTAAGGTGTATTAAAGACATAGTTCAATGTTAAAAATGAGTGGTATTCCCCTTTAAATGGCTTGCTCAGGGACATTTCGACACTTATGCCATATTTAAAAAAATATATAAAATAGAAGATCTACAAGCTCACAACGCATCACAGTTAAGCTTGTAGAGCTGCTATCTTCACTATTAGTTAGTAAAATGTACTTTTTAATACTTTTTGCATTTTTAAAAGCACATACTCCAATACTTTAACTTTACAAGTTTGACTGAGCGACTTTCGTTTGTAATTGAGTAATGTTCACCAGGAGTATCTATACTTTGACTCAAGTACTTTGGTCCATCAGTGCTGCAAGTAGAGCCTCACTTTGAAGCATATAGTGATGTCCAGTACCCTTCACTGACCTGCTACGAATGTGTATAAAATAATAACAACATATGTGTAATAAAGGGTTAAAATGAACCCCATGGGACATTATTTCAGCCTGTCACCTGGCAGAATCTTAAAATACACACTTCAAGGAATAAGAAACACCAAGTGGTGAAAATAAATCCACCCTATGTGCATGGACCCCACTTTCCATCTGGAATAAATATAAAATAATATAAATATGGTAGCTTTGAGAGAACTTACTTTCTCCAGACGATGGTAATCACTTGTGTTCCTGTAGAGTTGTGTCCAGGGACTGTAGTCTATCCTCCCCGACTGTCTGTGGTTGAGAGACAGGTCAGAGGGTAGTGACAGAGTGAGGTCATTCCATGTTGATACTGGTATGTGGAGGAACAGGTTTGTGGAGGAACAGGTTTGTGGAGGAAGAACACATCTTCTTCACCAGTTTCAAAGATTTCGGCCGCACCCTACAAAACATACATTAAACACTTTAGCCTTATTTTATACCTAGGCTATTTGAAAATAGCCGATCTACAAGCTCACAACTGACTCTGTGTTAAGCATACTATCCTTCTTTTTCTGAGTTATCACAGGCATAGATCAATCAATAGATCAATCTTTATTCCTATGAGTTATCACAGGGATAGATCAATCAATAGATCAATCTTTATTCCTATGAGGGGAATTAGTTTAGCACATGCAGGGTCAGAAATAAAACAACAGTGAAAAATAGGTGGCTGCCGGATACGTTCAAACCGTTCCTATATTATTTAGACATAGTTTTACCATTGTGAAACTAGTCAATCTACAAGCTCAAGGTGTCGCATCATCACGATGCGTTGTAAGCTTGTAGATCTGCCATCTTCACTACGTTAAACTACTTTAAACCATGTAGAGTGGGGTGGGGGAGTTTGGCCCAGGGGGACAGGGTTTGGAGGTTAGGTTTAGGTATAAAATGTACATCTGTGTTCTGGTATTGATCCTCTGGTAGTAACTTGAAACATCTAAGTTGATATTCACATGTTTCTAAGTGAATAATGTCTGAACAATGTTTAAAGGGATAGTTCACCCACAAAATTACTTTTTTTCTATAGATTAGTCACCCCATGGAGACTTATTTTGTGTTTGTCACATTCCTAAGACAATAATTTGATGACCGGCAGCGGTTCCAGTAGGAGACACAAAGAGTCTTGTTTGTGTCTCCCACCGGAACCACTGCTGGTCATCAAATTATTAGATAAGATAAGAGCTTTATTGTCATTGCATACACAACGAAACATAGTTTGGTACCTCTGCAGACAACAACAGTATTAAAAGAAGAGCACTGAACATTGAAGGAACAATAAAAAACCCTTGGTCAAAGTCCAAGTCAGGTCAGTCAGTCCCACAGTCATTTTAAAATAAATAAAACAGGAATAAAATAATTTAGAAAAGAATAAGGAGGCCCCCATAAATTAAAAACATATCATGTGTACACATATTGCACACACCAACGCACTGTCATCATGATCAAGGAAACAAAATCCATGGTGTGTTCATTTTTTTAGTTCATATTAGTTCATATTAGTTCATATTCGGCGAGTACGCGTGCGTGATTGAGAGTCAGAATCCAGCAGACTTTTTACAGCCCTTGGAAAAAAGCTGTTGGACAGCCTGTTTGTCCTGGTTCTAACCACCTTCAGTCTGCCCGAGGGCAGGGTCTCAAACAAGTGGTGGCTGGGGTGTGTGGGGTCCTCGAGAATTCTCGAGGCTCGCTTGTGGAGACGGCGTGAGTGAACGTCACACAGATGAGGCAGTTCTGCACCGATAATCCGCTGTGCAGTCTTAACCACACGTTGCAGATCTTTCCTCTCTACATCGGAGCAGCTCGAATACCACACTGTGCAGCCGTAGGTCAGGATGCTCTCGATAGTGGAGCGATAGAAGTTAGTGAGCAGGTTCTGTGCAAGTCCGTTGCGTTTTAGTATCCTTAGAAAAAAGAGGCGCTTCTGGGCCCTCTTGACCAAACTTGTGGTATTGAGGCTCCAGGTCAGGTCCTCTGTGATGGTGACTCCGAGGAATTTAAAACTCGAGACCCTCTCCACCTCCTCCTCTCCAATACACAGACCTCTGTGACATGGCTGTTATTGTCTTAGGAATGTGACAAAAACAAAAGAATATCCATGAATTCAAGTTTTTTCTTTTTGGGGTGAACTATCCCTTAAGGGCGTGCTCCCACCGCACTTTTATTTGACCTCTGGGGCAGAATCTGCCAATGCATTGTAAATGCGTGGATTCACGCAAGAGCGGATCTTTCCGCTTGTCGCTCAGACCGTGCGTTTAGCTGCTCTACACGACTTGTCCATTGGAAGCATAAAACTGCTGGAGGCAGGAGCTGATTTTCCCCCTCTGTCCAATCGGGTGAGTGGAAGGCGGACCGTCCCAAGACTCAGGAAGCACCATGGTGCTCAAGGCAGAAGGCGGTGCGGGCGACGGGGAGGGTTCTGAAAGTGAGTGACAGGCTCCCGTTTTTTTGAATCCGCTGGCTGCAAAAAACTGTGGCCGCGCACAACCTGCGTTTAACAGCAGCCGACCATGTTTTGGTGGGAGCGACGCCCTTAACCCTGCTCCTCTTGGCCAGACAATGTTGCTGAGGATTTCCTGGCAAAGAAATCAGTAACACAAGCAAAATGTATTGATGGATTATTTTACCAATATAATCATTGTATTAGTAGTCATAATTGCTGCCTTTGTTAATCAAGTAGTCATTTAAAAGCCTAGAAGTCTCTGTAATGTTTGCTGGCTGAACCAAAATGTCATTTAGAATGCCACTGCTGAGGGAAATGGATTAGCATAACAGCAGACCCAAGTACAGGGTTTTATATCTAAATGTAAATTGGGAACAGGTTAACACAGTTCCAGAGAATCACACAATTACATTTGATAAATGGATACAGTAAAACAGAACAGTGGTCAGTGGGATCATTCCATTGTTTACACCGGGGTTTAAGTCATTTACTTAACATTCATATTGCTTGTGCAAGACAGTGAAATAACAGAGTGGACCCTCTCAATCACTGGGAAATCAGACAAAACAGGCAAATGATTGCCTAAACTCAGCACATACCAGGGCACTGGGTGCAACATCTGCACTCTGTGGGAATAGCAGTGGAACTGTATCTGGTCTCCCTGTAAGCAGCTGAAGGACTTTGGTGTCTTTAAGGCCTCTCCTGATGTGTTTGATCTGTGTCTGTCCACGCCAAATCACCTTAAGAACAACACAAACAGCATAAAATGACACATTATCCTTACCTGAAGAACAATCTGTCATTAGTGGAACAATTACTACTACAGAGGCTAGTCTCTGCCTTTGAAATACTACTAATATGCATGAATTAGGGGGCGCGGTCGGTAGCTCCGTCACCTCACAGCTAGAAGGTTCTTGGGTTCGATTCCTGCCGGGGATGCTGTCGACGCTGGGGGCGTGTCCTCTCCTCCGCGTCATCAGTGCCCATACCCTAGGTGGGGTTGGTAAAAGGGCCTTTCTGTGTGGAGTCTGCATGTTCTCCCCGTGTCTCCTAGGGTAGGTACCCTCACAAAAACATGGAAGAATCATATATCATATAATATACTGCCTCCCCCTGGTCAACCGGGGCGCCTGATGGAGGGGAAAGGAACTGGTTGGAATAACGTGTTCCTTCCACGCGCTACGTCCTACCGGCGAAACTCCCCCCCGTCAGGTGATAAGAAGCTACGTCCTACCGGGGAAACTCCTCCCTGTCAGGTGATAAGAAGCTACGTCCTACCGGGGACACTCCTCCCTGTCAGGTGATAAGAAGCTACACCCTACCAGGGACATTCCTCCCTGTCAGGTGATAAGAAGCTACGTCCTACCGGGGACACTCCTCCTTGTCAGGTGATAAGAAGCTACACCCTACCGGGGACACTCCTCCCTGTCAGGTGATAAGAAGGCTTGTTAGCTCTCATGCATTGAAGGAGGCATGAGCTCGGCTCTGAGCTCTCCCTAGGCTGGCAGAGGGGGTATAGTTCCCAGGATTACTTAGACAATTGGCACTGGGGGAAAAAACTGGGTTACAAAATCGTGGGATAAAAAAAAACAACTAATATTTAATAGATAGTTAGTGTGAGAGATTCAGTGGATAACTGTAGTACTATACCCATTAAGACCTGAAGCCCATTCTACAAATGTCTTCTAAATCCCAACAGTTCTCTAAAAAGCGTATGTTTCTATATCAGTGGTTCTCAAACTTTTTCATAATTGTCAGGGACCCCCAAAATTATATGTATTTGCCCCCCCCCCCCCCCACCCCCATCTCAAAATATGTTGTTTTCGGGACCCCCAGAAGCAAAGATTTGAGTTAAAAATGTTTGCTTGAAAAGGGTATATATATACAAAGATTTGCACACATTTTCACGATTTTTCTAAAATAGCAGATCTACAAGCTCTGTATATCTGCTATTTTTTAATAGCCAAAGTAAAAAACTATGTTTTTTTTTTCTTAATGGTCTTAATAGGGTTCAGCGTCCACTTGCTTCTGGAAACCTACTACAGTTATGCACAAAGCCTATTGTTGCCATTATACCAGGAGGGCTTCTTACCTCACGCTGTAGCTGTGTTGATTTCATCGACTAAAACTATGACGAAAAATGTTGGTCGACTACCTTCTTTCACTGACGAAAACTACATAAACACTAAATATAAACTAAGCTACGATGACTAAAACTAAGACTACATATATTGACAATTTTGTCAACAAATAAAAACTAGACTAACATGTTAGTGAGGGATCTAGTGGAGAAGAGATCCAGTAGAACTAAAAGACAAGTCATTATGCGTGTTGCTTTCTGAAAATAGCAGATCTACAAGCTCACAACGCGTCGCACTGCGACGCCTTTTCACCCACACAATGCCTGGCATTGCTTTCACCACAGCACTGACGAAGGTCCTGGGAGGACTGAAATGTTTGCTTTTTAATCCACTTTTGAGCACCGAGCACAATATGAGCATCATAAAATAAAGAACAAATATTTTATTTAAGTCTTGTCTAAGGAGTTTTCCTTAACCTATGCAGTGAGCGAGTCTCCTTCTGTCAGTTTACATTTATGTTTTTGAGACCACCGCACCTGCAGTCAACCTTCACCAAAGGACAAAGAAAGGCGCAGCAGTTCCCCTGTTCTTTAGTATTGCTTTCACCACAGCAATACCAGGCAAGCTGATGATAGGGCACATAGCGCCATGGTTTCTGCTTTCGCTATACACAAATCCACGGAGCGCTGCCCTGTAGGGGGCGCAATCATTGCTGCGGCGTCAGTCAGCTGCTGCTGCGGTTCTGCCCGTCTGTTGACGTTAGCAGAGCAGCCATAGACTAGCTAGCCTACTGGCACCTGGCGTTAGGTGGTTCGTCCCCATTTTCTGTACATTTTTGCAAAGTTAGTGTCAGTAAAAGTTAGTAAAAAGCAGGTAAAAGACTAACGTGAACAGTCAGTGACTGCAGCTGACTGAGTCTAACACCCCAGCAATGGCTGCTCGCAGGGCAGCGCTCTGTGGATTTGTGTATAAGCAAGACTAAACAGTTCATCACTCACCCATATTTGTCGTCTAACGAGATGGGCCAGCCTCCCGCTCTGCTTGCCTTGACTTGCTGCTGGTAGGCCGTGGGCAGAGTGCTCCAACTCTGACTTTCATTGATCCCCACTCAGGAACTGCATTCTTTTTTCAGGGTAGTCATATAAAATTCTTACTGTTAAGTACTGTAACGAATGTTTCCAGCTTCGATTCGTGCACCAGAATGAAAGAGACCAATTTAAAAAATGCAATTTTAAACAGGCAAATATGCAGGGCTACTAAGAATCTCCATGGCAACCAGGAAGAAAACATTCTGCAAAACCGAAACTTCTGGTCCAAAAAAATCTAAAATGAGTGTAAAATATAGATTTTCATAACGAACTTGCAACAGCTATACCATAGGCTACTAATAGTTCATTCATAACCAGTTACATTCTCTTGACCAATAAAGAACACATTTCAAGAGCATGTAAGACTAGAAAGGTAGCCAAATAAATGGTTTGTATCAAATGCAGTCTATTACACTGAGGTTCAATAAACCTACTCAATACCAGTAACCCTGAATTCGACATTGCGAATTTCATGGATATTGTAAGGGACCAGAGTTGGTCGGCAAGCAATCTGGGAACCCAAATCCAACTGAAAATGAAAAACAGCGACCTCTGCTGTTTGTTCTATGTCTGTTGGCTCTGGGCGGAAGAAAACGTGACACCAGTGCGCAAGGAAACCGGGGTTTAGGTCTGCCTTCAGCTTTCACTTCTGGTCGGTGCCACTATGTTTTCATTCCCACTAACAATATTTCTACACGGAACACTAACACCACTTCTCCCAGAGAACATGGATCGTTTTGGTTATAAGCCCACTTGTTTCTATGATGAAAGAGCAAGTTAAAATGTGAATATCTTTCCGTGGTTTTGTCTGCTCCGCGGACGCTATTGTTAAATTAGTTTGGGTTTGTTTCGAGGGGGAAAGATCGACGGACATGTGAATCCCGCCCACTACATTTGATTGGGTAAAGCGCTGCCTGCTTCCTGATCTGTATGCGCACACGTTATGACGAACCTCCCAGACAGATTCCAACGCAGTGCAGAATCTGTTCTTGAGAGATTAGTCGGCAAGAGAGACACCAGGAGAAGTGTGTAGTTTCTTTAAAATGTCTTTTTTTATATTTTCTTTTTCCAATAAATATAAGACAAGACATTCATTCTGGCCCAAAACAAATGAAAACAATACACAGGACTGAACTTGACATCAAGACTGAACTAACCAAATGAGACATGAGGGGAACATATAGTGGGTGATCAGACCACTCTTGACGCAAAGGGGAAGACAAAGAATAACATTTAAACAGACTACAAATAGCTACAACATAATCCACTACAGCACTAACTCATATTAAATAAAGAAATTACATACAACTGAAATTACAAAATGCATTTCTTCACACGTGTAGTAATACATTCAAACTTATAATAAATCCCTGCCCCTCCCCTTATGCACAGGGGACATGGTGCAGTCCAATTACGTAATCAGCTCCTTATAAGGACATGTGAAGCAGCTGGGCCTTTCCATGGCCAGCCATCTAAACTTCAACACTCCTCAGAACTGATAACTCAAAACAAAATAAACTTGAATACCAATTAAATGACTCCTGATAAAACAACTTGACCCAAACAAAATAACTTAATGGATGTACCCTCCAGCCAGTAACTTTATCATCAAACTTGCAATAAACAGTATGTCCTTTAACCGGTTGTGTGTAGTCCTTTATGCATGTAGTATGTAGTTTGCTGAAAATAAATATAAACTAAATTAATAAAGATAAGATAAGATAAGATGTTTATTTGTCATTGCATGATCAACATACAGCGAAATGTTGTTTAGTACATCCATAACAACAGCATCAGCAACAAAGAGAAAAAGGATAAATATAAAATATAAAACACTGTTCGAGCAATAAAACCCTTAGTCTGTTCAATAGGTCAGTCAGTTCAGTCCATAGTCACCTGTCAAAAAATCATAAGAAGGACATCCATAATGCATATAGTAGGAAAATAAATTAAGATAAGATAAAATATATAATATATAAAATGGACAATAAAAACTCACACAAATTGTTCATGTGTGTGTGCGTGCACGTGGTTGCGCGCGCGCATGCGAGTCCAGCAGCACTTTCACAGCCTTTGGGAAAAAACTGTTTGACAGCCTGTTGGTTTTGGCCTTAAAGACCTTCAGCCTGCCCGAGGGGAGGGTCTGAAACAGGTGGTGTCCAGGATGTGAGGGGTCCCCAAAAATCTTTAAGGCCCTGTTTTGGAGACGGTTTGAGTGAATGTCACTCAGGCGTGGAAGCGGAGAACCAATGATCCACTGCGCCGTTTTAGTCACTCGCTGCAAATCCTTCCTCTCTGCATCAGTGCAGCTGGAATACCAGACTGTGCAGGCATAAGTCAGGATACTCTCGATGGTAGAACGGTAAAAGTTGATAAGCAGGTTTTGTGGAAGTCCGCTGCGCTTCAGTTTCCTCAGAAAGAAGAGGCGTTTCTGGGCCTTTTTGACCAGATTTGAGGTATTGAGGCTCCAGGTCAAGTCCTCCGAGATGTGCACGCCGAGGAATTTAAAACTGGAGACCCTCTCAACCTCCTCTCCCCCGATGCTAAGAAAGCTGTGACTGGGATTTTCCCTCCTACAGTCCATGATTATCTCCTTATTTTTTTTTGTATTCAAGCACAGATCATTGTCCTTGCACCAGACAGTCAGTGCACTGACCTCCTCCCTGTATGCCACCTCGTCATTATTTGTTATCAGACCCACTATAGTCGTGTCATCTGCGAACTTGACCAGAGTGTTCGAATGATGGTGGGCAGTACAGTCACTGGTAAAAAGAGAGTAAAGGATTGGGCTGAGAACACATCCTTGAGGGACGCCTGTGTTCATTGTGATAGTGGAGGATGTGTGCTGGCCTAGCCTGACCTTTTGGGGCCTGTTAGTCAGGAAATCCTTTATCCACAGACAGAGATGTGGTTCTATACCTAGCATCTGTAGTTTAATGATCAATTTACTGGGGCTGATGCAGTTAAATGCAGAGCTAAAATCAACAAACAACATTCTCACGTAGATATTAGGCTTTCTCTCGAGATTCTCCAGATGAGAGAGAGCTGTGTGTAGCACTAGTGCCACAGCGTCATCAGTTGATCTGTTGGCCTTGTAGGCAAACTGATGTTGATCGTGGGTGGGGGGGATGCAGGTCTTGATGTTGGCCAGCACCAGTCTCTCAAAACACTTCATGATAACCGGCGTGAGAGCAACCGGCCTGTAGTCGTTCATACAGTTGATAGCAGAGGATTTGGGTACGGGGATGATGGTGGTTTCCTTGAGACAGGTCGGCACTGTCGCTTGCCTAGTGACAAGTTAAAAATGTCAGCAAAGACTGCGGCAAGTTGGTCAGCACATGCCTTCAGTGCTCGGCCTGGAACACCGTCAGGCCCAGCTGCTTTGTTGCCATTGATGTTTTTTAGGACCTGTTTAACCTGATAAGGCTGCAGAGTGAGTCGACACTGATGGCCCCCCTCTGTTATGATGTTAATGTCCGGGCCTGCATTACTGCTATTCTCAAATCTAGCGAAGAATGCACTAAGCTGGTCTGGGAGGGTGGGGTCAGTCAAGGGGGGGGTACTGGGGATCGGTTTATAGTCTGAGAGATTCCTGATGCCCTGCCACATATCACGGGAGTTGTTGTCAGTGAAATTGGCCTCAATACGTTTTTTTTATTGATTTTTAGCTTTTTTAATGCCTCTATTTAGGGCTGATATGGCTCTACTGTAAGCCTCCCTGTCCCCAGATCTAAAGGCTGTGTCCCGGGCTCTGAGCAGTATTCTCACCCCATTGTTGAACCATGGTTTCTGGTTGGGGAGTATTGTAATCTGCTTTTTTGGGCATACATTGTCAGTGCAGAAGTTAATGTAGGACAGTACAGTGGAGGTGTACTGCTCGATGTCCTCATGTTCAAAGAGCTCCCATGTTGTGTCCTCAAAGCAGTCCTGCAGGGCTGATGAAGCTTCCTCTGTCCAGGTCTGCACCATTTTGATTTGGGGCTTGGCTCTGCAGACGCGAGGCCTGTAAGTTGGAATGAGTACAACAGATAAATGGTCAGATTTTTTATCTGTTCCCAAGTTTCCCAGTTCAGCTGATGTATAGGCTCCAGGTATATTCGTGTATACTTGGTCCAGTATTTTGCGTCCTCTTGTCCCAATGTGAACATTTTTATAAAACTTAGGGAGGACAGTCTTAAGGTTTGTGTGATTAAAATCACCGGCCACGATAAAAAAGCTGTCCGGGTGTTTATTTTGTTGTGCGCTAATAGCAGCATGCAGTTTAGCCATAGCTATTTTTCCATTAGCACGGGGGTGGACGTAGACAGCCATAACAAAGGCTGCCGACATCTCCCTTGGCAGACAATGTTTTCCGGGCAACAATGTTTTCCTATAACAGAAGTATCCGTGCACCAACTGTTATTTATATATATGCATACGCCTCCTGCTCTCCCCTTACCGGAGTCTGTTGTGCGGTCCGCTCGGTAGATAGTGTGGCCTGCTAGCTCCACCGCTACTTCGGGTGTGCTTTCCTTTATCCAGGTCTTTCAAGCCGGCTGTCCTTGTGTCCGTCTGTCATCCGTAGTCTAATGTCGTCCAATTTGTTGACCAAAGAGCGGGCGTTTGCAAGGAAGATACTGAGAAGATCAGAGATGGCAATCAATAGTATGACAGCAATTGATCATATTTACACAACCATAAACCAGTGGCGGAACAACTGAAAGCCGGGCTGGGAGGCACAGCGCAGTGATCAGGCCCCACCTGCCCATGCGCGTGCGTGCGTGGGTGCACATCCCGCGCGCGCGCGAAATTTTGCGGTTTTCCGCGGATTCGGTCACTTTTTGGAGGGCTTTTTGTCACTTTATTTCGGTTTTAGGGTTAGGGTAGGGTTAGGTTAGGGTTATGTTGTTTAATTCTTATTTTTGCCTGATTTTACCGATTTATTATCTGACGGCCCGGGCCCTCCTGGGTCGCGGGCCCGGAGGCGGCCGCCTCCCTGGCCTCCCCGGACGCTCCGCCACTGTCATAAACCCAGAACACACTTGTAACATTCATGAGTTGAAAATGTTTTAGCCACTCAAATTGCATTGGGAAGCTGCGTTCGGCAGGTCAGGTGACCAAGTAAAATCAATGAGGGACAGGTGAATGTAATCAGACTGGAAGGTTTGCTGGTCTAGCCTATACACAAATCTACAACCAGATACCCCTATACTCAAAATGCTACACACACACAAAATGCCTAAAATGATTTATACTTTTAACTTACAAAGTCTGTAGGTGTGTTGCCTACTAGGAATTTGTTCCTTCTGGGTCTGGCAGAACCAGGTCTCCTGGTCTTGTTTTAAACATATTTCAGCAGATTAGTTTATTACGGGGATTGGGGATACACAGTATAATTCTGCATCAATCATGTGATACAGTACTATTGGCCTATATACACATTAAGACTGTCGCACCCGTGCATTTCCTGTATTTATAGTGAATGGAATAACTAAATTCAGAAAAGAGGTCCTAGTTATCACAGCTCCTCTTTAAAATCCTAGTGTTCATTTAATTCTAAAATGGGCCCGTCTAGTCTACCCTTTTCAAGCAATATTAATATGTGTAAAAAATGTGTTAAATGTGTCATAAAAAATACATACCACCTCTCTTTCTGCCTTCAATGTGGATGTGTGTTTCAGCTCACCACTGTCACCATTCACTGAAAGGTAGAAAATAAAATAACCAAGAATATTCAAATGAATCAATTTACATAATTAACATCATTCATTGCATCAACTACTCTTTTCAGTCCTAGTTCTCACACACACACACACACACAGACAGACAGACAGACAGACAGACAGACAGACAGACAGACAGACAGACAGACAGACAGACAGACAGGGTCCCAGTAGGAAGCGCCTCACCCGGATTACCTGTCATGACCCGGACACCTGAAGGCTTCCTGGCAGCCGGTGGAGGAGAGCTTACAGACATCTATTGTGTGTGTGTGTGTGTGTGTGTGTGTGTGTGTGTGTGTGTGTGTGTGCGTGTGCGTGTGCGTGTGTGTGTGTGTGTGTGTGGGGAAGGGGGGTGGACAGATGAAAATAAAAATAGAGAAAGTATGTACGGTTTAGCACAATCAGAGGAATGTGAGGGAAAACAGTGATGTAAATATCACAATACTTCATGTCATAATGACTGTGTTAACTTTAAGGTCTGTAGATATCTTCTTTGGGACATGTGATAAATTAAACCATATATTGATGATGAACCAACCCCAGAACGTTGCTGTTCTCATGTACAGCCAATTAAAATATATTTGCTCACCTAATATGTGTAGTAATTTGTATGCACTGGAGGCAATGGTACAGTATATACTGCTACACAGGAACAGAACATTTCCTACAATATTTAGTATTTATATGTATTCATGCAATATGAAGATATGTCTGTCTGGTAAAACCTGCTCTGCAGACAAAACAAAACCTTAGCACCAGTATATCAACTTAATCGTCTTTAAATGACCAGAACATTGACAAATCACAGGCCGATACTGACATATTCCCCCAGTGGGTGGTAAGAATGTGGCTTGACATCCTGTGCGTGTGTGCGTGCGTGCGTGTGTGACATATATGTATACATATACAGTACAGGAAAAACACTGTCACAGAGATGCTTGGTATGCAGGTATCCCATGCAAGTACAGTATAATACATTTCATTAATTGCATAATTCCACAACACCACTGTATGTACAGTAGCTAGGTTCAGATTTTTGAGGGCCTCCAACGCGTTTTTGTTTTTATATCCATGTATGGCACGCCCTTCTTTCCCTCTTAAACCCTATATATTTCATTGACCGGGGTCCCCCAGGGCTCTATACTTCTACTCCTCCTTTTTGACCTCTACACCTAATCTGTTTGCTGAAAGTAGCCAATCTATGAGCCGAGAGCTTGTAGATCGGCTATTTTTGGCAAATATTCACCTACTATGACATGGCCAAAATAGAGACGATAAGGTTCTAGTGGTAAATGACCCAAATGTGCCTGGTCCATTTGGGTCATTTTTACACTTTCAGAGTTAAGTGAACACAGAGGATTTTAGTAACTTCACAAACGTAATCCTTCACTAACTACCAAACGTAAATATTACACAGGGTGAGGTAAAAAAAAAAAAAAACCTTCAGACAATCTTATTGTTAACTCTTTGACTGCCAGAGTATTTTCATAAAGTACTCCCCCAGTGCCAGCAATTTTCGTGTTTTTTTTATATTTTGAATTTTTCTCATGAAAATAATTTAAGGGGACATAATGTAAAGACCCAGCACAAATCCGCCACTAGAGTGCAGCACATGACTGCTTGATCAGGTCGTTGGGTCTCTCTCAGCCTTCTTGATAGATTAGACAGGGAAAAACATGAAAACGGAAGTGACGTCGTCCCAGATTGTTTTGATCGCCAAAATGCCGTCGTGATACACGACGGCGATGACTGATCGTCACCCAGACCATAGATTATAGAAGAGAAACTGTCCGTTTGTCCGTCATACCGTGTGAAAGACCGTTTATTTACCTATTTTGGACGAAAATGACTAGGGAAAATAATCAAAAACCGGAAACGGAATCCAGGTCATGAAACCGGATGCAGATGTCCGTGAAGTAAGTGGAACTCGAGAATAACATTGAATATTAAGCAGCATAGCGCAATCAGAGATTAAACAATGAACGCGCGTCCAGCGCGTCGAGCGCGTCGACGGCCAACTGGACAAAGTAGCACTTGACGCGTTATCGCGTCGTCCGCAGTCAAAGAGTTAAGGCAGCAAAGCAAGAGAGGTGTAACACTAGATGACTAGAGGAGTTAACAACAATGTGGTTTGTCCTCACTCAGCAATATCTGACAGTTAACAAATAAACAATGTTAAATCATGCACTAAATCACTGTACCTTTCAGCGTTGTTGGAGCGTTTGAGTCCACAGCACAAATAGAAAACAATCCGCTCATTGACTTGTATGTGCATTGAGCTTAGCCGTTGACCCCACTACGTCCCACCTTCTTGAGATATGCAGGGAGGAACGAGAAAAACGAGTCTCACTCTCCCTCTCTGACACAATCTCACCCAGGGGCGTCAATTGGGTATGGCTTTGCCGCGCACCCAGGATAGGTGTCCCTTCTTTTAATCTCTGGGAGTTGGCAACCCTAATATAGCCTGGTAAACCCTCCCTCCAGAAATCTCATTTGTATTTTATTTCAGGAGTGAGTCTGGCCTGCAGACCTATATGGGCAATTTGGCTGTGGGCTGGAGCTGGGCGGGAGTAATGTAGCTTTGATGTCCAAGTGGCCCTCTGATGTCCAATTAAGCCACTTTAGGCTGCAGTGATTATCACCAGGAGTAATTGTTGGTTTGTCTTTGATGTTAATGAGCAGCTTGTATGAAAGGTGTATTGATTAATGATGTGTGAACCACTCGGGTTCCACCTGATTGGCCTACCCCCGCTGTCAATCACAAAACAATGAGCGAGGACGCTGATTGGCTCGGTTATTTGGTAATGCACTAGAAACGCCCATACAAGCCTTCATGCCAGACTCACTCCTGGAATCAAATGGAAATGAGATTTCCGGAGGGAGGGTTTACCAGGCTAACCCTAATAACCCATAACTTAGCTTTTGCTGAACTGACGCCACTGATCTCACCTCCCTCTCTCTCCATCAATAAAGAGCCTTTCCTTCTCTTGTGACACAGCAGCGGTGTAAAGTGCATGTACTCAAGCAAAATGTTGAGGTATTTTTACTTTCTTCAGTATTTACAATTGTCAATACTTTTACTTCTACCCCACTACATCTTTTATTTATTACATTTATTTTTTACTCCACTACAATTGTATGAAATCTTTAGTTACTGGTTACTTTGTAGATTTGGAATATTATTACAAAACACATTAACCATTTCAGCCGTATATATATATTTTTGCCCTTTCAAAATAGCAGATCTACAATGCGTCACAAAGCGTTGCGATGCGACGCATTGTGACGCATTGTGAGCTTGTAGATCGTCTATTTTCAAAAGATTCTTTTTCATACATTTTGAACTTGAGCGTCGCGCCTGTCACAAACATGCGCAGAGCAAGATCTGTCTGGGAACTCAGTTCAGTTGTTGGTGGCCTACCATTGGACCGCGTCAGCTCCACGTACTCATCCACTCACACTTGCAGAGTTTCCCCTCTATCAGCCACTATATAATGATGCTGGGGTGTTTTCCTGCATTGAAACACAGTCCTCTTTCTGAAATCCGTATTTTCCCTACTGTTTAGGTTTGTCTCGGGCCGTAAATTAACGCACGCATGTGCGCATCCGTCCGTGTCCGTGTGAACTTTTTACTTTCGGTTTTAAAACGCTCTCAAACTTCGTTTTTGAGGCACATAATTTACTTTTCAGATAGCGTTTGGATAGAATTTAGTTGTTTAACTTCATATATGTGGTCAATTTGTCATGAAAGAGCCTATTTAAGAATATAATTTCAGAGAACCGGCAGGGGCGTGCAGTTCCGCGAATTGTATCCGAATAAAGCAACCTATATACGGCATGGCCCGTTTAGAAGTCCCCTTAACTCTATGGAAGTCCTCCCTGCGTCGCCCCCTGGTGGTCGGGGAAACGAACTGCTGGAGTTTTTTTCTTTGTTTATCTCTGAATCGCCTACAATCCCTTTAAGAGTGGGTGTGCGGGGCCGGCCGGTGAGCCGGGTGTGTGTTGTTTTGTTTTGAAGTGTTATAACAATTAATCTCGCAATAATATATTTGTTTTAAGCTAAAAAAAGGCAAAAACAAAAATCCTTGATTACTTAGTAGTACTAAGTTCTAATAGTGTTCTAAGTGTAATAATAGTGTTCTAAGTGTAGTTCAAGTGTAGTGTGTGATGATACCCGATTTCAAAATCGTTTAAGACTGAAAAAGTCTTGTATTGTAAGGCCAGCCTTACTCAAAGTGCTTTACAGTGTGCATTACATTCACAGAGCAGCAGGGAAGCAGTTAAGTTCAGTGTCTTGCTCAAGGACTCTTCGGCACGCAGCCAAGAGGAGCCGGGAATTAAACCTGGAACCTTCCGATTGCAAGACTCCACATCCTGAGCCACTGCCGCTCCCGGTAGCCAGTGTCATGTCACGTGACATCCTCGTCTACCAGTCTCCGTATATGGTCAATATACTGTACTTCGGAGAATATAGTGATTTGAACTTTGCGAAGTAGGTAGAAACCCTAGGAACCGCTGCACTGCTGTGGTGTCTGGGGGGGAGGAGGGGCGTTTCCAGGATCACCCCGATTTTTTCCATGTCTTCCCTGAGCCTCTCTGCTGACAGGATGTGGACCCTGACCTCTTTGACCTTGACATGCAGCTTCTTTACACACAGTCTCAGTTTGACTTCTCTGCACCTCTCTCCCTGAGTTTTATCAACGTGATTCTCATTGGATGTTGGTCGCAGAATAAGGTTCATGTGGTTAAACAGGTCTGATGTTCTGAACATAATTTGTATTGAAATGAATGGCAGCGGTGTGAACATATCAGGGTGGGAACAGTGTGTGTCGGTGGGGTGAGTTCCCCCTCCCGATTTTTGTGTTTGAGCCCCTGCCCCCCAAAATATGTGTACAGGACCATGGCTGATGAGAGAACGCAGTGAATGAGGAAGTGAAGAATGCATGTTCTAAACTCATTTATTTAAACAGTAGAGAGAAAGGAAGAGAGAGAGAAACATGCTACACATGCACCCACCCACACGCGCACGCACACACACACACGCGCACACACACACACACACACACACACACACACACACACACACACACACACACACACACACACACACACACACACTGACACACACACACACACACACACACACACACACACACACACACACACACTGACACACACACACACACACACACACACACACACACACACACACACACACACACACACACACACACACACACACACACACACCGACGCTGGGGACACGGACGGCAGGCCTGCCCCCCGAATGCAGGGCCCGCCGTCGGCCACGGTGGCCACTCTAGTCTTGCACTGTGTTCCACGGGAACCACGCCGCCCGCAAGGGCCGTGGAACCGGAAGGATCATTACCGTTCTGTCTGGCACCCTCGCGCGGGGGTCTGGAGGCACGAAAGCCCTCGCCACGGTCTGCGGCCGGGCGGGTGTCGGCAGTGGCGTGGTGCGCCTGGCTCCTCTTCGCCTGGCTCCTCCTCGCGGGGGGCTAGGTATCGCCCCTGTCGTGAGCCGCCTTCCCCTCCGGCTTCGGGCCCAAAGGCCGTCAAATCGTACGGGCGTCCGTGCGCCTAGCCGAAGCCCAGGCATGGTTGTGGTGGCCGTTCGCAGCCATCGCAAAATCCCGCAATCGTCACTCAGGTCCTGCCCCGTCGCTCCCTTTGGGGGGCGGCGGGCCTGTGGGCCTTGTAAACTTTACGTGTTATCCTGGGCCCGGCGGGCGTACGGCGTTCAACGTCTCTCGGGTTTCCCCCCTCGGGCTCTGGCCCCGGGGCGGAGCGTCTCCGGTCGGAACCAATAAACTCAAGGCCACGGACGGCAGGCCTGCCCGAATGCAGGGCCCGCCGTCGGCCACGGTGGCCACTCTAGTCTTGCACTGTGATCCACGGGAACCACGCCGCCCTCAAGGGCCGTGGAATCCGCTACCTTTTCCTGACCGATAGGCACTCGTAGCCCGCCTCTTGCAAGGGCCCCGCCGGCACCTCGCATGCTTCGGTGGACGCTGCTTGCAGCCTGCGGGCCCGACCAGGCGCGGAGGGACCACGTGCGGGGAGGCCTCGGTGGCCTGTCCTCCGCACTCCTCCGAGGCCGACCCCGGCCTAGCGAGACCGAGACGCTGAGCGCCGAGCCCCATCACGGGGCTCGGCGAGGAGATCCGTACGCAAAGGCGCGCTCCGGAAACTTCGTTTCTCAAACCCTGCTTGCGTCGCGTACTCCGGCGACCGACCAAACAGCTGCGTATCGGGCCACGGGCGCCGATCCCCTGTAACATGCTTTCGACCGGCTAAGGGGCAAAGGAAGAAGTGGTGACCGACGCAGTGCGCGCCTCCGGGAGACACCGCCGCCCTCCTCACGGGGGGCCTCGGCGGCCTCCGCGGACCGGCAACACCACGGCACGCGCCTCAGCTGGGCGCGACGTCCGCGGTGGAACAGGAGGCCTGCCTGGTTGATCCTGCCAGTAGCATATGCTTGTCTTAAAGGGCACAGCAGACTTGTGTGAGTTGGGCGTGCAGGCACTGCCAAGTGCCCACGCCGGGACAGTACCTTATATCCGTGCAGACCGGCCGGCCGGTGAGCCGGGTCCAACGCGCTAAGTCCATAATAGTCCCATGGGCGCTCGTCGCCGTTTGTACCACCAGGTCCACGCGGTGCTTTGGCCGCGGCCTGCCACTTCACTTAACGCCCGCCGAGGGGTGCTTAGGAGTGGGTCCACGGGACCGCCTGGAGAGCCGGGTGTCCCCCGGAGGCGTGGGTCCCCCGGACTGGAGCGAGTACCCAGCTTCGAGGCTCCCTGGGCCGGGTCGAGGCCTCCCCGGGGGTCCCTGGGGGTCCCTGGCCGGAGAGGCCCGAGCCGACCGGCCGAGTGGCCAGGCTCGAGCCTCTGGAGCCAGGGACCCCCGGTCCACCTCCGCGCCCAGGGACGGCTGTCGGACTCGCGGGCTGTCGGAGCTGCGAGGCGTCGGAACAGCGCCACGCACCCCCCTTCTCTGTGTGTGTGATAATGTAGATACAAGTATTGAAGTCTTGACTTCAATCCCACTACCCCTGGGACACACAGTTCTTTTTTTGTATTGGAAACCTCATAGGCAAATCTTAGATTGAGTCATATAAGTGTCAAAAATCAGTACTCTTTTACTGAAGTAAAAGTATCAATACTGCAATGTAGAAATACTCTGTTAGGGCGCGCTCCCACCGCACTTTTATTTTACCTCTGGAGCAGAATCTGCCAATGCTTTGTCAATGTAAATGCGTGGATTCACGCAAGGGTGGATCTTTCCGCCTGTCGCGCAGACCTTGCGTTTATCCGCTCTACACGACTTGTCCATTTGAGGCATAAAACTGCTGGAGGCAGGAGCTGATTTTCCCCCTCTGTCCAATCGGGTGAGTCGAAGGCGGACCGTCCCAAGACTCAGGAAGCACCATGGTGCTCAAGGCAGAAGGCGGTGCGGGCTACGGGGAGGGTCTTGAAAGTCCTTTTTTTTTAATCTGCTGGCTGCAAAAAACTGTGGCCGCGCACAACCTGCTTTTAACGCTAGCCGACCATGTTTTGGTGGGAGCGCGCCCTTACAAGTAAAAGTCAGAAATTAAAAATTAACTTTTACTTTATACTTGTACTAGTAAAAGTATAAAATGAAGAAAACTAAAGATAAACACACATTATTATAGTTATAACATATTAGAACTCAACATCACTATGAACTGATCTGACCACAGAGTCTACCAGGAGCGTAGTGTGTTTGTGTGTGTGTGTGTGTGTGTGAGAGTGTGTGTGTGTGTGTGTGTGTGTGTGTGTGTGTGTGTGTGTGTGTGTGTGTGTGTGTGTGTGTGTGTGTGTGTGTGCGCGTGTGTGCGTGTGTGCGTGCGTGCGTGCGTGCGTGCGTGCGTGTGTGTGCGTGCGAGACAGACAGAGACACAGACAGACAGACAGACAGACAGACAGACAGACCAGAACAAAGGTACAGAGCATAGGCGATTTTAGCCTCTGTCAGGAGGGGGGCAAGATTGTGTCATAGGGAGGGGGGAAATAGTGGATCTACATGCTCACAACGCCTCGCAAAGCGCCTCTTTCTTAGGTAATATTTGACAATTTGGGGGGACCTCTGTGTTAAATTGGCAATTTTTTCATTGGCTATGAGAGAGAAAGAGAGAGAGAGAGAGAGAGAGAGAGAGAGAGAGAGAGAGAGAGAGAGAGCAGCCATGGTGGTCACTTTATTAACGCCTTAATCCTTCATAAGTATCTAGCAGGCTTTCATTTCACACACAATCTATTTAGAATGCCTAATACCACTTGTATGGAAATGGCAAGTCAGTATGAGAACTCAACAAATAGCTAGATCTTTTTTTTATTATCAATCAATAGATCAGAACTGGGCTGGCCAATCTGCCATCAAATCAGGAGAGAAGGTTGATTTTTTCATTGGCTATGAGAGAGAGAGAGAGAGAGAGAGAGAGAGAGAGAGAGAGAGAGAGAGAGAGAGAGAGAGAGAGAGAGAGAGAGACAGACAGACAGACAGACAGACAGACAGACAGACAGACAGACAGACAGACAGACAGACAGACAGACAGACAGACAGACAGACAGACAGACCAGAACAAAGGTACAGAGCATAGGCGATTTTAGCCTCTGTCAGGAGGGGGGCAAGATTGTGTCATAGGGAGGGGGGAAATAGTGGATCTACATGCTCACAACGCCTCGCAAAGCGCCTCTTTCTTAGGTAATATTTGACAATTTGGGGGGACCTCTGTGTTAAATTGGCAATTTTTTCATTGGCTATGAGAGAGAAAGAGAGAGAGAGAGAGAGAGAGAGAGAGAGAGAGAGAGAGAGAGAGCAGCCATGGTGGTCACTTTATTAACGCCTTAATCCTTCATAAGTATCTAGCAGGCTTTCATTTCACACACAATCTATTTAGAATGCCTAATACCACTTGTATGGAAATGGCAAGTCAGTATGAGAACTCAACAAATAGCTAGATCTTTTTTTTATTATCAATCAATAGATCAGAACTGGGCTGGCCAATCTGCCATCAAATCAGGAGAGAAGGTTGATTTTTTCATTGGCTATGAGAGAGAGAGAGAGAGAGAGAGAGAGAGAGAGAGAGAGAGAGAGAGAGAGAGAGAGAGAGAGAGAGAGAGAGAGAGAGAGAGAGAGAGAGACAGACAGACAGACAGACAGACAGACAGACAGACAGACAGACAGACAGACAGACAGACAGACAGACAGACAGACAGACAGACAGACAGACAGACAGACAGACAGACAGACAGACAGACAGACAGACAGTGCAATCAGCCACTGCTTCCTAGAGCCACAAAATGATAATCCTCATTATGTTGATCATTAATGTAATATTCATAATTGCTAGATGGAAAATTTGTTTTTTTTAATCATTCTCTTGTCCAATTTCAACCTGGAATTCCTATTTTAGGCGTGACATTATAGACACAATTGTTTCAAAAGTTTTCACGTTTTGAAATGTCCAAAATAGTGAAATAGATGGAAATAGCTTCTAAGCTCACATCGCGTCACAATGCGAAGCGCTGTGAGCTTGTAGATCGGCTATTTTCACTATTTGAAACACCACCACAGAAATAAACAAACAAACAATTTGTCAATTCAAATGAGCTATGGCATGAGAAAAAATAAGTTTTCATTTTCCAAAGCAAGTGTCAAAACATAATACAAAAGTGTAAAGTAGGCAGCTGTAGGCAGTAGACCGCTGCTGCCCCTAGTGGCACAGAGTGGAAATACGTGGAAATAACACATGCCCTGCGTGACACGCATGAGAAGCAAGAAAAAAAAACGAGAAAGTCAATAGGCAATGACTGTATATAGATTATAGAAGTACTGTATAAATGGTTTAAGTGATTTAATGATTAAAAGCATGTATCCAAAATCCTGATATTGGTATTTATCCTCTCTCTCTCTCTCTCTCTCTCTCTCTCTCTCTCTCTCTCTCTCTCTCTCTCTCTCTCTCTCATTCAGACCCACATGAAGACCTCCAGTGCCTCCAGTCATATATCACTATACACTGACAGAATCTCTTTCAAATGGGAAAGTGTGAATTAATAATATACTGTGTGATAAAGTTCCACTTTTGTCAAGTACCTTGACTGTTTGTTCACATATAACCCTTACTGTTCATTTCTTGACCTTTCTGTGCTGCATAGTTCTTAAGCAAAGTGTGTCTGTTCATGCTCTGGTACAATACAGGCCAGGGGTGCATGCAAGGAAACCTAGATGAAGTCCTGATTATAATGACCAGTATCCAGCCTCTGATTAGAGGGATATTAGCCTAAAAGGCAGAAGCTATTTTGTCAGTCTAGCTAACTTTGACTCAGACAAACACAACATCTGTTCTGGTATTCCACAGGGCTCAATTCTGGGTCCCTTATTGTTCTCCCTGTATATACTACCGCTGGGAGAACTCATCGCCGATCACGGAGTGAACTTCCATTTCTATGCTGATGATACCCAGCTGTATCTTTCAGTAGCTCCAGACGACCCCTGCGCTCTAGACCCATTGTTGACCTGTCTGTCCAGTATAAAATGCTGGATGAGTGAGAACTTTCTTAAGCTAAATGAGGATAAAACAGAAGTTCTCATAATTGGCTCCAGTGAGCAGAGAGAATCAATAACAAGTAGACTTGGTAACCTGGCTGTAGAAAGTAACACCACAGTAAAGAACCTGGGGGTTATTATCGATTCTGAATTGAATTTCAATACACACATTAATCATGTCACCAAGATTGCTTTCTTTCATCTTAGAAATATTGCGCGAATTAGAGACTATCTGTCGTTAGACGATGCAAAAACGCTGATCCACGCTTTTGTTTTCTCTCGGCTTGATTACTGCAACGCACTCTACTCTGGCCTGCCAAAGAAAACAACTGACAGATTACAACTTGTTCAAAATGCGGCAGCCAGAATTTTAACTAAAACTAGGATGAGAGAACATATCACTCCAGTTCTAGCTTCACTACACTGGCTCCCGGTTGTTTTTAGGATTGATTTTAAAATTCTTTTAATAGTTTATAAAGCTCTAAATGGTCTGGCACCTTCCTACCTCTCTGACTGCCTAGAGAGATATGTTCCAAACCGGGCCCTCAGGTCTTCAAGTGCTGACCTGCTCGAGGTGCCTACAATGACATATAAAAAATACGGTGAAGCAGCATTCTGCTTTTACGGACCGACAGTGTGGAATAAACTCCCATTACACTTAAGACAGGCAGCCTCTGTCGATAGCTTTAAAGCACAGCTCAAGACCTATTACTTCACTCTTGCTTTTAGCTGATTCTTTGGTTGATTTTTAATTCCTCACTGTATTGCCTATTGTAATGTTGTTTTATGCCTTTGCTTTTATTTTATTTTATTCTATTTTTGTTTGCTTTATTGTTAAATTGGTTCTAACTGTAATTGTATTCTTGCTCTGTAAAGCACTTTGAGCTGCATTTCATGTCATGAAAGGTGCTATACAAATAAAGTTTATTATTATTATTATTATTAAATATTGTGAGGTACACTTAATAGTTTTTTGGGGGGGAAATGTGTTGGTCAAATTGAGTTGAAGGAAACTGTTTGTACTAGTATTTACATTAATAAAGGCCTTATAGTTGCTGTCGGGTAGAAACCTCTTATATCCATATTCTTGTTTTAATTTTTTCTTAAATGAACGCCCTACTTGATCATACTAAAGCGTCACACAAAGGCATCAAAAGTAGCAGATCTACAAGCTCGAAATGCGAGGCAAAGCGACGCGCTTTGAGCTTGTAGATATGGTAAGGTTTTAGTTTTTTTATACTCAAAAGTAACAGTTTTGCACCCGACAGAGACGATATACAGTATAATATATGAGTGATCATGTTGATCTTTCATAAAAGGTCTGAACAACATGAGGTGAGATCCACAGGCACTATTCCACAGCACATATCTACTGTAATACTGTAATAATGTGTTCACATCCAGATTAGATAAACCTTTGATTAAGTTAAAGTGTCATGGCAGCAACAGCAGTGGGGATGAAACAGCAGAGTTACTGGCAAGAGTCAAGAACCAAGCTTGTAGATCTGATTTGCTATTTTGGCTACTCCTACATGAAACTGTCATTCGACCAAGTATAAAATAGAACATTCATTTATTTAAAAAGAAAAAGCATCAGATGAAATATGCACATGCAAGGTTTCAGTCCAACAGTGTGGAGTATTATGATTCAGTGTACTCTAACATGACAGTGACGAGTCCTAAATCCTACAGTCATCCCTAAGTATATTATTCTGTGTTTCAACAGATGATGTGTGGTTGGTTGGTTGACTTGACCAGCTGTCCAGTGGTGTGACTGGTTCAGAGGTGCTCTTGCTTTCTGTGTCTGGACCTCACTGAACTGAGACCGGGATACAAGTCAAGTCACCTTTATTTGTATAGCACATTTATACAACAACTGAAGTTGACCTAAAGTGCATGCTTTACATCCAAAATAACACCACATAGACCTCCTAAAATACTGCATAGTTAAAAGAAACATACACAGCAATACAGTTTAAACACAAGAGCTAATTGCCTCACTATATAACTTTTTTTGTATGAATACATTTTAATTACGGGGCCAGAGCTCAGCTCTGGATCTGTCTTATTATTGTACGTATTCTGTTTCTGCCACTTTTCGCAGTTCTGGCTGAACCGTGCTGTCGCTTTTTAGGAAACTCGGCCATATGGTAGATGGTCATGAAAAACTATCAAGAAATAAATCTCACAATCTTTCGTCAAAAGGTGGCTCTATAGCACTCAATTGAAAATGCCAACTTTGAACAGGTACAACTCATGCCCTGTTTGACCTACAGCCATAAAACTTCAATACACACATGCGTCTACTCATGATGAACAACTTTAACCCTCTGACTTTTGACCTCTGACCTTTAGATCTCCCACCATTTTGAATTATATGAAAAACAGTTCAAACCTATCTCCTCCTGGGATTTTTGAGTAATCTGCACGAAACGTTTTACACATCAACTTTGGACCTATGCCGACAAACCTGTGCAAAAGATTTTCCATAAGTGAAAAAATTAAGCTTTAATGAGCCAATGAATATTGCAGTTTTATGACAATTATTCATCTGCCCCTAACACATACATGCAGACTCACATTTCTTTGAAACTTTGCGTTAATGTTGAGGGTCATTCCAAATATTACTGAAACCAATCTTACTCCAATTGGTCAAAGGGGGGCGCTATAGCGATTTTTTGAAAGTGCAAACTTTAAACAGGCAAAAGTCATGCCTCGTTTGGCCGACAGCCATTAAACCTGCTTACACATGTGCCGTGACTCATGAGGAACACATGTATCACGTTGACCAGTAAGCTCCCCCCTTAGATTGTCCGCAATTTTGAGCAGTTTGAAAAACACTTAAACCCAGGATTTTTCAGCTATTTGCGTGAAACTGTATCATCTGTGTGATCTCCTTTTTCACAGGTTCTTGTCTGTTGGTCCAATGGCTTCTCCCTTAAAAGTGTGCCTCACAACCTGAAGGTTGCCAGTTCAAGCCTCACTTGATGCGGACTTTAAAGTTGCATTGCACACAACATGATTGTGTCAATTAATACATGTGCAATTGTTAAACATAACCTGAAATACTTATTTGAGAGGGTATGTTTTTGCAATGTATGACATACTTCATTCTGAAAATAGCCGATCTACAATCTCAAAACTTTTCAGATAGCAACGTGTTTCTCAGTTTGTAGATCGGCTGCTTTCACTGGTTCACTTTTATCTTCAACAGACAACCTCAGCCTGGTCAAAGCTATAGCACTATAGGTAATGTTGCAGCCCGTCAATCCGAAGGTTGAGGGTTCTATTCCTGTTAATGGCAATAGGTTGACACGTCCAATCAATCCATTCTGCTTCCATCCTTCTCTCTCTTCAATCTATTGTTTCCATGTCTCTCTCTCTTCAATCTATTCCGTTTCCATGTCTCTCTCTCCGCCCTTAGATTGTTCGCAATTTTGAGCAGTTTGAAAAACACTTAAACCCAGGATTTTTCAGTTATTTGCGTGAAATGGTATAATCTGTGTGACCTCCGTTTTCACTGTATCAGGTCTGTTGGTCCAATGGCTTCCCGCTTAAGTGAATGTTTCACAACATCAAGGTTGCCGGTTCAAGCCTCACTTGGTGGAGACTTCATTTAAAGTGCATTGCAAACTACAAGACTGTATTAATGAATACATATGCAATTGATAAAGATAACATGAAATGCTTATCTGAGAAGGTCTGTTTTTGCAATGTATGACATACTTCATTCTGAAAATAGCCGATCTACAATCTCAAAACTTTTCAGATAGCAACGTGTTTCTGAGCTTGTAGATCGGCTGCTTTCACTGGTTCAGTTTTATCTTCAACAGACAACCTCAGCCTGGTCAAAGCTATAGCACTATAGGTAGTGTTGCAGCCTGTCAATCCTAAGGTTGAGGGTTCGATTCCTGTTAATGGCAATAGGTTGACACGTCCAATCAATCCATTCTGCTTCCATCTTTCTCTCTCTTCAATCTATTGTTTCCATGTCTCTCTCTCTTCAATCTATTCCGTTTCCATGTCTCTCTCTCCGCCCTAAGATTGTCCGCAATTTTGAGCAGTTTGAAAAACACTTAAACCCAGGATTTTTCAGTTATTTGCGTGAAATGGTATCATCTGTCTGACCTCCGTTTTCACTGGATCAGGTCTGTTGGTCCAATGGCTTCCCGCTTAAGTGAATGTTTCATAACATCAAGGTTGCCGGTTCAAGCCTCACTTGGTGGAGACTTCATTTAAAGTGCATTGCAAACAACAAGACTGTATTAATGAATACATATGCAATTGATAAAGATAACATTAAATGCTTATCTGAGAAGGTATGTTTTTGCAATGTATGACATACTTCATTCTGAAAATAGCCGATCTACAATCTCAAAACTTTTCAGATAGCAACGTGTTTCTGAGCTTGTAGATCGGCTGCTTTCACTGGTTCACTTTTATATTCAACAGACAACCTCAGCCTGGTCAAAGCTATAGCACTATAGGTAGTGTTGCAGCCTGTCAATCCGAAAGTTGAGGGTTCGATTCCTGTTAATGGCAATAGGTTGAGATGTCCAATCAATCCATTCTGCTTCCATCTCTCTCTCTCTTCAATCTATTATGTTTCCATGTCTCTCTCTCTCAATTAATGCATGTGCAACTGTTAAAGGTAACATGAAATGCTTCTTGGAGAGAGTATGTTTTTGCAATGTATGACAAACTTCATTGTGAAAATAGCCGATCTACAATCTCACAACTTTTCAGATAGCAACGTTTTGTGAGCTTGTAGATCGGCTACTTTCACTAGTTTTCGTTCCGAGGAGACACAAAAATGCCTTTATTGGTAAATGGTTTGTGAACCAGTGATCTAGAGTAGTTCGGGACACAGAGGCTTGGTTCATAATGGACGGAAATACTTATAAATATCAACAGACACTACCAGTAATTGTGTCAATTAATACATATGCAATTGATAAAGATAACCTGAAATGCTTATTTGAGAGGGTATGAAGTATGTATGACATACTTCATTCTGAAAATAGCCGATCTAGAATCTCAAAACCTTTCAGATAGCAACGTTCTTTCTGAGCTTGTAGATCGGCTGCTTTCACTGGTTCAGTTTTATCTTCAACAGACAACCTCAGCCTGGACAAAGCTATAGCACTATAGGTAGTGTTGCAGCCTGTCAATTCGAAGGTTGATGGTTCGATTCCTGTTAATGGCAGAAGGTTGAGATGTCCATTCTGCTTCCATCTCTCTCTCTCTCTTCAATCTATTATGTTTCCGTGTCTCTCTCTCTTCAATCTATTCCGTTTCCATGTCTCTCTCTCTCTTCAATCTATTCCGTTTCCATGGCGCTCTCTCTCTCTCTCTCTCTCTCTCTCTCTCTCTCTCTCTCTCTCTCTCTCTCTCTCTCATTCACCAGGTCAGGTCTGTTGTTCCAATGGCTTCTCGCTTAAAGGGGAATTTTGGACTAAAGTTTTCTTACCTTTTCTATGACGTTATGATATCTTAGGATGAATGGTACAGTAGAAAAATTTCATAACTCCACCCCTGAGCCGCCACAGCTTAAAAGGTGCGCGGATAGGCCTTAGGTTAGATCACATATTTTAATAGTTTTTTTTTTTGTTTTTTTTGGTGAGATCTGACGTTCATAGTGACAGAACACTATGCAACCAAAAAAAAAAAAAAAAAAAAAATACAGAAGTCTCGCTAGACGAGATTGAAATCTCGAGATTTCAATCTCGTCTAGCGAGACTCGTTTTTTTTTTTTTTTTTTTTTTTTTTGGGGACAGTGTTCTGTCACTATGAACGTCAGATCTCAAAAAAAAAAAAAAAAAAAAAAGCTATTAAAATATGTGATCTAACCTAAGGCCTATCCGCGCACCTTTTAACTGTGGCGGCTCAGGGGTGGAGTTATGAAATTTTTCTACTGTACCATTCATCCTAAGATATCATAACGTCATAGAAAAGGTAAGAAAACTTTAGTCCAAAATTCCCCTTTAAGTGTGTGCCTTAAAACCTCAAGGTTGCCAGTTCAAGCCTCACTTGATGCAGACTTCATTTAAGTTGCATTGCACACAACATGATTGTTGCGAACGCGGAAGGAGGCCTCCGACCAAGTGGAGCTTACTATATCACCGTGCTTGGGTTGTGTGTGTGTTTGTCTGTCCCTTATTTATGGTCTTTCCGTGTGTGTTCACGCTCTCATTGGCTCGCGCCCCCATGTGACTCGAAACTCCGTGCTGAAATGCCAGCAGCTGCACTGCCTGTATACAGCCGGCAGAGTGCGGCAGAGTGCACTACTACAGTGTGGTTGAAATATAGCAGCCTCAGTCAATCTGCGTTCGCTTCCAGCGTTCGCGCGTCTTACTTGTGTCAATTAATGCAAGTGCAATTGTTAAAGATAACCTGAAATGCTTATTTGAGAGTATGTCTTTTCAATGTATGACATACTTCATTCTGAAAATAGCTGATCTACAATCTCAAAACTTTTCAGATAGCAACGTGTTTCTGAGCTTGTAGATCGGCTGCTTTCACTGGTTCAATTTTATCTTCAACAGTCAACCTCAGCCTAGACAAAGCTATAGCACTATAGGTAGTGTTGCAGCCTGTCAATCCGAAGGTTGAGGGATCGATTCCTGTTAATGGCAAAAGGTTGAGACGTCCAATCAATCCATTCTGCTTCCATCTTTCTCTCTCTTCAATCTATTATGTTTCCATGTCTCTCTCTCTTCAATCTATTCCTTTTCCATGTCTCTCTCTCCGCCCTTAGATTGTCCGCAATTTTGAGCAGTTTGAAAAACACTTAAACCCAGGATTTTTCAGTTATTTGCGTGAAATGGTATCATCTGTTTGACCTCCATTTTCACTAGATCAGGTCTGTTGGTCCAATGGCTTCCCGCTTAAGTGAATGTTTCACAACAGCAAGGTTGCCGGTTCAAGCCTCTCTTGGTGGAGACTTCATTTAAAGTGCATTGCAAACAACAAGACTGTATTAATGAATACATATGCAATTGATAAAGATAACATGAAATGCTTATCTGAGAAGTTATGTTTTTGCAATGTATGACATACTTCATACTGAAAATAGCCGATCTACAATCTCAAAACTTTTCAGATAGCAACGTGTTTCTGAGCTTGTAGATCGACTGCTTTCACTGGTTCACTTTTATATTCAACAGACAACCTTAGCCTGGACAAAACTATAGCACTATAGGTAGTGTTGCAGCCTGTCAATCCGAAGGTTGAGGGTTCGATTCCTGTTAATGGCAATAGGTTGAGATGTCCAATCAATCCATTCTGCTTCCATCTCTCTCTCTCTCTCTCTTCAATCTATTATGTTTCCATGTCTCTCTCCCTCTTCAATCTATTCCGTTTCCATGTCTCTCTCTCTCTCTCTCTCTCTCTCTCTCTCTCTTTTGAGGGGCGGCCATAGCTGAGTGGTTAGTGAGCCAGCCTAGGGAGCCAGAGGCCCTAGTTGCCCCAGGTACGATTCCAGGCCAGGCCAGCAAATGAAATTTGTCCCTGAGCAAGACAACCCCTAATTGCTCACAGGCCCTCATTGGAAACAAGACCGCAAGGACTTTCATGAACGGACCTGTTAAAGGAATTATCCTTATCTATTCCGTTTCCATGTCTCTCTCTCTCTCTCTCTCCGATCTACAATCTCACAACTTTTCAGATAGCAACGTGTTTCTGAGCTTGTAGGTCGGCTGCTTTCACTGGTTCACTTTTATCTTCAACAGACAACCTCAATCTGTACAAAGCTATAGCACTATAGGTAGTGTTGCAGCCTGTTAATCCAAAGGTTGAGGGTTCGATCCCTGTTAATGGCAATAGGTTGAGATGTCCATTCAATCCGTTCTGCTTCCATCTCTCTCTCTCTTCAGTCTATTATGTTTCCATGTCTCTCTCTCTCTCTTCAATCTATTCCGTTTCCATGTCTCTCTCTCTCTCTTCAATCTATTCCTTTTCCAAGTCTCTCTCTCTCTTTCTCTTCAATCTATTCAGTTTCTCTCTCTCTCTCTTTCTCTTCAATCTATTCCGTTTCTCTCTCTCTCTCTCTCTCTCTCTCTCTCTCTCTCTCTCTTCAATCTATTCCGATTCTCTCTCTCTATCTCTCTCTCTTTCTCTTCAATCTATTCCGTTTCTCTCTCTCTCTTTCTCTTCAATCTATTCCGTTTATCTCTCTCTCTCTTCAATCTATTCCGTCTCTCTCTCTCTCTCTTCAATCTATTCCGTCTCTCTCTCTCTCTCTATCTCTCTCTCTCTCTCTCTCTCTCTCTCTCTCTCTCTATTCCCTGGCCCCGCTTATCGCTGCTTGCAGCTATATTTGTATTTATTTTTGTTTATGATTTTTATTCAGCATAGTTATGGTAGTTTTAACAAATACAGATATAGTAAGACTCATGTCTTTTTTCTTTTTCTTACATACAGGGACAAACAGTACAATGCGAAGCAATTCACACCCAACATAACGTTTAACACACAACTAAGGTACAGTTTTAAACAACAATGCTTGGAGAGGACACAGGCACGGCACGGCGCAAATAGCGCAGGTGGGCGTGTTCAACACCGCGTCTAGTGTGATGGCTGGGTGCAGATGGCGAGTTGAAGTGTCTATTACTGATTATTATTGAAATAGGGAATGGCATATTATTAAGGGGGCGGGGGGGTGATATGGAGGGGGGGGGATATGGGGTCAGAAATAGGGACAGGCTGGGTTGGAATGGACATTAACTTGAGTGAAAGTATAGGTCCGAGCCCGTTGGAAAATAGGCTGTGTGAGAGGGCGGAACTATTGAAGCCGGGACCGGGGGGACGTCAATCAGTGGGGGACCCATCCGGAGTGGGCAGTGTTGTTGTTGTGGTTAGATAGGGTGCGAGGAGGAGGCGGCTAACAGCAATATTATTCGCCAGAGCGTGGCTTCCTCGTCTACTCTGGTGTAGACCGTCTCTGTGAAAGAAAGAGGGACGTTCCCAAAATAAATTAAAGTTGTCGATGTAGCCAATATCGAAAGCACGGCAGGCGTGTTGGAGCCAAGCATTCATACTGACGAGGCGGCTGAATTGTTCATCGCTGCGACCAAAGGTCGCGATGGGCCCAGAGAGGAGGAACGAGACTCCACAGCTTCGTAGGAGATCGATGAGGTGTAAAAAACTTTCTTTTAGCATCTCCGATTGGCGACGTGCAGTGTCGTTAGTCCCAACGTGTACTATGATGCATTTGATGGAAGGAGGAAGGGACGGAAACAGATCTTGGAGAGCTTTGGATAGTGAATTTACCGTGGCACCAGGAAGGCAAACCGTGGATGCATTAAAGTATCGGACCCGTTTAATCACACTGTCACCGATGAGCAGAGTGGTTGGGTTGAAAAGTGGCCGGGGGGGCTGAGAGGATACAGGTGACGCCAGAGCCTCTATGCTGGAGCAGGGGGGGACAGACGGCTCGGCGTGAGGATTGATTGGTGGGGCCGGGGGGGGGGCGTTTGGTGGATGGAGCGGGGGGAGACCCCCGGACTGTCTATTTACGGCAGACATCAGCATTTTACGCCGAGCAGAAGTAGGCTTAACCCCCGTCCCGCTGGTGGTCCGTGTCGGCGCAGGAGCCAGCAAGGAGCCGAGGTGCGGGGATGGAGGGAGCCCCTCAGGGCGGTGAACGATGACCGGAGCGAGTGGAGAGGCTATTTCTTCAGGGACAGGGGGAGAGATTTGCTCAGGGAGCGTGGGGAAGTCCTGCTCGCCCAGCAAAACATAGCTGTTGCTGATGGTGATCGGGGGAACAAGACCCGATTTGTTGCGACAGGAGTATGATTGTTTCCCTTTTTTTGTTTGGACAACTGACCATGGACCAGGAGTGGAGCAAGACTGGGGTCGGGCTTTGGGCTTAGCTCCTGTGCGGGCCCAGTGGTCTCGTGGAGCGGGGACAGTAACGTCCAGGTCAGCCGTTGTTTGTGATGGCACGGCGGGGCCAACGATCACATCGGGGTCAGTCGAGTCCATTTCAAGGGCTGGGGAGACGGCCTCGGGACCCAGGGAGTCGAAGAAAAGCTCGACATCTTTGATTTTGTGTAGAATTGTGATCCTGCCCTCCAGTTCAGCTATTCGTTGGGATAGGCGATGGCAGTCAACGCAGTTGGATGATCCGGTAAGTGGAGGCATGGTGGTGATTGTGCTGGGGAAAAAGAAAAAGCTATGGCCAGTAAAGGGTGTAACAGTAATGCACGGTCGGGAGTTGATGACAGGTTGACCATGATGACCATGATATACGTCGTAACAATAAAACCATGTATTCCGGGCACATGTTACCCTGACCAGACCTAATTACAGTCTGGCTCAGAGAGCGGCCTTTTATACTCCCCACCCTCGGGTGCTACCAACCACAGGGGTACTCTATCATCCCCTATTTCACATACCCCCCCCCCCAATTCAAAACCCAATAATATACCATCAAACCCCCAAAATGACATCCCTTAACTGATCTATATTAACTACATCCCCAAACACCACAATAAAACCAACAAACATCAATCTACAACATTTGCCCCACCCCCTGCACAATCCTATCTGATGGAACCCTCCCGGAACCATAAAAGCAGCTGTTTTTGCCCAGGGGACTTTTTTTTGTCATGCACCCTGTGAGTGAGCGACAGGAGAGGACAGGCAAGTGTTGAGAAACATAGCCATGACATTTACATTCTTAGAACTCAGGTTACCATTATCATAACTATGACTACCATTTGCATGCGTCTATTTTATGTCACTTCACTGACTGTCAGTAAAATGACAAAACAAACCTATAGCATAACCATTCTAAACTCTGCTGTTTATCTTTCACAGGTGGTGTTGCCACTTCTCTCCCTCCCCCGACATCTGGAACACACCTACATGCCAAATAAGACTTTCAATAAAGATGATCATTATAATCAATTACTTATTCATACTTATTTATCATGTGCAATATCTAACCATGTTTTACTGTAGATAATTTTCAGAAAATGTGGTTAAGATTACCTTTGCCAAGTGGAACCCACAAATACATTTCTGCGGCCCGCCAAACAGAGTGGTCTGTCCCCTCTTCAGAACCGGACACTTCTCAATCTGTAAGATGGACCTACATTTACATTTAAAATGTAAGGTTAATGTACTGTGACAGAGACCCGTTGGTCTATGGAGCTAAAGCAATCTATGAAAAAGTGATGAGTGGATAAAATATGAACAAAAAGAAAACAAACAGCTTTACCTTTGTATAAAGACTGTGTCATTTGGGCTGCTTTGAGGATGGCCTGTTACCAGCATCAGTGGGCCAAACCCCTGTGGCAGCAAAGGTCCTCAGCCTTGACATCCACACATCAGCTCCTATGGCCTTATGTTTTTTTAGAAGTCATCTGCAACATCATGACAACAGGTTGTTAAATGCTAGCCAGTATATACCTAATGCAGTTATGTAATGCTGGTCAGCCATTTGTTTGTTATGCTTTGTTGATGAGCCAAAGTGTTTTTCCCACCTCACTTGCTTGTGTGCATTAACATACTATATTCATGTTTTATATGGTCAATTATGTTTATATTTGTGTCATCCTTAAAAGCTTATCTTAATGTTGCAATAATAGGACAGTAACTTCGCCATTTAATCCACAGGACAGGATCTATTAAAATGTATTTACAAAGTGTGGACTATAAATTCCCTATTTAATCCACAGGACAGGATATATTAAAATGTATTTACAAAGTGTGGACTATAAAGTTGAATGTAATTTTTTGTAATGTTTTTAAATGTATATTGTTTTTATATGTGGACCCCAGGAAGACTGGCGGTGCACTAAGGCACATCACAGCTAATGGGGATCATAACAAATAAACAAAACAAACTGTATGGTAATGAATTGCATGCAGAAGACTACCTAGCGCGTCATACCATGACAGTCATGGACCCACTAGTTCCTGGTTTTAGATTGTTTTACATTTACAACTCTCACATGTAAATAAACGTTCAGATTTCAAATATAAAGTGCTTATCCCCGAGCCACGGATGTAACAAGTTGAGCCGGACCACGGTAAGTACCCATATCTCCCGTATTGTTCAATAAAAAGCATTTTAATCCGATCGGCAGCTATTTTCTATTTTTTTTTTTGTGATGTATCAGAGTGCAATACATCTCCCAACCGATAATGTCAGGTTGTTGAAAGCATCAGTGAAAATGGCCGGCGATCGGATTAAAAAGCTTTTTATTGAACAATACGGAATATACAGATACTTAGACCTTTTGTGGCTAAACTTATTACATCCGTGGCATGGGGGTCAGCACTTTATATTTGAAATCTGAACGTTTATGTAGATGTAGCAGTTGTGAATGTAAAAAAATCGAAAACCAGGAACAAGTGGTTCCATGACGTTTGTGACGGACGAGCGTCATGTGAACCATGACTAAGGACTACCAATTGAATTACAAAAGTAGGCTACTTTGAAGAAGTCATGATATTTACCTTGAGTTAGAGGATGATGACAACACCCGTGTCAGCCAGTGTCCATTCATCAAATCTTTCAAATAAGTGGCGATGGTTTGTTTTCCACGTCGGAAAGTTGCATCCACCAGAGGTGGTTCACTCTCAGGTCAACGCGGTTAGCCCATAGAGTTAAAAGGTTAGCCTGGTTCCATACCATAGACCCCGCCCACTCTCTGAGTGGACTGCCTCTTGAAGCTCCACGCAGCATCAGTCTGATAATCAGGCTACAACGCAGTGTTTGTTTTACACCCCCAGAAACCCCTATTTGCTGCTCTGTGCTCAGATCCTGTCTAGAGCCCGCCTACCGTATCCGGTTATGTGTACCCACACATTAGTCTCGCGTTACCAGACTGTTGCCTCCCACAATTTACAAATGTTTCCGGCATACAGTCTGGGACTCGGAAGCTCTGATCATGTGTAAGGGGAAAGCGGATGCCCCTCCCCTACCCACTTCCGTTTCAGCATTGTGCAGTGGCGCAAAGGAGTCCGACTGGAATCAACGAATCTCATAAACATCGTTTATGTCTACTAGTGTCTTCTTTCACAGTTTTTTCGGCGTTAATTCCATGATACTTTTCTCAGTTTTCTGTGATAAACAATCCTCGCACAAATAACATGAATCTACTCCTATGACTCTATGCTTCCGCCTCGGTTCTGTTTCCACTGGGACTACAGGTCCGCGGGCACCGCGTCGTGATTGGTCGAATGTCCTTCCGGTCTGAACAACTTCCGTTAAACAGCTTTCGGGGAGTGGAGTTCCAGACTCTATTTAGCATTCAGAGATTGTGGAATAGTTGTCTGGTGACGCGAGACTACCCACACATTAATGCAAATACCGTTTCCGTATCCGCTTTAGACCCAGACCGGATCAGCAGCAAAGACGGAGTGTTGTGATTGGTCAGAAATCCCACATGGGACGGTTTGTTTTGAATGGGGGAGGGAGGGGCGGGGAGAAATGGACAGAAGCGAGCCGATTTTATTGGCAGCAAATGGACAGCTGACGGGAGCGTTTTGATTGGAAACAAATTGACAGGGGGGAAGAGATTTCACTGGCAACAAGTGGATCGGGTGGATTTTTATTGGCGACATGCGCCACCGTGCCCCCTAGTCTTTGGGTTTAAAAACTAAGTCTTTATCACCAAGCAACTCCACAAGGGCTTTTTTCCCCCCTGAGACAGATTACTAGACACCCGAAAAGGTTGTTCATCAGCTTTTAAAGCATGAATCAAACCTGAGGAAGGTCACCCCGATCGGGTGGGAAGCTCTACATGACCGAAACGTTTTTTTAAATAAATGTTCTCTTGAAATGTGCAAGTAGCAGTGTGCGGGCATCTCTCCTTCTTTGATATTCATTTTATCAGACATATGCTCCTCTTCCTACAAACCCATTGTAACTTTAAACTTTTTTTTGTACATTTTTTTTTCACTCTTCATACCAGTAACCTGTAAGCTGATTGTATGACATTCTGTATAGTAGTGTTCTATATCTGTCTGTCTCTTATATGTCATCATGATTTGTGTGCATGGGGTTCTCATCTTAAAAAAGCTACGTGCTTAATGAGTCTTCCAGTTTAGTTGACCTTGTATTGTGAATTTGTACTTCCATGTACTGTTGTTCTCATGTCTTACTAAATAAAGTACATCAATCAATCTATCACGTCCTGCTTCTGGTGGCAAATGTTGGACAGTAAAGAACACATACTTGAGTATTTCTTTCTTTCTTTCTTTCCATCCACTATATTTCAGATATTTTAACTCCACTACATTTCAGATATTTTAACTCCACTACATTTCTGAGAAGATACTCTTGGACTCACACTTTTCATCCGCTTCAGTCCTATTTCAAATATGGTGAAAATAGCAGATCTACAAGCCCACAACACGTCGCACCCCAACAAGTTGTGAGCTTGTAGATCTGCTTTTTCAGATCATTTTCTTGTCTTCTTCTTTTAAAGATTACAACATTCCCCTCATGATAAAACAACAGTTATAAAAACACTGCTGTTATGGTTTTTATTAAAGTAATCTTATTGAATACAATAATATAGATAATCAAACACAATGATGACATGATTGTGAGGAGAAGGCAGATTATATACCGTAGGCACAAATGGTTTATATAAACAGTGGTGGAGAAAATACTCAGATATTTTACTTAAGTAAAAGTAGCAATACCACAATACAAAAATACTCTGTTACAAGTAAAAGGCCTGTGTTCAAAATGTTACTTGAGTAAAAGTACAAAGGTATTGGCATCAAAATATACTTAAAGTATAAAAAGTAAAAGTACTAAAAGGTTTGAAAATAGCAGATCTACAAGCTCACAACGCGTCGCGATGCAACGCGTTCTGAGCTTGTAGATCTGCTATTTTCAAATAGCCTATAGGTATAGAATAAGGCTAAAGTGGTTAATGTATGTTTTATGATGTAATACTTTATATCTGAGAAGTAACAAGTAACTAACGTTTTCAAATAATTGTAGCAGATCTACAAGCTCACAACGCGTCGCATTGGAAATTGGAAATAATCAAGTAAAGTACAAATACCTCAAAATTGTACTTAAAGGGATATTTCACTTTCAAAAAAACTTTTGGTCATTTTATCGTCTACTCAGGCTTTTGTGAGACCCCCAGACAGTTTTTAAGTTGCTTGATTTAGTATTTAGATATTTGATATTCATTTTATCAGACACGCCCCCTTCCTATACAAACCCATTGTAACTTCAAACTCCATTTTAATGTTAGATTCATCAAAAACACCCGTCCTTGGTTCTGGTGACTCATACCGCCCCCCTAATACGTGAGGGGGCCATGTTTTTTCAATTACTTTTTTCATTTATTGAAAATGAAAAAAATAAAATATGAAAAAAATAAAAAAATAAATAAATGAAAAAACGAATCGGAAAAACACGGCCCCCTCACGCATTAGGAGGGCAGGGTGAGTCACCAGAACTAAGGACGGGTGTTTTCAATTAATTTAAATGGTTAAAATGGAGTTTGAAGTTACAATGGGTTTGTATAGGAAGGGGGCGTGTCAAATATCAAAAATGAATATCAAATATCTAAATATTGAATCGAGCAACTTAAAAACTGTCTGGGGGGTTCACAAAGGCCTGAGTAGATGATAAAATGACCAAAAGTTTTTTTGAAAGTGAAACAACCCTTTAAGTAAATGTACTTAGTTACTTTCCACCACTGATGATAACATGATTGTGAGGAGAAGACAGATTATATACTGTAGCACAAATGGTTTCTATAAAGCAGGGGTTCTCACACGCTTTCTTTTCAGAGACACTAGATTGATACCATTTTGGCCGCGGAGTCGCGGACCCCCATCTGAAGATATGTCGTGGCAGGGACCCCCATCTGAAGATATGTCGTGGCAGGGACCCCCATCTGAAGATATGTCGTGGCAGGGACCCCCATCTGGTTTAAGGTCACTTTGCCCACTTTATTGTGCTTAAAGGAGCACTTCACTCATTTGGTTGATATTTATATCAAAAGCCCAGTTTTAATAAACACATCGTTTTTCAAAGTAAAAGCTCCAGATATTGTTTTTCTAAATGAAAGCTCCAGACATCATGTTTCACAATAAAGCTATAGTTTTTTCAAAATAAAATTCCCAAAACCAGTTAAAAGAAGAAAAAGAAAAGTTTCATACATTTTTAACAATCCCCAAATAGTTTTTCAAAATGAAAGCCTCTTTTTTTCTTTTCAAAATAAACCCCCTCACATTGTTTTCTCTTCAAAATTAAATCCCCAAAACCAGTTAAAAAATAAAAGTCCCATACATCAATAAAAACAATCCCCAAACATTGTTTTTCAAAATAAAAGCATCTACATAGTTGCCCCAAGATCTAGTATTTGTTTAGTTTTTTGTTCAAAATAAAAGCCACTAGAGGCCCGGGCGCGCGCCCTGCCCCCTACTAGCCTGGCCACGAATTGTGTGTGTGCATTGCTTGTTAGTCGCGCAATACCTGGAAACCTGGTAACCCTGTGGCTGCTCCGTTGCAGACAGGCACAGGCACGCTAGCCGCGCACTCGTAACATCGCAGACCCCTTGGGGGTCCGTGGAGACCTAGTGTGGTCTAGCTCTGAGATTAATGGAGTACACAGACATTATGGCGACTGACTATGTGCAAGAGAGAACAAAGTAAAGCGAAAGCAAAGCTAAAGGGCTACAGTGGAGACGGACCAGAGAGACGGACATATTTCAATGGCCGCCGCTTGGTTTTGTCTCGGCTCTGGTCGGCTGCACTCGGCTCGGTACGACCCGTATGAACGACAGAGACACACGGCAAACAGGCAGAACAAACAGCCACGCATGCGTACCACTCCCAACTGTAATATAGAGATAGATGTTGTTTTTAAAAAGTAAAAGTTATAAATACAGTTTTTCTAAATATAAACTTGTCGAGGGAATCAGACCCTGGGTCAACTAGACCCAGACTCCCCACCGGAACCCCTTCGAGATTTGCTATAGTCTCTCCGGTTACCGGAATTTTAACCTTACTCCTACTTATCGCTTTATCTAGAATGGATAAACTCTGTCTCTTGAGTTCAACCTAGAGGATCTATTCTCGGTAGATTACAAGTGGCTTCCGACAATGACTAGACTGCATTGCTCAGAACTCAGGCACAAATCTAGAATTAGATTTAAAAACACTCAGTGATCGGAGACCAATACTATTGCTTTGGCGTCTTTCACCAGCAGCTACGGGACACAACTGCTGTTGTATCTGCGTGTGCTTTGGCATCAACTGTAACAGACCTAATTTCACTCTTGGCTCTGACGTTATCACCAAGCAGTCAGTGCCAAGTTATCTCTCGTGAGCAGCGCTCTTTATCCTGCTTTTATGAGGATATAAGTGAGAGCCACTCGTTGAGAAACTTAACACCAATCACCTTACTTAGTAATAAGCATCAGATAGATATCTCCACTGGGGAAATATCGTGAGAATGAAACCTAAAGCCGTGGCAGGGCCTGTCCCAACCTGTGTCAGTTAGAGAGAAACTCTCAAACACAGGCTGGCTCCTATTCTTAATGTAGTAATTTGTGTTACCAATCTTACCACAGAAATACAGGAAAAGGACAAAAAAAACTGGATATCTTTCTCGGCTAATGAAGCAGTGGGGAGGCAGTCGTCACACAAAATGAAGTTCAATAAAAAGTATTTATTAAGAAGTGAGATACAAATATAGAGTAGTAAAGTATTGAAAAGAGAAGAGGCCACCGAGGTGGCTATTAGCTGTATATGAAAACAGATGTCTCTAGATGCAAAAGTCCAGGAAGAGTCTGCCCAACTTTGGGCGATCGGGGGTTAAATACATCAACCCCTGTGGCAGCACACTGTCATTACACGGCATCTTTCGCCCCTCCCTTCCCGCCCAACTCTCACCCTCGAGGCACGTAGATACTTCCTGTCACGTCTCACTGGTTCCAAGCAGACAGTGCGTGACCTTGGCTTGTCTGGCCTGTTATCAGTTTACACATGCAGCTGGTGAGAAATTGTGTGTGGGAAGTTGTCTAAGCAAAAACATTTTAAAGCTATGGCTAATACTAGCTAAGCATTTGTTTTACATGTTTTAATGAGCTCTAATAGTAGGGACCCTGCTGGCCTCTTGGATCGGGTTGATATTGGGCGGGGGGCGCCCCGTAGAATCCTGTGTTAGGATGAGGGCTGGGGTAGGGTCCTTGGTGAGGTCCCCTCGGTGCATATGGGTGGGGGTACGTCGGTGGACCCCCCCCCTGTTGTAGGGACAGCGTTGTATGGTTGATTCCAATTGTTCCATTGCTCGCCGCCTGCGGGCCACCCAGTGGCTGGCGCCCTCGCAGCACGGTTCTGCTTCAGTTTCTCTCTCTTCTTCTTGCCGGCCGACACGGCTGGTGCTTGGGGCGGGGGCCTCACAGGAGCTCGGGGTCTAGGGGTCACAAAAGCTAAAATCATCGGCAGCACAGAACTACCCAGTCTCCACAACATCTACACCACTCGCTGTATGAAAAAAGCCCACAACATCATTAAAGACACCAGCCACCCCGCAAATACCCTGTTCAGACTACTCCCTTCCAAAAAACGCTACCAGAGCATCAATTCTCGCACCACCCGTCTCAGTAACAGTTTCTTCCCTCAGGCAGTCAGGCTGTTGAACAGCTGACCTTGTTTTGCACTGTATGGTCATTCACTTGCACTTTATTTTGTATTTTGTCTTTTCTTTGCACTATAGATGTTGTTTATGTGTATATAATGACTGAGAATGCTCTGAGAAAAACAAATTTCATTGTATTTATACTTGTATTTATACATATGACAAATAAACCTGAACTGAACTGAACATTGGTGGCTTGGGCCTCGCTCTCAACAAAACTCCACACAGGTTTTTTTTTTAGTTTTAAAGGAAAAAGATACCATGACATTTAGTTTGACATATTAACCTTATATTCTCATTAAAGTTAACCTGCAATATCCCCACGGCCCACCAGGGGGCGCCGTCCCACAGGTTGAGAACCGGTGCTATAGAGAAGCAGGTCTGTGTGTCATGTTCTTTTTTTTTCCTTTTTTCTTTTTAACCCTTTTCTCCCCAATTTACTGTGTGTTGTCACTGTGTTGTTTCCTACTGACTCACCTACCAGTGAGGAGCCCCTACCGAGAGGACCTAGAGCCTTCATCCTACTCCTCCCACCCAACACTCCCTGCTGACAGGCTCCGCCCCCCCCAGCCCGTAGGAATACATACAGTGACATTTATCCTCCTCCTCCTCCTCCTCCTCCTCCTCCTCCTCCCCTCCTCCCCCCGTCCCCCTCCTCCTCCCCTCCTCCCCTCCTCCCCCCGTCCCCCTCCTCCTCCTCCTCCTCCTCCTCCTCCTCCTCTCCAGAACACGGGTCAGTCATGTCATAGACGCTCCACAAAGGCAGACGCACGGCGCTGGATTCAAACCCACAACCTCCAGGATGTTTAGGTTGAGCTGAGATGTTTTGGTCAAAGCCTCCAAGATCTGACTGAGAGCATCCTCCACCTAGTGGACACACACAGTAAGAACAGCATAAAGGCATGAATGTCAACGTTTAAATGATAAAACTCTGTCACAGAACGGTGGACAACATGTGTAGTAAAGTGTTCTATGAGGATTCATTACAGATCAGACAGAACAATGCTTATCCGTAGGAACAGACACTGAGGAGAGAAGAGGTTTGAATAAACATCTGGACGTTACCTTGGTCTCCAAAGCTCTCTGTCTCTGGTCAAAGTATCTCCGCTGCTCAGTGAACTGTTCAGTCAGTTGTTTTTCCATTCTGTCCACTCTGCCAGAACACACACAGATTGATTGATGGATTGATTGATTGATTGATTGATGTTGAAGTAACACACATATATCTAAAGAATGTACAGAATAGTGACACAATGTATGACAATAGTGATACTAATCTAGTAAACACTAGACTAGACCATACCCGTGGGGGGATATGCACACATTATTTGGCAACCCGTGAGCTAGCGAACACAAAAACGCTAATAAACAGCTGAGATTTTGTGAAATCTAAAAATGGGCTTCGCTGTTAGGTGTTGAGTTCAGATGGTATTATATTGGTCAATGGCTGTTGAGAAATTGCTCCAGCCACTGAGGAGAACCGGGCAGAACAATGTTGGCCTCACCACCAATACACCACTAGACCACTACACCACTAGACCACTAGACCACTACACCACTAGACCACTACACCACTAGACCACTAGACCACTACACCACTACACCACTACACCACTAGACCACTAGACCACTAGACCACTACAGAGGTTTGTCAAATGATAGGAGGATTATAGGAGGATGAATGGATGAAGGCTGGTGTGTGGGTCATGTCTCAGATCTCCTCCCGGTGGGCCAAATAGATCCACAGTGTGAAGAAACGTCAGGTTATCCTTAACCCAGGTTTTACATAACTCCATGATAGGACTCGTTATTGTATATACGTTTGAGACCTCACTGTCCATGAAAACATTACAGCAGCACCAGTCCCGACTCCCGAAAACGCTCTCACATAAGCGCTCGTATATTTTGAAAATAGCAGACCTACAAGCTCACAACGTGTCGCGATGCGACGGGTTGTGAGCTTGTAGATCTGCTAGTTTCAAACAGCCAATGCAGGCAGATCTGCAATCTTATCTGAATGACTGTTAAAGCAGTTTGTTTAAATGAGTTTATAAAATGTTATATTTTCACAGGGATTATTTATTAGTGTGTTAGATATACATGTTGGAGTGGATACATGTGTCCAGATGCCTGTCAGACGGTCAGACATGCTGCTCAGCAGGTCTAGGATGGAACAGACGGGTTCAGCCAAAGTCTATGTGTCCTCAGACCTGACGTGAGATCTGAGCGGGCCGTAGGCTGAAGACAAAGTCAGGATAAATTGATAAATGTTGAAAACTGCTGTGATTTCGCCGTACGTCCATTTGGTCTACACCATGTTGATAAATGAGGGGCACTGTGTATAGTTTCTCACACACACACACACACACACACACACACACCATCTTACCTGTCAGTCATCACCTGAATCCTCTGGTCAATGGTTTCTGTCAGCTTACTGTCCACTCTGTCAACATGCACGTGTGCACACACACACACACACACACACACACACAGTTCAGTACATGTATTAAATGGTAAATGGTAAACTGAACTGGGAACCTTGCGGTTTGCCAGTTCACTCTACCCGGCCACTGTACCCACACACACACACACACACACACACACCATCTTACCTGTCAGTCATCACCTGAATCCTCTGGTCAATGGTTTCTGTCAGCTTACTGTCCACTCTGTCAACATGCACGTGCACACACACACACACACACACACAGTTCAGTACATGTATTAAATGGTAAATGGTGCATTTATATAGCGCTTCTATCCGAAGCGCTTTACATTGATTGTGCCATTAACCCATTCACACACACATTCATACACCGATGGCGGAGGAAACCATGCAAGGCACCAACCTGCTCATCGGGAGCAATTAGGGGTTCAGCGTCTTGCTCAAGGACACTTCGACACTAACTCTAGGGGAGCGCCCCAGTCCGGGATCGAACTGGGAACCTTGCGGTTTGCCAGTTCACTCTACCCGGCCACTGTACCCCTGAGCCACTGCCGCCCCCTCTATCACACACAGATCCATTCAGTTAGAGCACATCTGTAGTCTGAGGTGAATGTAGTGATTGACATGAAGTCATTGTCATCTCACCTGTAAGTCATCTTCTCAATCCTCTGGTCAATGGTTCCTGTCTGCTGTTGCAGCTTACTGTCCACTCTGTTACACACACACACACACACACACACGGTTCAGTACATGTATTGTGTACAAGGTGCAGGTTTATGGTGAAATTAATTATTGACATTGACACACACACACACACACACACACACACACACACACACACACTCACTCATGGGGAGCAATTAGGGGTTCAGCGTCTTGCTCAAGGACACTTCGACACTAACTCTAGGGGAGCGCCCCAGTCCGGGATCGAACTGGGAACCTTGCGGTTTGCCAGTTCACTCTACCCGGCCACTGTACACACACACACACACACACACACACACACAATCTTACCTGTCAGTCATCACCTGATTCCTCTGGTCAATGGTTTCTGTCAGCTTACTGTGCACTCTGTCAACATGCACGTGCACACACACACACACACACACACACACACACACACACACACACACAGTTCAGTACATGTATTAAATGGTAAATGCATTTATATAGCGCTTCTATCCGAAGCGCTTTACATTGATTGTGCCATTAACCCATTCACACACACATTCATACACCGATGGCGGAGGAAACCATGCAAGGCACCAACCTGCTCATCGGGAGCAATTAGGGGTTCAGCGTCTTGCTCAAGGACACTTCGACACTAACTCTAGGGGAGCGCCCCAGTCCGGGATCGAACTGGGAACCTTGCGGTTTGCCAGTTCACTCTACCCGGCCACTGTACCCCTGAGCCACTGCCGCCCCCTCTATCACACACAGATCCATTCAGTTAGAGCACATCTGTAGTCTGAGGTGAATGTAGTGATTGACATGAAGTCATTGTCATCTCACCTGTAAGTCATCTTCTCAATCCTCTGGTCAATGGTTCCTGTCTGCTGTTGCAGCTTACTGTCCACTCTGTTACACACACACACGGTTCAGTACATGTATTGTGTACAAGGTGCAGGTTTATGGTGAAATTAATTATTGACATTGACACACACACACACTCATCGGGAGCAATTAGGGGTTCAGCGTCTTGCTCAAGGACACTTCGACACTAACTCTAGGGGAGCGCCCCAGTCCGGGATCGAACTGGGAACCTTGCGGTTTGCCAGTTCACTCTACCCGGCCACTGTACACACACACACACACACACACACACACACACACACACACACACACACACACACACACCATCTTACCTGTCAGTCATCACCTGAATCCTCTGGTCAATGGTTTCTGTCAGCTTACTGTCCACTCTGTCAACATGCACGTGCACACACACACACACAGTTCAGTACATGTATTAAATGGTAAATGGTAAATGGTGCATTTATATAGCGCTTCTATCCGAAGCGCTTTACATTGATTGTGCCATTAACACACACATTCATACACCGATGGCGGAGGAAACCATGCAAGGCACCAACCTGTTCATCGGGAGCAATTAGGGGTTCAGCGTCTTGCTCAAGGACACTTCGACACTAACTCTAGGGGAGCGCCCCAGTCCGGGATCGAACTGGGAACCTTGCGGTTTGCCAGTTCACTCTACCCGGCCACTGTACCCCTGAGCCACTGCCGCCCCCTCTATCACACACAGATCCATTCAGTTAGAGCACATCTGTAGTCTGAGGTGAATGTAGTGATTGACATGAAGTCATTGTCATCTCACCTGTCAGTCATCTTCTCAATCCTCTGGTCAATGGTTCCTGTCTGCTGTTGCAGCTTACTGTCCACTCTGTTACACACACACACACACACACACACACACACACACACACACACACACACACACACACACACACACACACACGGTTCAGTACATGTATTGTGTACAAGGTGCAGGTTTATGGTGAAATTAATTATTGACATGAAGTTAAATCACAAAGTTATTATCTTACATGTCAGAAATCTTTTTTTTATTTCATTTTTAAAGACAATACAGTGTTAGACAAAACACCACAAAAAATAACAACAAAATAAAATATTACAATAACCGAAAAAAGACAAACAAAAACACATTGCTAGGTTTGCTGATGCAGCTGTCTTTCCAAACACCCTCCAGGGTCTAGTTCTTACATCAGCCCATCTGAGAATATGAATGGAGTCCATATTTTATCATAGATGTCCAACTTTCCTTTAATTTTGTAATGTAAGTAATCTAGAGGTATATAACTTGATATTTCTGTCTTCCATTGGGCTAGTGTTGGGGGGGAAGGGGCTTTCCAATTTACAGCAATACATTTTTTGGCAGCGATGAATGCCAGGTTGCTCAATTTTCTTTGGTAACTGTCACCATGTTTGAAATTACCTATCAAGCAGAGGCGAGTGAAATCTGTCAGAAATCTGCTTGATCCTCTCAGAGTCACTGCTTCTCTCTGTCTCACTCTGGGCTTTGAGGAACTTCTGCTTCTGCTCGGTCTCCCAGTGCTTAACTCTGATCACCCTCCTCCTCTCCTCTAACCATTGGGGAAAATGGTTAAATTATTATCATGCACATCAACATAATTTACACAGTATCTCAGCAGCTGTGAGCTGAGGTTGGGCCTAGACAATGTCAACAATTCAAACAATCTATTGATTAATCAATCAATTAATCAATTGATTAATAATCAATGTAATATTTGGTAGATGATGTACTAAAAGCACAGTTACACAAATAATGATGTACAAAAGACCAGTTGTCACAAAAAATCGACTCATTATTTATGCATCATTGTAACCTGTGCCTCCATTCATTCATTCATTCATTCATTCATTCATTCATTCAGGCGCTCACAATAAAATAGACAGTTGTCAATGATTATCTTTTGATCTAGACTTCACCCAGTGGTCAAATAACACTATAACCTTTTACTAAAGTTAGAATATGTTTTATTCTGTTTTATTTGATCTAAATCAAATACTGACCATACATCTGACCCCTGTTGGATGTGCTGGAAGACTCCTTGTGGATTTTCTTCTTTAAAAAAGAGAAGAAGAGAAGAAGGTGGGAGAGGAAGATGAACGGAGGAGCCAAAACAGGACGGGACTGGTACTCCATGATGAGGTTGTAATGCTGGAACTTCCAGTAGTGGTCGCTCTTCTCCTGCACCGTCTCAAAGGTCTTGCTGCATGGAAGGTTGAAGGAACAAAACCAGTGTTGGGCAATAATATTACTTAGGAGAGTAATATGTTACTTATTACTTATTACTCATTTGAAAAGTAATAATATTATATTACTTATTACTTGGAATCAAGAGTAATATATTACGTATTACTTTATATTACTTTCCCCGCGCCCGCCCCCCGCAAAAGAAAAGACGTGTACAGTTTTTAGCCTTTTAGAACTGAATCCAATTTAATGGAACAATAGAAAACAGTCAACAGTCTTTATCCTTTTAAGTATTTTGCTGCTACAAATTCCATATTTGGAATTGGATCAATAATTATCCTTACAGGAACAACATCAATCTGAACTGCACACACTGGCTGCAGCCTCTCAAAAACTGAAACAATTAAGTAAAATTTCTTAACCTTTTCAACATATCTTACACTGCAGTCAATATTAATCAGCCAAAGTGCAAGGGGGGGAGGAGAGAGGAGAGGAGATATAGAGCAGTGGTTCTCAAACTTTTTCGTGTCAAGGACCCCCAAATTGACACTTATTAGCCCGCGGACCCCCATTTCAAAAGATATGCCAGGGACCCCCATAAGAGAAGATTTTTTACGGCTCTAGCAGTGATTTTCAACCATTTTAATTTCAAGGATCACCAGTTTGACATGCATTAGGGCTACAGACCCCCATTTAATGGCATTTCTATCAGTTGGACCGCAATTTATATTGTAAAATCTATGTCAATTTGTTGAGAGTGTACAAATAACGGGTCCATTTGGTTCCATTAATTATTTTTTAAATTTTTAAATAGGCTCTGTCATGATTAATTGACCACATATATGAAGTTGAACAACTAAATTCTATCCGAACGATATCTTATAAGTAAATTCCGTGCCTCAAAATAGAAGTTTGAGAGCTTTTTGAAGTTAAAAAGGAGAAATACACGACGCAGTGGTCGCATACGGGTCATGCGCTACGTCATAACTGTGCGCAGGCTGCGTGCTAAAAATAACTGATCTGCAAGCTAAAAAGCATCTCTGACGTAGGTTGATAGCTTGTAGATCTGCTCTATTTTTGCATGGTGCGACAACTTGCCTCTACGAGAGACGGAGAGAGTACATATTAAATGAATGAATGAGCTAAAATAAATGACGCTCGTCATCAGTAACGAGTAACAAGGCCTTTTTTGTCGGAGTAATATGGTAAAATATTACTCTATTGGCAGACTAATACCTTACTTTACTCGTTACTGGGAAAAGTAATAATATTACAGTAATATATTATTATTAATTCGTTACTGCCCAACACTGGACAAAACAACAAACTGTTAAATCATATTTGGGGTTGATTGGATCTTGCGTTCATATGGTGTTTTGTTTTTAAGAGCTACACCACAGGGCGGCTGTGGCTCAGGAGGTAGAGCAGGTCGTCCATTGATCCGTGGGTCGGCGGTTCGAATCCCAACTCCTCCTGTCCATATGTCGAAGTGTCCTTGGGCAAGACACTGAACCCTACATTGCCTCCAATGATTCGGTCGGTGCTAGCTTGCCACCATTGGTGTGTGAATGTGGGAAAAGTGGGGACGCTGGCGTCGACTGTTCCCCGCTCCACCTCCCAATGCCCCCCCCCCCTGTATGAATGAATGAACCATTGTAAAGCGCTTTGAGTAAGTTTGAGTACTTAGAAAAGCGCCATATAAATGCGTTTCATTATTATTATTAGGTTTCCATCACAGACTGGTGCTGGGCTGTGTGTGTGCGTGTGTGGGGGGGGTCGTGTATGCGTGGACACGTACGTGCGCATGCATGTTCGGGAGGCACTTGTCAGAATGTACATTATGTGTGTTCGCAACGGGGGACGGCTCTGGCCGCATGAGGATGTACCGTGGTGTGTGTGTGTGTGTGTGTGTACGTGCTCGTGACGGCTCGCGCTTGTGTGTGTTGGCGACGGGGGACGGCTCCAGTTCTTACATCTGTATATGCGTGGGTGTTTGTGTGTGTTCTGTGCCTCCACAACGCGGCGACGGGATGTGCGTGTGTGTGTGTGTACACACTACAGAGTACAAAGTCACTTTCCATCCCTGATAAACTGTCTGTTCACAGCGGATAAGCCAAACTGCACACTTTGGGTGCTCATATCCCCCTATGGGTATGGTCTAGTACTGATAATTAGTGAAAACATGAACACGTAGTCTCAAGGTCAGAGAACAGCGCCGTTTTAAACAATTGAGGAGATGATATTGACCGAATATGAACAGGTAGGTTGTTCCAGTCAGAAGGAGCTTTAAATCTAAAGGATTTTTTGGAAACTGAATTATATACTTTTGGAACATCAAAGTAAACTTGTGCACAATGTCTCCGTTGGTGTCTAGAAGTAAAATGATCCGTATACTGTTTGAGATACTGTTTGTAATTAAAGTAGATACATTTAAAAATGAACTGCAACCAGTGCTGCTGTCATCTTACTGTGGGAGATGGCAAGTTAAGGTTTTCATTTATGGTGCAATGATGAGTCATATAAGGACATATACATGCCTACAAGGTTACTGTGGACCACACTAATGAGATGATGAGAGGAGAGAAGAGCTGAGTTCAGTAAAGAGAGACAGAGTAACATTAATGGAGTCACAGACAGACAGAAGGAAGGTGGCTAACAGGTACAACAGGGTTCCTACGTGAGCATGGCGATGAGCAGGTTGATGAGCAGTATGTTGGTGACCAGCAGGAAAACCACCAGCAGAATGATCACCAGCCAGTTGTTGTACTCGCTCCTGCATGGCTCAGCACCGCCCTCTATCTGTGTCATGTTGTCAGTGCAGTCTAATCCCACTTTAATTAAAATAACAATATTAACAATATTAACAATAATAATAATAATAATAATAATAATAATAATAATAATAACAATAATAAGGGTGTTCACGGCAGGTAGTGCTCAATGTTAAATGCTATGGCCCGTGAACAGACTAGGCTCGGTGTACACGTAGTCGTTCACTTCCCATAGTTGCTATGGGAAGTGAACACTTGCGACTACCTTTCGTGAACACTTCTATGCCGACTATATTTTCTCAATGGGGGGCAGTGGAGAGCCATAGTCAGCCTAATATTAGAACTATGGGCTGTGTACATTGTGTACACCTCCCATACTATGCTATGGTAAATGGCGTTTACCATCATGTGACCTCCCGGGACGCTGTTTCTCGCCAATTCCCGCCTAGTACAGCCTAGTCCAGCCTATTACAGCCTAGTCCAGCCTAGTCCAGCCTAGTCCAGCCTATTATAACCTAGTCCAGCCTAGTCCAGCCTATTATAGCCTAGTCCAGCCTATTAAAGCCTAGTCCAGCCTAGTCCCACCTATTATAGCCTAGTCCAGCCTATTACAGCTTAGTCCAGGCTAGTCCAACCTATTCAAGCCTAGTCCAGCTTAGTCCCGCCTATTAAAGCCTAGTCCAGCCTATTACAGCTTAGTCCAGCCTATTACAGCCTAGTCCAGACTATTACAGCCTAGTACAACCTAATAGAGCCTAGTAGAGCCTAGTTTAACCTAGTCTTAACTAGTCCAGTCTGTTCCATGCTAGTAGAGCCTATATCGCCCTCCCCTAGTCTGTTCCATCAAAAGGCTGGACTATTGCTTAGTCTCTAATAGGCTGTTTTAAGCTCTAGTAGGCTTTTCTAGGCTTTACTGGGCTCTATTAGGCTATAGAAGCCAGTACTTTACTTTGGCCTACAAAGGCTCATGCAAAACAATTGCTCGTGAACACACAAGCTATGGCCCGTGTACTCAGTGGTTAGTCCCTATGGTCTGAGTATCTACAGGGCTGACAAGGGACTAGTAAAGCCTAATAGAGAGTATTAGAGTCTGGTACAGCCTAGTAAAATCTAGTCTAGCCTAGTCCAGCCTGTTCCATGCTAGTATAGCCTATACCACCCTCCCCTACTCTGTTCTCCCAACAGGCTGGACTATACTAGTCTTGGGTGCACTAGGCTGTACTGTACTGTACTGTACTAGACTATACTGGTCTCTGATAGGCTGTTTTAAGCTCTAGTAGGCTTTGCTAGGCTTTACTGGGCTCTATTAGGCTATAGAAGCCAGTACTTTACTGTGGCCTACAAAGGCTCATGCGAAACTATTGCTCGTGAACACACAAGCTATGGCCCGTGTACGCAGTGTTTAGTCCCTATGGTCTGAGTATCTAGAGGGCTGACAAGGGACTAGTAAAGCCTAATAGAGAGTATTAGAGTCTGGTACAGCCTAGTACACTCTAGTCTAGCCTAGTCCAGCCTGTTCCATGCTAGTATAGCCTATACCAACCTCCACTACTCTGTTCTCCCAACAGGCTGGACTATACTAGTCTTGGGTGCACTAGGCTGTACTGTACTGTACTGTACTGTACTAGACTCTACTGGTCTCTAATAGGCTGTTTTAAGCTCTAGTAGGCTTTGCTAGGCTTTACTGGGCTCTATTAGGCTATAGAAGCCAGTACTTTACTGTGGCCTACAAAGGCTCATGCGAAACTATTGCTCGTGAACACACAAGCTATGGCCCGTGTACGCAGTGTTTAGTCCCTATGGTCTGAGTATCTAGAGGGCTGACAAGGGACTAGTAAAGCCTAATAGAGAGTATTAGAGTCTGGTACAGCCTAGTACACTCTAGTCTAGCCTAGTCCAGCCTGTTCCATGCTAGTATAGCCTATACCAACCTCCACTACTCTGTTCTCCCAACAGGCTGGACTATACTAGTCTTGGGTGCACTAGGCTGTACTGTACTGTACTGTACTGTACTGTACTGTACTGTACTGTACTAGACTCTACTGGTCTCTAATAGGCTGTTTTAAGCTCTAGTAGGCTTTGCTAGGCTTTACTGGGCTCTATTAGGCTATAGAAGCCAGTACTTTACTGTGGCCTACAAAGGCTCATGCGAAACTATTGCTCGTGAACACACAAGCTATGGCCCGTGTATGCAGTGTTTAGTCCCTATGGTCTGAGTATCTAGAGGGCTGACAAGGGACTAGTAAAGCCTAATAGAGAGTATTAGAGTCTGGTACAGCCTAGTACACTCTAGTCTAGCCTAGTCCAGCCTGTTCCATGCTAGTATAGCCTATACCAACCTCCACTACTCTGTTCTCCCAACAGGCTGGACTATACTAGTCTTGGGTGCACTAGGCTGTACTGTACTGTACTGTACTGTACTGTACTGTACTGTACTGTACTAGACTCTACTGGTCTCTAATAGGCTGTTTTAAGCTCTAGTAGGCTTTGCTAGGCTTTACTGGGCTCTATTAGGCTATAGAAGCCAGTACTTTACTGTGGCCTACAAAGGCTCATGCGAAACTATTGCTCGTGAACACACAAGCTATGGCCCGTGTACGCAGTGTTTAGTCCCTATGGTCTGAGTATCTAGAGGGCTGACAAGGGACTAGTAAAGCCTAATAGAGAGTATTAGAGTCTGGTACAGCCTAGTACACTCTAGTCTAGCCTAGTCCAGCCTGTTCCATGCTAGTATAGCCTATACCAACCTCCACTACTCTGTTCTCCCAACAGGCTGGACTATACTAGTCTTGGGTGCACTAGGCTGTACTGTACTGTACTGTACTGTACTGTACTGTACTGTACTGTACTGTACTGTACTGTACTAGACTCTACTGGTCTCTAATAGGCTGTTTTAAGCTCTAGTAGGCTTTGCTAGGCTTTACTGGGCTCTATTAGGCTATAGAAGCCAGTACTTTACTGTGGCCTACAAAGGCTCATGCGAAACTATTGCTCGTGAACACACAAGCTATGGCCCGTGTACGCAGTGTTTAGTCCCTATGGTCTGAGTATCTAGAGGGCTGACAAGGGACTAGTAAAGCCTAATAGAGAGTATTAGAGTCTGGTACAGCCTAGTACACTCTAGTCTAGCCTAGTCCAGCCTGTTCCATGCTAGTATAGCCTATACCAACCTCCACTACTCTGTTCTCCCAACAGGCTGGACTGTACTAGTCTTGGGTGCACTAGGCTGTACTGTACTGTACTGTACTGTACTGTACTAGACTCTACTGGTCTCTAATAGGCTGTTTTAAGCTCTAGTAGGCTTTGCTAGGCTTTACTGGGCTCTATTAGGCTATAGAAGCCAGTACTTTACTGTGGCCTACAAAGGCTCATGCGAAACTATTGCTCGTGAACACACAAGCTATGGCCCGTGTACGCAGTGTTTAGTCCCTATGGTCTGAGTATCTAGAGGGCTGACAAGGGACTAGTAAAGCCTAATAGAGAGTATTAGAGTCTGGTACAGCCTAGTACACTCTAGTCTAGCCTAGTCCAGCCTGTTCCATGCTAGTATAGCCTATACCAACCTCCACTACTCTGTTCTCCCAACAGGCTGGACTATACTAGTCTTGGGTGCACTAGGCTGTACTGTACTGTACTGTACTGTACTGTACTGTACTGTACTGTACTGTACTGTACTAGACTCGACTGGTCTCTAATAGGCTGTTTTAAATACTAGTAGGCTTTGCTAGGCTTTACTGGGCTCTATTAGGCTATAGAAGCCAGTACTTTACTCTGGCCTACAAAGGCTCATGCGAAACTATTGCTCGTGAACACACAAGCTATGGCCCGTGTACGCAGTGTTTAGTCCCTATGGTCTGAGTATCTAGAGGGCTGACAAGGGACTAGTAAAGCCTAATAGAGAGTATTAGAGTCTGGTACAGCCTAGTACACTCTAGTCTAGCCTAGTCCAGCCTGTTCCATGCTAGTATAGCCTATACCAACCTCCACTACTCTGTTCTCCCAACAGGCTGGACTATACTAGTCTTGGGTGCACTAGGCTGTACTGTACTGTACTGTACTGTACTGTACTGTACTGTACTGTACTGTACTGTACTGTACTGTACTAGACTCTACTGGTCTCTAATAGGCTGTTTTAAGCTCTAGTAGGCTTTGCTAGGCTTTACTGGGCTCTATTAGGCTATAGAAGCCAGTACTTTACTGTGGCCTACAAAGGCTCATGCGAAACTATTGCTCGTGAACACACAAGCTATGGCCCGTGTACGCAGTGTTTAGTCCCTATGGTCTGAGTATCTAGAGGGCTGACAAGGGACTAGTAAAGCCTAATAGAGAGTATTAGAGTCTGGTACAGCCTAGTACACTCTAGTCTAGCCTAGTCCAGCCTGTTCCATGCTAGTATAGCCTATACCAACCTCCACTACTCTGTTCTCCCAACAGGCTGGACTATACTAGTCTTGGGTGCACTAGGCTGTACTGTACTGTACTGTACTGTACTAGACTCTACTGGTCTCTAATAGGCTGTTTTAAGCTCTAGTAGGCTTTGCTAGGCTTTACTGGGCTCTATTAGGCTATAGAAGCCAGTACTTTACTGTGGCCTACAAAGGCTCATGCGAAACTATTGCTCGTGAACACACAAGCTATGGCCCGTGTACGCAGTGTTTAGTCCCTATGGTCTGAGTATCTAGAGGGCTGACAAGGGACTAGTAAAGCCTAATAGAGAGTATTAGAGTCTGGTACAGCCTAGTACACTCTAGTCTAGCCTAGTCCAGCCTGTTCCATGCTAGTATAGCCTATACCAACCTCCACTACTCTGTTCTCCCAACAGGCTGGACTATACTAGTCTTGGGTGCACTAGGCTGTACTGTACTGTACTGTACTGTACTGTACTGTACTGTACTGTACTGTACTGTACTGTACTGTACTAGACTCTACTGGTCTCTAATAGGCTGTTTTAAGCTCTAGTAGGCTTTGCTAGGCTTTACTGGGCTCTATTAGGCTATAGAAGCCAGTACTTTACTGTGGCCTACAAAGGCTCATGCGAAACTATTGCTCGTGAACACACAAGCTATGGCCCGTGTACGCAGTGTTTAGTCCCTATGGTCTGAGTATCTAGAGGGCTGACAAGGGACTAGTAAAGCCTAATAGAGAGTATTAGAGTCTGGTACAGCCTAGTACACTCTAGTCTAGCCTAGTCCAGCCTGTTCCATGCTAGTATAGCCTATACCAACCTCCACTACTCTGTTCTCCCAACAGGCTGGACTATACTAGTCTTGGGTGCACTAGGCTGTACTGTACTGTACTGTACTGTACTGTACTGTACTGTACTGTACTGTACTGTACTGTACTGTACTGTACTGTACTGGTCTCTAATAGGCTGTTTTAAGCTCTAGTAGGCTTTGCTAGGCTTTACTGGGCTCTATTAGGCTATAGAAGCCAGTACTTTACTGTGGCCTACAAAGGCTCATGCGAAACTATTGCTCGTGAACACACAAGCTATGGCCCGTGTACGCAGTGTTTAGTCCCTATGGTCTGAGTATCTAGAGGGCTGACAAGGGACTAGTAAAGCCTAATAGAGAGTATTAGAGTCTGGTACAGCCTAGTACACTCTAGTCTAGCCTAGTCCAGCCTGTTCCATGCTAGTATAGCCTATACCAACCTCCACTACTCTGTTCTCCCAACAGGCTGGACTATACTAGTCTTGGGTGCACTAGGCTGTACTGTACTGTACTGTACTGTACTGTACTGTACTAGACTCTACTGGTCTCTAATAGGCTGTTTTAAGCTCTAGTAGGCTTTGCTAGGCTTTACTGGGCTCTATTAGGCTATAGAAGCCAGTACTTTACTGTGGCCTACAAAGGCTCATGCGAAACTATTGCTTGTGAACACACAAGCTATGGCCCGTGTACGCAGTGTTTAGTCCCTATGGTCTGAGTATCTAGAGGGCTGACAAGGGACTAGTAAAGCCTAATAGAGAGTATTAGAGTCTGGTACAGCCTAGTACACTCTAGTCTAGCCTAGTCCAGCCTGTTCCATGCTAGTATAGCCTATACCAACCTCCACTACTCTGTTCTCCCAACAGGCTGGACTATACTAGTCTTGGGTGCACTAGGCTGTACTGTACTGTACTGTACTGTACTGTACTGTACTAGACTCTACTGGTCTCTAATAGGCTGTTTTAAGCTCTAGTAGGCTTTGCTAGGCTTTACTGGGCTCTATTAGGCTATAGAAGCCAGTACTTTACTGTGGCCTACAAAGGCTCATGCGAAACTATTGCTCGTGAACACACAAGCTATGGCCCGTGTACGCAGTGTTTAGTCCCTATGGTCTGAGTATCTAGAGGGCTGACAAGGGACTAGTAAAGCCTAATAGAGAGTATTAGAGTCTGGTACAGCCTAGTACACTCTAGTCTAGCCTAGTCCAGCCTGTTCCATGCTAGTATAGCCTATACCAACCTCCACTACTCTGTTCTCCCAACAGGCTGGACTATACTAGTCTTGGGTGCACTAGGCTGTACTGTACTGTACTGTACTAGACTCTACTGGTCTCTAATAGGCTGTTTTAAGCTCTAGTAGGCTTTGCTAGGCTTTACTGGGCTCTATTAGGCTATAGAAGCCAGTACTTTACTGTGGCCTACAAAGGCTCATGCGAAACTATTGCTCGTGAACACACAAGCTATGGCCCGTGTACGCAGTGTTTAGTCCCTATGGTCTGAGTATCTAGAGGGCTGACAAGGGACTAGTAAAGCCTAATAGAGAGTATTAGAGTCTGGTACAGCCTAGTACACTCTAGTCTAGCCTAGTCCAGCCTGTTCCATGCTAGTATAGCCTATACCAACCTCCACTACTCTGTTCTCCCAACAGGCTGGACTATACTAGTCTTGGGTGCACTAGGCTGTACTGTACTGTACTGTACTGTACTGTACTGTACTGTACTGTACTGTACTGTACTGTACTGTACTGTACTGTACTGTACTGTACTGTACTAGACTCTACTGGTCTCTAATAGGCTGTTTTAAGCTCTAGTAGGCTTTGCTAGGCTTTAGTGGGCTCTATTAGGCTATAGAAGCCAGTACTTTACTGTGGCCTACAAAGGCTCATGCGAAACTATTGCTCGTGAACACACAAGCTATGGCCCGTGTACGCAGTGTTTAGTCCCTATGGTCTGAGTATCTAGAGGGCTGACAAGGGACTAGTAAAGCCTAATAGAGAGTATTAGAGTCTGGTACAGCCTAGTACACTCTAGTCTAGCCTAGTCCAGCCTGTTCCATGCTAGTATAGCCTATACCAACCTCCACTACTCTGTTCTCCCAACAGGCTGGACTATACTAGTCTTGGGTGCACTAGGCTGTACTGTACTGTACTGTACTGTACTGTACTGTACTGTACTGTACTGTACTGTACTGTACTGTACTGTACTGTACTGTACTGTACTAGACTCTACTGGTCTCTAATAGGCTGTTTTAAGCTCTAGTAGGCTTTGCTAGGCTTTACTGGGCTCTATTAGGCTATAGAAGCCAGTACTTTACTGTGGCCTACAAAGGCTCATGCGAAACTATTGCTCGTGAACACACAAGCTATGGCCCGTGTACGCAGTGTATAGTCCCTATGGTCTGAGTATCTAGAGGGCTGAAAAGGGACTAGTAAAGCCTAATAGAGAGTATTAGAGTCTGGTACAGCCTAGTACACTCTAGTCTAGCCTAGTCCAGCCTGTTTCATGCTAGCATAGCCTATACCAACCTCCACTACTCTGTTCTCCCAACAGGCTGGACTATACTAGTCTTGGGTGCACTAGGCTGTACTGTACTGTACTGTACTGTACTGTACTGTACTGTACTGTACTGTACTGTACTGTACTGTACTGTACTGTACTGTACTGTACTAGACTCTACTGGTCTCTAATAGGCTGTTTTAAGCTCTAGTAGGCTTTGCTAGGCTTTACTATTAGGCTATAGAAGCCAGTACTTTACTGTGGCCTACAAAGGCTCATGCGAAACTATTGCTCGTGAACACACAAGCTATGGCCCGTGTACACAGTGTTTAGTCCCTATGGTCTGAGTATCTACAGGGCTGACAAGGGACTAGTAAAGCCTAATAGAGAGTATTAGAGTCTGGTACAGCCTAGTACACTCTAGTCTAGCCTAGTCCAGCCTGTTCCATGCTAGTATAGCCTATACCAACCTCCACTACTCTGTTCTCCCAACAGGCTGGACTATACTAGTCTTGGGTGCACTAGGCTGTACTGTACTGTACTGTACTGTACTAGACTCTACTGGTCTCTAATAGGCTGTTTTAAGCTCTAGTAGGCTTTGCTAGGCTTTACTGGGCTCTATTAGGCTATAGAAGCCAGTACTTTACTGTGGCCTACAAAGGCTCATGCGAAACTATTGCTCGTGAACACACAAGCTATGGCCCGTGTACGCAGTGTTTAGTCCCTATGGTCTGAGTATCTAGAGGGCTGACAAGGGACTAGTAAAGCCTAATAGAGAGTATTAGAGTCTGGTACAGCCTAGTACACTCTAGTCTAGCCTAGTCCAGCCTGTTCCATGCTAGTATAGCCTATACCAACCTCCACTACTCTGTTCTCCCAACAGGCTGGACTATACTAGTCTTGGGTGCACTAGGCTGTACTGTACTGTACTGTACTGTACTGTACTGTACTGTACTGTACTGTACTGTACTGTACTGTACTAGACTCGACTGGTCTCTAATAGGCTGTTTTAAATACTAGTAGGCTTTGCTAGGCTTTACTGGGCTCTATTAGGCTATAGAAGCCAGTACTTTACTCTGGCCTACAAAGGCTCATGCGAAACTATTGCTCGTGAACACACAAGCTATGGCCCGTGTACGCAGTGTTTAGTCCCTATGGTCTGAGTATCTAGAGGGCTGACAAGGGACTAGTAAAGCCTAATAGAGAGTATTAGAGTCTGGTACAGCCTAGTACACTCTAGTCTAGCCTAGTCCAGCCTGTTCCATGCTAGTATAGCCTATACCAACCTCCACTACTCTGTTCTCCCAACAGGCTGGACTATACTAGTCTTGGGTGCACTAGGCTGTACTGTACTGTACTGTACTGTACTGTACTGTACTGTACTGTACTGTACTGTACTGTACTGTACTGTACTGTACTGTACTAGACTCTACTGGTCTCTAATAGGCTGTTTTAAGCTCTAGTAGGCTTTGCTAGGCTTTACTGGGCTCTATTAGGCTATAGAAGCCAGTACTTTACTGTGGCCTACAAAGGCTCATGCGAAACTATTGCTCGTGAACACACAAGCTATGGCCCGTGTACGCAGTGTTTAGTCCCTATGGTCTGAGTATCTAGAGGGCTGACAAGGGACTAGTAAAGCCTAATAGAGAGTATTAGAGTCTGGTACAGCCTAGTACACTCTAGTCTAGCCTAGTCCAGCCTGTTCCATGCTAGTATAGCCTATACCAACCTCCACTACTCTGTTCTCCCAACAGGCTGGACTATACTAGTCTTGGGTGCACTAGGCTGTACTGTACTGTACTGTACTGTACTAGACTCTACTGGTCTCTAATAGGCTGTTTTAAGCTCTAGTAGGCTTTGCTAGGCTTTACTGGGCTCTATTAGGCTATAGAAGCCAGTACTTTACTGTGGCCTACAAAGGCTCATGCGAAACTATTGCTCGTGAACACACAAGCTATGGCCCGTGTACGCAGTGTTTAGTCCCTATGGTCTGAGTATCTAGAGGGCTGACAAGGGACTAGTAAAGCCTAATAGAGAGTATTAGAGTCTGGTACAGCCTAGTACACTCTAGTCTAGCCTAGTCCAGCCTGTTCCATGCTAGTATAGCCTATACCAACCTCCACTACTCTGTTCTCCCAACAGGCTGGACTATACTAGTCTTGGGTGCACTAGGCTGTACTGTACTGTACTGTACTGTACTGTACTGTACTGTACTGTACTGTACTGTACTGTACTAGACTCTACTGGTCTCTAATAGGCTGTTTTAAGCTCTAGTAGGCTTTGCTAGGCTTTACTGGGCTCTATTAGGCTATAGAAGCCAGTACTTTACTGTGGCCTACAAAGGCTCATGCGAAACTATTGCTCGTGAACACACAAGCTATGGCCCGTGTACGCAGTGTTTAGTCCCTATGGTCTGAGTATCTAGAGGGCTGACAAGGGACTAGTAAAGCCTAATAGAGAGTATTAGAGTCTGGTACAGCCTAGTACACTCTAGTCTAGCCTAGTCCAGCCTGTTCCATGCTAGTATAGCCTATACCAACCTCCACTACTCTGTTCTCCCAACAGGCTGGACTATACTAGTCTTGGGTGCACTAGGCTGTACTGTACTGTACTGTACTGTACTGTACTGTACTGTACTGTACTGTACTGTACTGTACTGTACTGGTCTCTAATAGGCTGTTTTAAGCTCTAGTAGGCTTTGCTAGGCTTTACTGGGCTCTATTAGGCTATAGAAGCCAGTACTTTACTGTGGCCTACAAAGGCTCATGCGAAACTATTGCTCGTGAACACACAAGCTATGGCCCGTGTACGCAGTGTTTAGTCCCTATGGTCTGAGTATCTAGAGGGCTGACAAGGGACTAGTAAAGCCTAATAGAGAGTATTAGAGTCTGGTACAGCCTAGTACACTCTAGTCTAGCCTAGTCCAGCCTGTTCCATGCTAGTATAGCCTATACCAACCTCCACTACTCTGTTCTCCCAACAGGCTGGACTATACTAGTCTTGGGTGCACTAGGCTGTACTGTACTGTACTGTACTGTACTGTACTGTACTAGACTCTACTGGTCTCTAATAGGCTGTTTTAAGCTCTAGTAGGCTTTGCTAGGCTTTACTGGGCTCTATTAGGCTATAGAAGCCAGTACTTTACTGTGGCCTACAAAGGCTCATGCAAAACTATTGCTTGTGAACACACAAGCTATGGCCCGTGTACGCAGTGTTTAGTCCCTATGGTCTGAGTATCTAGAGGGCTGACAAGGGACTAGTAAAGCCTAATAGAGAGTATTAGAGTCTGGTACAGCCTAGTACACTCTAGTCTAGCCTAGTCCAGCCTGTTCCATGCTAGTATAGCCTATACCAACCTCCACTACTCTGTTCTCCCAACAGGCTGGACTATACTAGTCTTGGGTGCACTAGGCTGTACTGTACTGTACTGTACTGTACTGTACTAGACTCTACTGGTCTCTAATAGGCTGTTTTAAGCTCTAGTAGGCTTTGCTAGGCTTTACTGGGCTCTATTAGGCTATAGAAGCCAGTACTTTACTGTGGCCTACAAAGGCTCATGCGAAACTATTGCTCGTGAACACACAAGCTATGGCCCGTGTACGCAGTGTTTAGTCCCTATGGTCTGAGTATCTAGAGGGCTGACAAGGGACTAGTAAAGCCTAATAGAGAGTATTAGAGTCTGGTACAGCCTAGTACACTCTAGTCTAGCCTAGTCCAGCCTGTTCCATGCTAGTATAGCCTATACCAACCTCCACTACTCTGTTCTCCCAACAGGCTGGACTATACTAGTCTTGGGTGCACTAGGCTGTACTGTACTGTACTGTACTAGACTCTACTGGTCTCTAATAGGCTGTTTTAAGCTCTAGTAGGCTTTGCTAGGCTTTACTGGGCTCTATTAGGCTATAGAAGCCAGTACTTTACTGTGGCCTACAAAGGCTCATGCGAAACTATTGCTCGTGAACACACAAGCTATGGCCCGTGTACGCAGTGTTTAGTCCCTATGGTCTGAGTATCTAGAGGGCTGACAAGGGACTAGTAAAGCCTAATAGAGAGTATTAGAGTCTGGTACAGCCTAGTACACTCTAGTCTAGCCTAGTCCAGCCTGTTCCATGCTAGTATAGCCTATACCAACCTCCACTACTCTGTTCTCCCAACAGGCTGGACTATACTAGTCTTGGGTGCACTAGGCTGTACTGTACTGTACTGTACTGTACTGTACTGTACTGTACTGTACTGTACTGTACTGTACTGTACTGTACTGTACTGTACTGTACTGTACTGTACTGTACTGTACTGTACTAGACTCTACTGGTCTCTAATAGGCTGTTTTAAGCTCTAGTAGGCTTTGCTAGGCTTTAGTGGGCTCTATTAGGCTATAGAAGCCAGTACTTTACTGTGGCCTACAAAGGCTCATGCGAAACTATTGCTCGTGAACACACAAGCTATGGCCCGTGTACGCAGTGTTTAGTCCCTATGGTCTGAGTATCTAGAGGGCTGACAAGGGACTAGTAAAGCCTAATAGAGAGTATTAGAGTCTGGTACAGCCTAGTACACTCTAGTCTAGCCTAGTCCAGCCTGTTCCATGCTAGTATAGCCTATACCAACCTCCACTACTCTGTTCTCCCAACAGGCTGGACTATACTAGTCTTGGGTGCACTAGGCTGTACTGTACTGTACTGTACTGTACTGTACTGTACTGTACTGTACTGTACTGTACTGTACTAGACTCTACTGGTCTCTAATAGGCTGTTTTAAGCTCTAGTAGGCTTTGCTAGGCTTTACTGGGCTCTATTAGGCTATAGAAGCCAGTACTTTACTGTGGCCTACAAAGGCTCATGCGAAACTATTGCTCGTGAACACACAAGCTATGGCCCGTGTACGCAGTGTATAGTCCCTATGGTCTGAGTATCTAGAGGGCTGAAAAGGGACTAGTAAAGCCTAATAGAGAGTATTAGAGTCTGGTACAGCCTAGTACACTCTAGTCTAGCCTAGTCCAGCCTGTTTCATGCTAGCATAGCCTATACCAACCTCCACTACTCTGTTCTCCCAACAGGCTGGACTATACTAGTCTTGGGTGCACTAGGCTGTACTGTACTGTACTGTACTGTACTGTACTGTACTGTACTGTACTGTACTGTACTGTACTGTACTGTACTAGACTCTACTGGTCTCTAATAGGCTGTTTTAAGCTCTAGTAGGCTTTGCTAGGCTTTACTATTAGGCTATAGAAGCCAGTACTTTACTGTGGCCTACAAAGGCTCATGCGAAACTATTGCTCGTGAACACACAAGCTATGGCCCGTGTACACAGTGTTTAGTCCCTATGGTCTGAGTATCTACAGGGCTGACAAGGGACTAGTAAAGCCTAATAGAGAGTATTAGAGTCTGGTACAGCCTAGTACACTCTAGTCTAGCCTAGTCCAGCCTGTTCCATGCTAGTATAGCCTATACCAACCTCCACTACTCTGTTCTCCCAACAGGCTGGACTATACTAGTCTTGGGTGCACTAGGCTGTACTGTACTGTACTGTACTGTACTAGACTCTACTGGTCTCTAATAGGCTGTTTTAAGCTCTAGTAGGCTTTGCTAGGCTTTACTGGGCTCTATTAGGCTATAGAAGCCAGTACTTTACTGTGGCCTACAAAGGCTCATGCGAAACTATTGCTCGTGAACACACAAGCTATGGCCCGTGTACGCAGTGTTTAGTCCCTATGGTCTGAGTATCTACAGGGCTGACAAGGGACTAGTAAAGCCTAATAGAGAGTATTAGAGTCTGGTACAGCCTAGTACACTCTAGTCTAGCCTAGTCCAGCCTGTTCCATGCTAGTATAGCCTATACCAACCTCCACTACTCTGTTCTCCCAACAGGCTGGACTATACTAGTCTTGGGTGCACTAGGCTGTACTGTACTGTACTGTACTGTACTGTACTGTACTGTACTGTACTGTACTGTACTAGACTCTACTGGTCTCTAATAGGCTGTTTTAAGCTCTAGTAGGCTTTGCTAGGCTTTACTGGGCTCTATTAGGCTATAAAAGCCAGTACTTTACTGTGGCCTACAAAGGCTCATGCAAAACTATTGCTCGTGAACACACAAGCTATGGCCCGTGTACACAGTGTTTAGTCCCTATGGTCTGAGTATCTACAGGGCTGACAAGGGACTAGTAAAGCCTAATAGAGAGTATTAGAGTCTGGTAGAGCCTAGTACACTCTAGTCTAGCCTAGTCCAGCCTGTTTCATGCTAGTATAGCCTATACCAACCTCCACTACTCTGTTCTCCCAACAGGCTGGACTATACTAGTCTTGGGTGCACTAGGCTGTACTGTACTGTACTGTACTGTACTGTACTGTACTAGACTCTACTGGTCTCTAATAGGCTGTTTTAAGCTCTAGTAGGCTTTGCTAGGCTTTACTGGGCTCTATTAGGCTATAGAAGCCAGTACTTTACTGTGGCCTACAAAGGCTCATGCGAAACTATTGCTCGTGAACACACAAGCTATGGCCCGTGTACGCAGTGTTTAGTCCCTATGGTCTGAGTATCTACAGGGCTGACAAGGGACTAGTAAAGCCTAATAGAGAGTATTAGAGTCTGGTACAGCCTAGTACACTCTAGTCTAGCCTAGTCCAGCCTGTTCCATGCTAGTATAGCCTATACCAACCTCCACTACTCTGTTCTCCCAACAGGCTGGACTATACTAGTCTTGGGTGCACTAGGCTGTACTGTACTGTACTGTACTGTACTGTACTGTACTGTACTGTACTGTACTGTACTAGACTCTACTGGTCTCTAATAGGCTGTTTTAAGCTCTAGTAGGCTTTGCTAGGCTTTACTGGGCTCTATTAGGCTATAAAAGCCAGTACTTTACTGTGGCCTACAAAGGCTCATGCAAAACTATTGCTCGTGAACACACAAGCTATGGCCCGTGTACACAGTGTTTAGTCCCTATGGTCTGAGTATCTACAGGGCTGACAAGGGACTAGTAAAGCCTAATAGAGAGTATTAGAGTCTGGTAGAGCCTAGTACACTCTAGTCTAGCCTAGTCCAGCCTGTTTCATGCTAGTATAGCCTATACCAACCTCCACTACTCTGTTCTCCCAACAGGCTGGACTATACTAGTCTTGGGTGCACTAGGCTGTACTGTACTGTACTGTACTGTACTGTACTAGACTCTACTGGTCTCTAATAGGCTGTTTTAAGCTCTAGTAGGCTTTGCTAGGCTTTACTGGGCTCTATTAGGCTATAGAAGCCAGTACTTTACTGTGGCCTACAAAGGCTCATGCGAAACTATTGCTCGTGAACACACAAGCTATGGCCCGTGTACACAGTGTTTAGTCCCTATGGTCTGAGTATCTACAGGGCTGACAAGGGACTAGTAAAGCCTAATAGAGAGTATTAGAGTCTGGTACAGCCTAGTACACTCTAGTCTAGCCTAGTCCAGCCTGTTCCATGCTAGTATAGCCTATACCAACCTCCACTACTCTGTTCTCCCAACAGGCTGGACTATACTAGTCTTGGGTGCACTAGGCTGTACTGTACTGTACTGTACTGTACTGTACTGTACTAGACTCTACTGGTCTCTAATAGGCTGTTTTAAGCTCTAGTAGGCTTTGCTAGGCTTTACTGGGCTCTATTAGGCTATAGAAGCCAGTACTTTACTTTGGCCTACAAAGGCTCTTGCAAAACTATTGCTCGTGAACACACAAGCTATGGCCCGTGTACGCAGTGTTTAGTCCCTATGGTCTGAGTATCTAGAGGGCTGACAAGGGACTAGTAAAGCCTAATAGAGAGTATTAGAGTCTGGTACAGCCTAGTACACTCTAGTCTAGCCTAGTCCAGCCTGTTCCATGCTAGTATAGCCTATACCAACCTCCACTACTCTGTTCTCCCAACAGGCTGGACTATACTAGTCTTGGGTGCACTAGGCTGTACTGTACTGTACTGTACTGTACTAGACTCTACTGGTCTCTAATAGGCTGTTTTAAGCTCTAGTAGGCTTTGCTAGGCTTTACTGGGCTCTATTAGGCTATAGAAGCCAGTACTTTACTTTGGCCTACAAAGGCTCTTGCAAAACTATTGCTCGTGAACACACAAGCTATGGCCCGTGTACACAGTGTTTAGTCCCTATGGTCTGAGTATCTAAAGGGCTGACAAGGGACTAGTAAAGCCTAATAGAGAGTATTAGAGTCTGGTACAGCCTAGTACACTCTAGTCTAGCCTAGTCCAGCCTGTTCCATGCTAGTATAGCCTATATCAACCTCCACTACTCTGTTCTCCCAACAGGCTGGACTATACTAGTCTTGGGTGCACTAGGCTGTACTGTACTGTACTGTACTGTACTGTACTGTACTAGACTCTACTGGTCTCTAATAGGCTGTTTTAAGCTCTAGTAGGCTTTGCTAGGCTTTACTGGGCTCTATTAGGCTATAGAAGCCAGTACTTTACTTTGGCCTACAAAGGCTCTTGCAAAACTATTGCTCGTGAACACACAAGCTATGGCCCGTGTACACAGTGTTTAGTCCCTATGGTCTGAGTATCTAAAGGGCTGACAAGGGACTAGTAAAGCCTAATAGAGAGTATTAGAGTCTGGTACAGCCTAGTACACTCTAGTCTAGCCTAGTCCAGCCTGTTCCATGCTAGTATAGCCTATACCAACCTCCACTACTCTGTTCTCCCAACAGGCTGGACTATACTAGTCTTGGGTGCACTAGGCTGTACTGTACTGTACTGTACTAGACTCTACTGGTCTCTAATAGGCTGTTTTAAGCTCTAGTAGGCTTTGCTAGGCTTTACTGGGCTCTATTAGGCTATAGAAGCCAGTACTTTACTTTGGCCTACAAAGGCTCTTGCAAAACTATTGCTCGTGAACACACAAGCTATGGCCCGTGTACACAGTGTTTAGTCCCTATGGTCTGAGTATCTAAAGGGCTGACAAGGGACTAGTAAAGCCTAATAGAGAGTATTAGAGTCTGGTACAGCCTAGTACACTCTAGTCTAGCCTAGTCCAGCCTGTTCCATGCTAGTATAGCCTATACCCACCTCCCCTACTCTGTTCTCCCAACAGGCTGGACTATACTAGTCTTGGGTGCACTAGGCTGTACTGTACTGTACTGTACTGTACTAGACTCTACTGGTCTCTAATAGGCTGTTTTAAGCTCTAGTAGGCTTTGCTAGGCTTTACTGGGCTCTATTAGGCTATAGAAGCCAGTACTTTACTTTGGCCTACAAAGGCTCTTGCAAAACTATTGCTCGTGAACACACAAGCTATGGCCCGTGTACACAGTGTTTAGTCCCTATGGTCTGAGCATCTAAAGGGCTGACAAGGGACTAGTAAAGCCTAATAGAGAGTATTAGAGTCTGGTACAGCCTAGTACACTCTAGTCTAGCCTAGTCCAGCCTGTTCCATGCTAGTATAGCCTATACCAACCTCCACTACTCTGTTCTCCCAACAGGCTGGACTATACTAGTCTTGGGTGCACTAGGCTGTACTGTACTGTACTGTACTAGACTCTACTGGTCTCTAATAGGCTGTTTTAAGCTCTAGTAGGCTTTGCTAGGCTTTACTGGGCTCTATTAGGCTATAGAAGCCAGTACTTTACTTTGGCCTACAAAGGCTCTTGCAAAACTATTGCTCGTGAACACACAAGCTATGGCCCGTGTACACAGTGTTTAGTCCCTATGGTCTGAGTATCTAAAGGGCTGACAAGGGACTAGTAAAGCCTAATAGAGAGTATTAGAGTCTGGTACAGCCTAGTACACTCTAGTCTAGCCTAGTCCAGCCTGTTCCATGCTAGTATAGCCTATACCAACCTCCACTACTCTGTTCTCCCAACAGGCTGGACTATACTAGTCTTGGGTGCACTAGGCTGTACTGTACTGTACTGTACTGTACTGTACTAGACTCTACTGGTCTCTAATAGGCTGTTTTAAGCTCTAGTAGGCTTTGCTAGGCTTTACTGGGCTCTATCAGGCTATAGAAGCCAGTACTTTACTTTGGCCTACAAAGGCTCTTGCAAAACTATTGCTCGTGAACACACAAGCTATGGCCCGTGTACGCAGTGTTTAGTCCCTATGGTCTGAGTATCTAAAGGGCTGACAAGGGATTAGTAAAGCCTAATAGAGAGTATTAGAGTCTGGTACAGCCTAGTACACTCTAGTCTAGCCTAGTCCAGCCTGTTCCATGCTAGTATAGCCTATACCAACCTCCACTACTCTGTTCTCCCAACAGGCTGGACTATACTAGTCTTGGGTGCACTAGGCTGTACTGTACTGTACTGTACTGTACTGTACTGTACTAGACTCTACTGGTCTCTAATAGGCTGTTTTAAGCTCTAGTAGGCTTTGCTAGGCTTTACTGGGCTTTATTAGGCTATAGAAGCCAGTACTTTACTTTGGCCTACAAAGGCTCTTGCAAAACTATTGCTCGTGAACACACAAGCTATGGCCCGTGTACGCAGTGTTTAGTCCCTATGGTCTGAGTATCTAAAGGGCTGACAAGGGACTAGTAAAGCCTAATAGAGAGTATTAGAGTCTGGTACAGCCTAGTACACTCTAGTCTAGCCTAGTCCAGCCTGTTCCATGCTAGTATAGCCTATACCAACCTCCACTACTCTGTTCTCCCAACAGGCTGGACTATACTAGTCTTGGGTGCACTAGGCTGTACTGTACTGTACTGTACTAGACTCTACTGGTCTCTAATAGGCTGTTTTAAGCTCTAGTAGGCTTTGCTAGGCTTTACTGGGCTCTATTAGGCTATAGAAGCCAGTACTTTACTTTGGCCTACAAAGGCTCTTGCAAAACTATTGCTCGTGAACACACAAGCTATGGCCCGTGTACACAGTGTTTAGTCCCTATGGTCTGAGTATCTAAAGGGCTGACAAGGGACTAGTAAAGCCTAATAGAGAGTATTAGAGTCTGGTACAGCCTAGTACACTCTAGTCTAGCCTAGTCCAGCCTGTTCCATGCTAGTATAGCCTATACCAACCTCCACTACTCTGTTCTCCCAACAGGCTGGACTATACTAGTCTTGGGTGCACTAGGCTGTACTGTACTGTACTGTACTGTACTGTACTGTACTGTACTAGACTCTACTGGTCTCTAATAGGCTGTTTTAAGCTCTAGTAGGCTTTGCTAGGCTTTACTGGGCTCTATTAGGCTATAGAAGCCAGTACTTTACTTTGGCCTACAAAGGCTCTTGCAAAACTATTGCTCGTGAACACACAAGCTATGGCCCGTGTACGCAGTGTTTAGTCCCTATGGTCTGAGTATCTAAAGGGCTGACAAGGGATTAGTAAAGCCTAATAGAGAGTATTAGAGTCTGGTACAGCCTAGTACACTCTAGTCTAGCCTAGTCCAGCCTGTTCCATGCTAGTATAGCCTATACCAACCTCCACTACTCTGTTCTCCCAACAGGCTGGACTATACTAGTCTTGGGTGCACTAGGCTGTACTGTACTGTACTGTACTGTACTGTACTGTACTGTACTGTACTGTACTAGACTCTACTGGTCTCTAATAGGCTGTTTTAAGCTCTAGTAGGCTTTGCTAGGCTTTACTGGGCTCTATTAGGCTATAGAAGCCAGTACTTTACTGTGGCCTACAAAGGCTCATGCGAAACTATTGCTCGTGAACACACAAGCTATGGCCCGTGTACGCAGTGTTTAGTCCCTATGGTCTGAGTATCTACAGGGCTGACAAGGGACTAGTAAAGCCTAATAGAGAGTATTAGAGTCTGGTACAGCCTAGTACACTCTAGTCTAGCCTAGTCCAGCCTGTTCCATGCTAGTATAGCCTATACCAACCTCCACTACTCTGTTCTCCCAACAGGCTGGACTATACTAGTCTTGGGTGCACTAGGCTGTACTGTACTGTACTGTACTAGACTCTACTGGTCTCTAATAGGCTGTTTTAAGCTCTAGTAGGCTTTGCTAGGCTTTACTGGGCTCTATTAGGCTATAGAAGCCAGTACTTTACTGTGGCCTACAAAGGCTCATGCGAAACTATTGCTCGTGAACACACAAGCTATGGCCCGTGTACGCAGTGTTTAGTCCCTATGGTCTGAGTATCTACAGGGCTGACAAGGGACTAGTAAAGCCTAATAGAGAGTATTAGAGTCTGGTACAGCCTAGTACACTCTAGTCTAGCCTAGTCCAGCCTGTTCCATGCTAGTATAGCCTATACCAACCTCCACTACTCTGTTCTCCCAACAGGCTGGACTATACTAGTCTTGGGTGCACTAGGCTGTACTGTACTGTACTGTACTAGACTCTACTGGTCTCTAATAGGCTGTTTTAAGCTCTAGTAGGCTTTGCTAGGCTTTACTGGGCTCTATTAGGCTATAGAAGCCAGTACTTTACTTTGGCCTACAAAGGCTCTTGCAAAACTATTGCTCGTGAACACACAAGCTATGGCCCGTGTACACAGTGTTTAGTCCCTATGGTCTGAGTATCTAAAGGGCTGACAAGGGACTAGTAAAGCCTAATAGAGAGTATTAGAGTCTGGTACAGCCTAGTACACTCTAGTCTAGCCTAGTCCAGCCTGTTCCATGCTAGTATAGCCTATACCAACCTCCACTACTCTGTTCTCCCAACAGGCTGGACTATACTAGTCTTGGGTGCACTAGGCTGTACTGTACTGTACTGTACTGTACTGTACTAGACTCTACTGGTCTCTAATAGGCTGTTTTAAGCTCTAGTAGGCTTTGCTAGGCTTTACTGGGCTCTATCAGGCTATAGAAGCCAGTACTTTACTTTGGCCTACAAAGGCTCTTGCAAAACTATTGCTCGTGAACACACAAGCTATGGCCCGTGTACGCAGTGTTTAGTCCCTATGGTCTGAGTATCTAAAGGGCTGACAAGGGATTAGTAAAGCCTAATAGAGAGTATTAGAGTCTGGTACAGCCTAGTACACTCTAGTCTAGCCTAGTCCAGCCTGTTCCATGCTAGTATAGCCTATACCAACCTCCACTACTCTGTTCTCCCAACAGGCTGGACTATACTAGTCTTGGGTGCACTAGGCTGTACTGTACTGTACTGTACTGTACTGTACTAGACTCTACTGGTCTCTAATAGGCTGTTTTAAGCTCTAGTAGGCTTTGCTAGGCTTTACTGGGCTTTATTAGGCTATAGAAGCCAGTACTTTACTTTGGCCTACAAAGGCTCTTGCAAAACTATTGCTCGTGAACACACAAGCTATGGCCCGTGTACGCAGTGTTTAGTCCCTATGGTCTGAGTATCTAAAGGGCTGACAAGGGACTAGTAAAGCCTAATAGAGAGTATTAGAGTCTGGTACAGCCTAGTACACTCTAGTCTAGCCTAGTCCAGCCTGTTCCATGCTAGTATAGCCTATACCAACCTCCACTACTCTGTTCTCCCAACAGGCTGGACTATACTAGTCTTGGGTGCACTAGGCTGTACTGTACTGTACTGTACTAGACTCTACTGGTCTCTAATAGGCTGTTTTAAGCTCTAGTAGGCTTTGCTAGGCTTTACTGGGCTCTATTAGGCTATAGAAGCCAGTACTTTACTTTGGCCTACAAAGGCTCTTGCAAAACTATTGCTCGTGAACACACAAGCTATGGCCCGTGTACACAGTGTTTAGTCCCTATGGTCTGAGTATCTAAAGGGCTGACAAGGGACTAGTAAAGCCTAATAGAGAGTATTAGAGTCTGGTACAGCCTAGTACACTCTAGTCTAGCCTAGTCCAGCCTGTTCCATGCTAGTATAGCCTATACCAACCTCCACTACTCTGTTCTCCCAACAGGCTGGACTATACTAGTCTTGGGTGCACTAGGCTGTACTGTACTGTACTGTACTGTACTGTACTAGACTCTACTGGTCTCTAATAGGCTGTTTTAAGCTCTAGTAGGCTTTGCTAGGCTTTACTGGGCTCTATTAGGCTATAGAAGCCAGTACTTTACTTTGGCCTACAAAGGCTCTTGCAAAACTATTGCTCGTGAACACACAAGCTATGGCCCGTGTACGCAGTGTTTAGTCCTATGGTCTGAGTATCTAAAGGGCTGACAAGGGATTAGTAAAGCCTAATAGAGAGTATTAGAGTCTGGTACAGCCTAGTACACTCTAGTCTAGCCTAGTCCAGCCTGTTCCATGCTAGTATAGCCTATACCAACCTCCACTACTCTGTTCTCCCAACAGGCTGGACTATACTAGTCTTGGGTGCACTAGGCTGTACTGTACTGTACTGTACTGTACTGTACTGTACTGTACTGTACTGTACTAGACTCTACTGGTCTCTAATAGGCTGTTTTAAGCTCTAGTAGGCTTTGCTAGGCTTTACTGGGCTCTATTAGGCTATAGAAGCCAGTACTTTACTGTGGCCTACAAAGGCTCATGCGAAACTATTGCTCGTGAACACACAAGCTATGGCCCGTGTACGCAGTGTTTAGTCCCTATGGTCTGAGTATCTACAGGGCTGACAAGGGACTAGTAAAGCCTAATAGAGAGTATTAGAGTCTGGTACAGCCTAGTACACTCTAGTCTAGCCTAGTCCAGCCTGTTCCATGCTAGTATAGCCTATACCAACCTCCACTACTCTGTTCTCCCAACAGGCTGGACTATACTAGTCTTGGGTGCACTAGGCTGTACTGTACTGTACTGTACTAGACTCTACTGGTCTCTAATAGGCTGTTTTAAGCTCTAGTAGGCTTTGCTAGGCTTTACTGGGCTCTATTAGGCTATAGAAGCCAGTACTTTACTGTGGCCTACAAAGGCTCATGCGAAACTATTGCTCGTGAACACACAAGCTATGGCCCGTGTACGCAGTGTTTAGTCCCTATGGTCTGAGTATCTACAGGGCTGACAAGGGACTAGTAAAGCCTAATAGAGAGTATTAGAGTCTGGTACAGCCTAGTACACTCTAGTCTAGCCTAGTCCAGCCTGTTCCATGCTAGTATAGCCTATACCAACCTCCACTACTCTGTTCTCCCAACAGGCTGGACTATACTAGTCTTGGGTGCACTAGGCTGTACTGTACTGTACTGTACTGTACTGTACTGTACTGTACTGTACTGTACTGTACTGTACTGTACTGTACTAGACTCTACTGGTCTCTAATAGGCTGTTTTAAGCTCTAGTAGGCTTTGCTAGGCTTTACTGGGCTCTATTAGGCTATAGAAGCCAGTACTTTACTGTGGCCTACAAAGGCTCATGCGAAACTATTGCTCGTGAACACACAAGCTATGGCCCGTGTACGCAGTGTTTAGTCCCTATGGTCTGAGTATCTACAGGGCTGACAAGGGACTAGTAAAGCCTAATAGAGAGTATTAGAGTCTGGTACAGCCTAGTACACTCTAGTCTAGCCTAGTCCAGCCTGTTCCATGCTAGTATAGCCTATACCAACCTCCACTACTCTGTTCTCCCAACAGGCTGGACTATACTAGTCTTGGGTGCACTAGGCTGTACTGTACTGTACTGTACTGTACTGTACTAGACTCTACTGGTCTCTAATAGGCTGTTTTAAGCTCTAGTAGGCTTTGCTAGGCTTTACTGGGCTCTATTAGGCTATAGAAGCCAGTACTTTACTTTGGCCTACAAAGGCTCTTGCAAAACTATTGCTCGTGAACACACAAGCTATGGCCCGTGTACGCAGTGTTTAGTCCCTATGGTCTGAGTATCTAAAGGGCCGACAAGGGACTAGTAAAGCCTAATAGAGAGTATTAGAGTCTGGTACAGCCTAGTACACTCTAGTCTAGCCTAGTCCAGCCTGTTCCATGCTAGTATAGCCTATACCAACCTCCACTACTCTGTTCTCCCAACAGGCTGGACTATACTAGTCTTGGGTGCACTAGGCTGTACTGTACTGTACTGTACTAGACTCTACTGGTCTCTAATAGGCTGTTTTAAGCTCTAGTAGGCTTTGCTAGGCTTTACTGGGCTCTATTAGGCTATAGAAGCCAGTACTTTACTTTGGCCTACAAAGGCTCTTGCAAAACTATTGCTCGTGAACACACAAGCTATGGCCCGTGTACACAGTGTTTAGTCCCTATGGTCTGAGTATCTAAAGGGCTGACAAGGGACTAGTAAAGCCTAATAGAGAGTATTAGAGTCTGGTACAGCCTAGTACACTCTAGTCTAGCCTAGTCCAGCCTGTTCCATGCTAGTATAGCCTATATCAACCTCCACTACTCTGTTCTCCCAACAGGCTGGACTATACTAGTCTTGGGTGCACTAGGCTGTACTGTACTGTACTGTACTGTACTGTACTGTACTGTACTGTACTGTACTGTACTGTACTGTACTGTACTGTACTGTACTGTACTAGACTCTACTGGTCTCTAATAGGCTGTTTTAAGCTCTAGTAGGCTTTGCTAGGCTTTACTGGGCTCTATTAGGCTATAGAAGCCAGTACTTTACTTTGGCCTACAAAGGCTCTTGCAAAACTATTGCTCGTGAACACACAAGCTATGGCCCGTGTACACAGTGTTTAGTCCCTATGGTCTGAGTATCTAAAGGGCTGACAAGGGACTAGTAAAGCCTAATAGAGAGTATTAGAGTCTGGTACAGCCTAGTACACTCTAGTCTAGCCTAGTCCAGCCTGTTCCATGCTAGTATAGCCTATACCCACCTCCCCTACTCTGTTCTCCCAACAGGCTGGACTATACTAGTCTTGGGTGCACTAGGCTGTACTGTACTGTACTGTACTAGACTCTACTGGTCTCTAATAGGCTGTTTTAAGCTCTAGTAGGCTTTGCTAGGCTTTACTGGGCTCTATTAGGCTATAGAAGCCAGTACTTTACTTTGGCCTACAAAGGCTCTTGCAAAACTATTGCTCGTGAACACACAAGCTATGGCCCGTGTACACAGTGTTTAGTCCCTATGGTCTGAGTATCTAAAGGGCTGACAAGGGACTAGTAAAGCCTAATAGAGAGTATTAGAGTCTGGTACAGCCTAGTACACTCTAGTCTAGCCTAGTCCAGCCTGTTCCATGCTAGTATAGCCTATACCAACCTCCACTACTCTGTTCTCCCAACAGGCTGGACTATACTAGTCTTGGGTGCACTAGGCTGTACTGTACTGTACTGTACTGTACTGTACTGTACTGTACTGTACTAGACTCTACTGGTCTCTAATAGGCTGTTTTAAGCTCTAGTAGGCTTTGCTAGGCTTTACTGGGCTCTATTAGGCTATAGAAGCCAGTACTTTACTTTGGCCTACAAAGGCTCTTGCAAAACTATTGCTTGTGAACACACAAGCTATGGCCCGTGTACACAGTGTTTAGTCCCTATGGTCTGAGTATCTAAAGGGCTGACAAGGGACTAGTAAAGCCTAATAGAGAGTATTAGAGTCTGGTACAGCCTAGTACACTCTAGTCTAGCCTAGTCCAGCCTGTTCCATGCTAGTATAGCCTATACCCACCTCCCCTACTCTGTTCTCCCAACAGGCTGGACTATACTAGTCTTGGGTGCACTAGGCTGTACTGTACTGTACTGTACTGTACTGTACTAGACTCTACTGGTCTCTAATAGGCTGTTTTAAGCTCTAGTAGGCTTTGCTAGGCTTTACTGGGCTCTATTAGGCTATAGAAGCCAGTACTTTACTTTGGCCTACAAAGGCTCTTGCAAAACTATTGCTCGTGAACACACAAGCTATGGCCCGTGTACACAGTGTTTAGTCCCTATGGTCTGAGTATCTAAAGGGCTGACAAGGGACTAGTAAAGCCTAATAGAGAGTATTAGAGTCTGGTACAGCCTAGTACACTCTAGTCTAGCCTAGTCCAGCCTGTTCCATGCTAGTATAGCCTATACCCACCTCCCCTACTCTGTTCTCCCAACAGGCTGGACTATACTAGTCTTGGGTGCACTAGGCTGTACTGTACTGTACTGTACTAGACTCTACTGGTCTCTAATAGGCTGTTTTAAGCTCTAGTAGGCTTTGCTAGGCTTCACTGGGCTCTATTAGGCTATAGAAGCCAGTACTTTACTTTGGCCTACAAAGGCTCTTGCAAAACTATTGCTCGTGAACACACAAGCTATGGCCCGTGTACACAGTGTTTAGTCCCTATGGTCTGAGTATCTAAAGGGCTGACAAGGGACTAGTAAAGCCTAATAGAGAGTATTAGAGTCTGGTACAGCCTAGTACACTCTAGTCTAGCCTAGTCCAGCCTGTTCCATGCTAGTATAGCCTATACCAACCTCCACTACTCTGTTCTCCCAACAGGCTGGACTATACTAGTCTTGGGTGCACTAGGCTGTACTGTACTGTACTGTACTAGACTCTACTGGTCTCTAATAGGCTGTTTTAAGCTCTAGTAGGCTTTGCTAGGCTTTACTGGGCTCTATTAGGCTATAAAAGCCAGTACTTTACTTTGGCCTACAAAGGCTCTTGCAAAACTATTGCTCGTGAACACACAAGCTATGGCCCGTGTACACAGTGTTTAGTCCCTATGGTCTGAGTATCTAAAGGGCTGACAAGGGACTAGTAAAGCCTAATAGAGAGTATTAGAGTCTGGTACAGCCTAGTACACTCTAGTCTAGCCTAGTCCAGCCTGTTCCATGCTAGTATAGCCTATACCCACCTCCCCTACTCTGTTCTCCCAACAGGCTGGACTATACTAGTCTTGGGTGCACTAGGCTGTACTGTACTGTACTGTACTAGACTCTACTGGTCTCTAATAGGCTGTTTTAAGCTCTAGTAGGCTTTGCTAGGCTTTACTGGGCTCTATTAGGCTATAGAAGCCAGTACTTTACTTTGGCCTACAAAGGCTCTTGCAAAACTATTGCTCGTGAACACACAAGCTATGGCCCGTGTACACAGTGTTTAGTCCCTATGGTCTGAGTATCTAAAGGGCTGACAAGGGACTAGTAAAGCCTAATAGAGAGTATTAGAGTCTGGTACAGCCTAGTACACTCTAGTCTAGCCTAGTCCAGCCTGTTCCATGCTAGTATAGCCTATACCAACCTCCACTACTCTGTTCTCCCAACAGGCTGGACTATACTAGTCTTGGGTGCACTAGGCTGTACTGTACTGTACTGTACTGTACTGTACTGTACTAGACTCTACTGGTCTCTAATAGGCTGTTTTAAGCTCTAGTAGGCTTTGCTAGGCTTTACTGGGCTCTATTAGGCTATAGAAGCCAGTACTTTACTTTGGCCTACAAAGGCTCTTGCAAAACTATTGCTTGTGAACACACAAGCTATGGCCCGTGTACACAGTGTTTAGTCCCTATGGTCTGAGTATCTAAAGGGCTGACAAGGGACTAGTAAAGCCTAATAGAGAGTATTAGAGTCTGGTACAGCCTAGTACACTCTAGTCTAGCCTAGTCCAGCCTGTTCCATGCTAGTATAGCCTATACCCACCTCCCCTACTCTGTTCTCCCAACAGGCTGGACTATACTAGTCTTGGGTGCACTAGGCTGTACTGTACTGTACTGTACTGTACTGTACTAGACTCTACTGGTCTCTAATAGGCTGTTTTAAGCTCTAGTAGGCTTTGCTAGGCTTTACTGGGCTCTATTAGGCTATAGAAGCCAGTACTTTACTTTGGCCTACAAAGGCTCTTGCAAAACTATTGCTCGTGAACACACAAGCTATGGCCCGTGTACACAGTGTTTAGTCCCTATGGTCTGAGTATCTAAAGGGCTGACAAGGGACTAGTAAAGCCTAATAGAGAGTATTAGAGTCTGGTACATCCTAGTACACTCTAGTCTAGCCTAGTCCAGCCTGTTCCATGCTAGTATAGCCTATACCCACCTCCCCTACTCTGTTCTCCCAACAGGCTGGACTATACTAGTCTTGGGTGCACTAGGCTGTACTGTACTGTACTGTACTAGACTCTACTGGTCTCTAATAGGCTGTTTTAAGCTCTAGTAGGCTTTGCTAGGCTTCACTGGGCTCTATTAGGCTATAGAAGCCAGTACTTTACTTTGGCCTACAAAGGCTCTTGCAAAACTATTGCTCGTGAACACACAAGCTATGGCCCGTGTACACAGTGTTTAGTCCCTATGGTCTGAGTATCTAAAGGGCTGACAAGGGACTAGTAAAGCCTAATAGAGAGTATTAGAGTCTGGTACAGCCTAGTACACTCTAGTCTAGCCTAGTCCAGCCTGTTCCATGCTAGTATAGCCTATACCAACCTCCACTACTCTGTTCTCCCAACAGGCTGGACTATACTAGTCTTGGGTGCACTAGGCTGTACTGTACTGTACTGTACTAGACTCTACTGGTCTCTAATAGGCTGTTTTAAGCTCTAGTAGGCTTTGCTAGGCTTTACTGGGCTCTATTAGGCTATAGAAGCCAGTACTTTACTTTGGCCTACAAAGGCTCTTGCAAAACTATTGCTCGTGAACACACAAGCTATGGCCCGTGTACACAGTGTTTAGTCCCTATGGTCTGAGTATCTAAAGGGCTGACAAGGGACTAGTAAAGCCTAATAGAGAGTATTAGAGTCTGGTACAGCCTAGTACACTCTAGTCTAGCCTAGTCCAGCCTGTTCCATGCTAGTATAGCCTATACCAACCTCCACTACTCTGTTCTCCCAACAGGCTGGACTATACTAGTCTTGGGTGCACTAGGCTGTACTGTACTGTACTGTACTGTACTGTACTAGACTCTACTGGTCTCTAATAGGCTGTTTTAAGCTCTAGTAGGCTTTGCTAGGCTTTACTGGGCTCTATTAGGCTATAGAAGCCAGTACTTTACTTTGGCCTACAAAGGCTCTTGCAAAACTATTGCTCGTGAACACACAAGCTATGGCCCGTGTACACAGTGTTTAGTCCCTATGGTCTGAGTATCTAAAGGGCTGACAAGGGACTAGTAAAGCCTAATAGAGAGTATTAGAGTCTGGTACAGCCTAGTACACTCTAGTCTAGCCTAGTCCAGCCTGTTCCATGCTACTATAGCCTATACCAACCTCCACTACTCTGTTCTCCCAACAGGCTGGACTATACTAGTCTTGGGTGCACTAGGCTGTACTGTACTGTACTGTACTGTACTGTACTGTACTGTACTGTACTGTACTAGACTCTACTGGTCTCTAATAGGCTGTTTTAAGCTCTAGTAGGCTTTGCTAGGCTTTACTGGGCTCTATTAGGCTATAGAAGCCAGTACTTTACTTTGGCCTACAAAGGCTCTTGCAAAACTATTGCTCGTGAACACACAAGCTATGGCCCGTGTACGCAGTGTTTAGTCCCTATGGTCTGAGTATCTAAAGGGCTGACAAGGGATTAGTAAAGCCTAATAGAGAGTATTAGAGTCTGGTACAGCCTAGTACACTCTAGTCTAGCCTTGTCCAGCCTGTTCCATGCTAGTATAGCCTATACCAACCTCCACTACTCTGTTCTCCCAACAGGCTGGACTATACTAGTCTTGGGTGCACTAGGCTGTACTGTACTGTACTGTGTTAGACTCTACTGGTCTCTAATAGGCTGTTTTAAGCTCTAGTAGGCTTTGCTAGGCTTTACTGGGCTCTATTAGGCTATAGAAGCCAGTACTTTACTTTGGCCTACAAAGGCTCTTGCAAAACTATTGCTCGTGAACACACAAGCTATGGCCCGTGTACGCAGTGTTTAGTCCCTATGGTCTGAGTATCTAAAGGGCTGACAAGGGACTAGTAAAGCCTAATAGAGAGTATTAGAGTCTGGTACAGCCTAGTACACTCTAGTCTAGCCTAGTCCAGCCTGTTCCATGCTAGTATAGCCTATACCAACCTCCACTACTCTGTTCTCCCAACAGGCTGGACTATACTAGTCTTGGGTGCACTAGGCTGTACTGTACTGTACTGTACTAGACTCTACTGGTCTCTAATAGGCTGTTTTAAGCTCTAGTAGGCTTTGCTAGGCTTTACTGGGCTCTATTAGGCTATAGAAACCAGTACTTTACTTTGGCCTACAAAGGCTCTTGCAAAACTATTGCTCGTGAACACACAAGCTATGGCCCGTGTACGCAGTGTTTAGTCCCTATGGTCTGAGTATCTAAAGGGCCGACAAGGGACTAGTAAAGCCTAATAGAGAGTATTAGAGTCTGGTACAGCCTAGTACACTCTAGTCTAGCCTAGTCCAGCCTGTTCCATGCTAGTATAGCCTATACCAACCTCCACTACTCTGTTCTCCCAACAGGCTGGACTATACTAGTCTTGGGTGCACTAGGCTGTACTGTACTGTACTGTACTAGACTCTACTGGTCTCTAATAGGCTGTTTTAAGCTCTAGTAGGCTTTGCTAGGCTTTACTGGGCTCTATTAGGCTATAGAAGCCAGTACTTTACTTTGGCCTACAAAGGCTCTTGCAAAACTATTGCTCGTGAACACACAAGCTATGGCCCGTGTACACAGTGTTTAGTCCCTATGGTCTGAGTATCTAAAGGGCTGACAAGGGACTAGTAAAGCCTAATAGAGAGTATTAGAGTCTGGTACAGCCTAGTACACTCTAGTCTAGCCTAGTCCAGCCTGTTCCATGCTAGTATAGCCTATATCAACCTCCACTACTCTGTTCTCCCAACAGGCTGGACTATACTAGTCTTGGGTGCACTAGGCTGTACTGTACTGTACTGTACTGTACTGTACTGTACTGTACTGTACTGTACTGTACTGTACTGTACTGTACTGTACTGTACTGTACTTTACTAGACTCTACTGGTCTCTAATAGGCTGTTTTAAGCTCTAGTAGGCTTTGCTAGGCTTTACTGGGCTCTATTAGGCTATAGAAGCCAGTACTTTACTTTGGCCTACAAAGGCTCTTGCAAAACTATTGCTCGTGAACACACAAGCTATGGCCCGTGTACACAGTGTTTAGTCCCTATGGTCTGAGTATCTAAAGGGCTGACAAGGGACTAGTAAAGCCTAATAGAGAGTATTAGAGTCTGGTACAGCCTAGTACACTCTAGTCTAGCCTAGTCCAGCCTGTTCCATGCTAGTATAGCCTATACCAACCTCCACTACTCTGTTCTACCAACAGGCTGGACTATACTAGTCTTGGGTGCACTAGGCTGTACTGTACTGTACTGTACTAGACTCTACTGGTCTCTAATAGGCTGTTTTAAGCTCTAGTAGGCTTTGCTAGGCTTTACTGGGCTCTATTAGGCTATAGAAGCCAGTACTTTACTTTGGCCTACAAAGGCTCTTGCAAAACTATTGCTCGTGAACACACAAGCTATGGCCCGTGTACGCAGAGTTTAGTCCCTATGGTCTGAGTATCTAAAGGGCCGACAAGGGACTAGTAAAGCCTAATAGAGAGTATTAGAGTCTGGTACAGCCTAGTACACTCTAGTCTAGCCTAGTCCAGCCTGTTCCATGCTAGTATAGCCTATACCAACCTCCACTACTCTGTTCTCCCAACAGGCTGGACTATACTAGTCTTGGGTGCACTAGGCTGTACTGTACTGTACTGTACTAGACTCTACTGGTCTCTAATAGGCTGTTTTAAGCTCTAGTAGGCTTTGCTAGGCTTTACTGGGCTCTATTAGGCTATAGAAGCCAGTACTTTACTTTGGCCTACAAAGGCTCTTGCAAAACTATTGCTCGTGAACACACAAGCTATGGCCCGTGTACACAGTGTTTAGTCCCTATGGTCTGAGTATCTAAAGGGCTGACAAGGGACTAGTAAAGCCTAATAGAGAGTATTAGAGTCTGGTACAGCCTAGTACACTCTAGTCTAGCCTAGTCCAGCCTGTTCCATGCTAGTATAGCCTATACCAACCTCCACTACTCTGTTCTCCCAACAGGCTGGACTATACTAGTCTTGGGTGCACTAGGCTGTACTGTACTGTACTGTACTAGACTCTACTGGTCTCTAATAGGCTGTTTTAAGCTCTAGTAGGCTTTGCTAGGCTTTACTGGGCTCTATTAGGCTATAGAAGCCAGTACTTTACTTTGGCCTACAAAGGCTCTTGCAAAACTATTGCTCGTGAACACACAAGCTATGGCCCGTGTACACAGTGTTTAGTCCCTATGGTCTGAGTATCTAAAGGGCTGACAAGGGACTAGTAAAGCCTAATAGAGAGTATTAGAGTCTGGTACAGCCTAGTACACTCTAGTCTAGCCTAGTCCAGCCTGTTCCATGCTAGTATAGCCTATATCAACCTCCACTACTCTGTTCTCCCAACAGGCTGGACTATACTAGTCTTGGGTGCACTAGGCTGTACTGTACTGTACTGTACTGTACTGTACTGTACTGTACTGTACTGTACTGTACTGTACTGTACTGTACTTTACTAGACTCTACTGGTCTCTAATAGGCTGTTTTAAGCTCTAGTAGGCTTTGCTAGGCTTTACTGGGCTCTATTAGGCTATAGAAGCCAGTACTTTACTTTGGCCTACAAAGGCTCTTGCAAAACTATTGCTCGTGAACACACAAGCTATGGCCCGTGTACACAGTGTTTAGTCCCTATGGTCTGAGTATCTAAAGGGCTGACAAGGGACTAGTAAAGCCTAATAGAGAGTATTAGAGTCTGGTACAGCCTAGTACACTCTAGTCTAGCCTAGTCCAGCCTGTTCCATGCTAGTATAGCCTATACCAACCTCCACTACTCTGTTCTACCAACAGGCTGGACTATACTAGTCTTGGGTGCACTAGGCTGTACTGTACTGTACTGTACTAGACTCTACTGGTCTCTAATAGGCTGTTTTAAGCTCTAGTAGGCTTTGCTAGGCTTTACTGGGCTCTATTAGGCTATAGAAGCCAGTACTTTACTTTGGCCTACAAAGGCTCTTGCAAAACTATTGCTCGTGAACACACAAGCTATGGCCCGTGTACGCAGTGTTTAGTCCCTATGGTCTGAGTATCTAAAGGGCCGACAAGGGACTAGTAAAGCCTAATAGAGAGTATTAGAGTCTGGTACAGCCTAGTACACTCTAGTCTAGCCTAGTCCAGCCTGTTCCATGCTAGTATAGCCTATACCAACCTCCACTACTCTGTTCTCCCAACAGGCTGGACTATACTAGTCTTGGGTGCACTAGGCTGTACTGTACTGTACTGTACTAGACTCTACTGGTCTCTAATAGGCTGTTTTAAGCTCTAGTAGGCTTTGCTAGGCTTTACTGGGCTCTATTAGGCTATAGAAGCCAGTACTTTACTTTGGCCTACAAAGGCTCTTGCAAAACTATTGCTCGTGAACACACAAGCTATGGCCCGTGTACACAGTGTTTAGTCCCTATGGTCTGAGTATCTAAAGGGCTGACAAGGGACTAGTAAAGCCTAATAGAGAGTATTAGAGTCTGGTACAGCCTAGTACACTCTAGTCTAGCCTAGTCCAGCCTGTTCCATGCTAGTATAGCCTATACCAACCTCCACTACTCTGTTCTACCAACAGGCTGGACTATACTAGTCTTGGGTGCACTAGGCTGTACTGTACTGTACTGTACTAGACTCTACTGGTCTCTAATAGGCTGTTTTAAGCTCTAGTAGGCTTTGCTAGGCTTTACTGGGCTCTATTAGGCTATAGAAGCCAGTACTTTACTTTGGCCTACAAAGGCTCTTGCAAAACTATTGCTCGTGAACACACAAGCTATGGCCCGTGTACGCAGTGTTTAGTCCCTATGGTCTGAGTATCTAAAGGGCCGACAAGGGACTAGTAAAGCCTAATAGAGAGTATTAGAGTCTGGTACAGCCTAGTACACTCTAGTCTAGCCTAGTCCAGCCTGTTCCATGCTAGTATAGCCTATACCAACCTCCACTACTCTGTTCTCCCAACAGGCTGGACTATACTAGTCTTGGGTGCACTAGGCTGTACTGTACTGTACTGTACTAGACTCTACTGGTCTCTAATAGGCTGTTTTAAGCTCTAGTAGGCTTTGCTAGGCTTTACTGGGCTCTATTAGGCTATAGAAGCCAGTACTTTACTTTGGCCTACAAAGGCTCTTGCAAAACTATTGCTCGTGAACACACAAGCTATGGCCCGTGTACACAGTGTTTAGTCCCTATGGTCTGAGTATCTAAAGGGCTGACAAGGGACTAGTAAAGCCTAATAGAGAGTATTAGAGTCTGGTACAGCCTAGTACACTCTAGTCTAGCCTAGTCCAGCCTGTTCCATGCTAGTATAGCCTATACCAACCTCCACTACTCTGTTCTCCCAACAGGCTGGACTATACTAGTCTTGGGTGCACTAGGCTGTACTGTACTGTACTGTACTAGACTCTACTGGTCTCTAATAGGCTGTTTTAAGCTCTAGTAGGCTTTGCTAGGCTTTACTGGGCTCTATTAGGCTATAGAAGCCAGTACTTTACTTTGGCCTACAAAGGCTCTTGCAAAACTATTGCTCGTGAACACACAAGCTATGGCCCGTGTACACAGTGTTTAGTCCCTATGGTCTGAGTATCTACAGGGCTGACAAGGGACTAGTACAGCCTAATAGAGAGTATTAGAGTCTGGTACAGCCTAGTACAACCTAGTCTAGCCTAGTCCAGCCTGTTCCATGCTAGTCTAGACTTAGTATAGTGCTTAAAGAGTGACTTTGAGAGCTGTTTTACCGTACAATGTAAGTCAATGAGGAGCAAATTTAGAATGATCAATTTCTAATCAATGGAGCAATTATTTTTGATTTCTTGTCCACCTTTGGAGTTACATCATGGCAAGGTAACTACACAACCCAAACCTCTACCAAAGTGGTCTTGCCCTTTAAGCAGGTAGCTATTGTCAATAGTCAGAGGGAAGTGGCAGTGTGAGGCAGTGTAGTGTGTAATCTTACTTGGGGGGATATGAATGTGTGGCTGCTGCTCACCCTCCTGGTAGGACAAACTTCATTAAAGTTGGGTTCGGGTTAGTTGGCTCGCCATCATGATCCTTTTTCTTATCAAGAAAAGTAACCTGGCCAATTCAATCAGATTCATGCAGGCACAGCCAGCATGTTGTGCCAGCAGTCAGTTTGGGTGGAAATCTCAGAGTAGTGTGCACCTCACTCTGCTACTGCAGACTGTCTCTGCTTCATGCAATTATTGGCAATTGCAAGCACTGGTGTGACTGATTGATTGATTGAGTGAGTGAGACTGAGTGTGTGTGTGACTGTGTTTGTGACTCTGTCAGTGACACACAGACAGCAGTGACACAAACCTTTTGAAAACCTTTTGAAACCTGGGTTACATCAGCCCTGTAGATACTCAGACCATTTGGATTAACCACTGTGTAAACAGGCAATAGTTTGTGTGTGCACGACCAATAGTTTCGCATGAACATTTGTAGGCCAAAGTAAAGTACTGCCTTCTATAGCCTAATAGAGCCCAGTACAGCCTAGCAAAGCCTACTAGAGCTGAAAGCAGACTATTAGAGCCCAGCAGAGACTAGTACAGTAAAGCCTAGTACACCCAGGTCTAGCCTACTCCAGCCTGTTGGGAGAACAGAATAGGGGAGGGGGTACCAGGCTATGCTAGGACTGATAAGGCTGGACTAGGATAGACTAGATTGTACTAGGCTGTACCAGACTCTAATACTCTCTATTAGGCTGTACTAGTCCCTTGTCAGCCCTTTAGATACTCAGACCATAGGGACTAAACACTGTGTACACGGGCCATAGCTTGTGTGTTCACGAGCAATAGTTTTGCATGAACCTTTGTAGGCCAAAGTAAAGTACTGCCTTCTATAGCCTAATAGAGCCCAGTAAAGCCTAGCAAAGCCTACTAGAGCTTAAAACAGCCTATTAGAGACCAGTAGAGTCTAGTACAGTACAGTACAGTACAGCCTAGTACAATCTAGTCTAGCCTAGTCCAGCCTGTTCCATGCTAGTATAGCCTATACCACCCTCCCCTAGTCTGTTCTCCAAATAGGCTGGACTATACTAGTCTTGGGTGCACTAGCCCTTACTGTACTGTACTTTACTAGACTCTACTGGTCTCTAATAGGCTGTTTTAAGCTCTAGTAGGCTTTGCTAGGCTTTACTGGGCTCTATTAGGCTATAGAAGCCAGCACTTTACTTTGGCCTACAAAGGCTCATGCAAAACTATTGCTCGTGAACACACAAGCTATGGCCCGTGTACACAGTGGTTAGTCCCTATGGTCTGAGTATCTACAGGGCTGACAAGGGACTAGTACAGCCTAATAGAGAGTATTAGAGTCTGGTACAGCCTAGTACAACCTAGTATAGCCTAGTCCAGCCTGTTCCATGCTAGTCTAGACTTAGTATAGTGCTTAAAGAGTGACTTTGAGAGCTGTTTTACCGTACAATGTAAGTCAATGAGGAGCAAATTTAGAATGATCAATTTCTAATCAATGGAGCAATTATTTTTTATTTCTTGTCCACCTTTGGAGTTACATCATGGCAAGGTAACTATCCCAAACCTCTACCAAAGTGGTCTTGCCCTTTAAGCAGGTAGGTATTGTCAATAGTCAGAGGGAAGTGGCAGAGTGAGGCAGTGTAGTGTGTAATGTTACTTGGGGGGATATGAATTTGTGGCTGCTGCTCACCCTCCTGGTAGGAAAAACTTCATTAAAGTTGGGTTCGGGTTAGTTGGCTCGCCATCATGATCCTTTTTCTTATCAAGAAAAGTAACCTGGCCAATTCAATCAGATTCATGCAGGCACAGCCAGCATGTTTTGCCAGCAGTCAGTTTGGGTGGAAATCTCAGAGTAGTGTGCACCTCACTCTGCTACTGCAGACTGTCTCTGCTTCATGCAATTATTGGCAATTGCAAGCACTGGTGTGACTGATTGATTGAGTGAGTGAGACTGAGTGTGTGTGTGTGACTGTGTTTGTGACTCTGTCAGTGACACACAGACAGCAGTGACACAAACCTTTTGAAAACCTTTTGAAACCTGGGTTACATCAGCCCTGTAGATACTCAGACCATTTGGATTAACCACTGTGTAAATGGGCAATAGTTTGTGTGTGCACGAACAATAGTTTCGCATGAACATTTGTAGGCCAAAGTAAAGTACTGCCTTCTATAGCTTAATAGAGCCCAGTACAGCCTAGCAAAGCCTACTAGAGCTGAAAGCAGACTATTAGAGCCCAGCAGAGACTAGTACAGTAAAGCCTAGTACACCCAGGTCTAGCCTAGTCCAGCCTGTTGGGAGAACAGAATAGGGGAGGGGGTACCAGGCTATGCTAGGACTGATAAGGCTGGACTAGGATAGACTAGATTGTACTAGGCTGTACCAGACTCTAATGCTCTCTATTAGGCTGTACTAGTCCCTTGTCAGCCCTGTAGATACTCAGACCATAGGGACTAACCACTGTGTACAGGGGCCATAGCTTGTGTGTTCACGAGCAATAGTTTTGCATGAACCTTTGTAGGCCAAAGTAAAGTACTGCCTTCTATACTAATAGAGCCCAGTAAAGCCTAGCAAAGCCTATTAGAGCTTAAAACAGCCTATTAGAGACCAGTAGAGTCTAGTATAGTACAGTACAGTACAGCCTAGTACAATCTAGTCTAGCCTAGTCCAGCCTGTTCCATGCTAGTATAGCCTATACCACCCTCCCCTAGTCTGTTCTCCAAACAGGCTGGACTATACTAGTCTTGGGTGCACTAGGCTGTACTGTACTGTACTGTACTAGACTCTACTGGTCTCTAATAGGCTGTTTTAAGCTCTAGTAGGCTTTGCTAGGCTTTACTGGGCTCTATTAGGCTATAGAAGCCAGTACTTTACTTTGGCCTACAAAGGCTCATGCAAAACTATTGCTCGTGAACACACAAGCTATGGCCTGTGTACATAGTGGTTAGTCCCTATGGTCTGAGTATCTACAGGGCTGACAAGGGACTAGTACAGCCTAATAGAGAGTATTAGAGTCTGGTACAGCCTAGTACAACCTAGTCTAGCCTAGTCCAGCCTGTTCCATGCTAGTCTAGACTTAGTATAGTGCTTAAAGAGTGACTTTGAGAGCTGTTTTACCGTACAATGTAAGTCAATGAGGAGCAAATTTAGAATGATCAATTTCTAATCAATGGAGCAATTATTTTTTATTTCTTATCCACCTTTGGAGTTACATCATGGCAAGGTAACTACACAACCCAAACCTCTACCAAAGTGGTCTTGCCCTTTAAGCAGGTAGGTATTGTCAATAGTCAGAGGGAAGTGGCAGTGTGAGGCAGTGTAGTGTGTAATGTTACTTGGGGGGATATGAATGTGTGGCTGCTGCTCACCCTCCTGGTAGGACAAACTTCATTAAAGTTGGGTTCGGGTTAGTTGGCTCGCCATCATGATTCTTTTTCTTATCAAGAAAAGTAACCTGGCCAATTCAATCAGATTCATGCAGGCACAGCCAGCATGTTGTGCCAGCAGTCAGTTTGGGTGGAAATCTCAGAGTAGTGTGCACCTCACTCTGCTACTGCAGACTGTCTCTGCTTCATGCAATTATTGGCAATTGCAAGCACTGGTGTGACTGATTGATTGAGTGAGTGAGACTGAGTGTGTGTGTGTGACTGTGTTTGTGACTCTGTCAGTGACACACAGACAGCAGTGACACAAACCTTTTGAAAACCTTTTGAAACCTGGGTTACATCAGCCCTGTAGATACTCAGACCATTTGGATTAACCACTGTGTAAACAGGCAATAGTTTGTGTGTGCACGACCAATAGTTTCGCATGAACATTTGTAGGCCAAAGTAAAGTACTGCCTTCTATAGCCTAATAGAGCCCAGTACAGCCTAGCAAAGCCTACTAGAGCTGAAAGCAGACTATTAGAGCCCAGCAGAGACTAGTACAGTAAAGCCTAGTACACCCAGGTCTAGCCTACTCCAGCCTGTTGGGAGAACAGAATAGGGGAGGGGGTACCAGGCTATGCTAGGACTGATAAGGCTGGACTAGGATAGACTAGATTGTACTAGGCTGTACCAGACTCTAATACTCTCTATTAGGCTGTACTAGTCCCTTGTCAGCCCTGTAGATACTCAGACCATAGGGACTAACCACTGTGTACACGGGCCATAGCTTGTGTGTTCACGAGCAATAGTTTTGCATGAACCTTTGTAGGCCAAAGTAAAGTACTGCCTTCTATAGCCTAATAGAGCCCAGTAAAGCCTAGCAAAGCCTACTAGAGCTTAAAACAGCCTATTAGAGACCAGTAGAGTCTAGTACAGTACAGTACAGTACAGCCTAGTGCACCCAAGACTAGTATAGTCCAGCCTGTTGGGAGAACAGAGTAGTGGAGGTTGGTATAGGCTATACTAGCATGGAACAGGCTGGACTAGGCTAGACTAGAGTGTACTAGGCTGTACCAGACTCTAATACTCTCTATTAGGCTTTACTAGTCCCTTGTCAGCCCTTTAGATACTCAGACCATAGGGACTAAACACTGTGTATACAGGCCATAGCTTGTGTGTTCACGAGCAATAGTTTTGCAAGAGCCTTTGTAGGCCAAAGTAAAGTACTGGCTTCTATAGCCTAATAGAGCCCAGTAAATCCTAGCAAAGCCTACTAGAGCTTAAAACAGCCTATTAGAGACCAGTAGAGTCTAGTACAGTACAGTACAGTACAGCCTAGTGCACCCAAGACTAGTATAGTCCAGCCTGTTGGGAGAACAGAGTAGTGGAGGTTGGTATAGGCTATACTAGCATGGAACAGGTTGGACTAGGCTAGACTAGAGTGTACTAGGCTGTACCAGACTCTAATACTCTCTATTAGGCTTTACTAGTCCCTTGTCAGCCCTTTAGATACTCAGACCATAGGGACTAAACACTGTGTACACGGGCCATAGCTTGTGTGTTCACGAGCAATAGTTTTGCAAGAGCCTTTGTAGGCCAAAGTAAAGTACTGGCTTCTATAGCCTAATAGAGCCCAGTAAAGCCTAGCAAAGCCTACTAGAGCTTAAAACAGCCTATTAGAGACCAGTAGAGTCTAGTACAGTACAGTACAGTACAGCCTAGTGCACCCAAGACTAGTATGGTCCAGCCTGTTGGGAGAACAGAGTAGTGGAGGTTGGTATAGGCTATACTAGCATGGAACAGGCTGGACTAGGCTAGACTAGAGTGTACTAGGCTGTACCAGACTCTAATACTCTCTATTAGGCTTTACTAGTCCCTTGTCAGCCCTTTAGATACTCAGACCATAGGGACTAAACACTGTGTACACGGGCCATAGCTTGTGTGTTCACGAGCAATAGTTTTGCAAGAGCCTTTGTAGGCCAAAGTAAAGTACTGCCTTCTATAGCCTAATAGAGCCCAGTACAGCCTAGCAAAGCCTACTAGAGCTGAAAGCAGACTATTAGAGCCCAGCAGAGACTAGTACAGTAAAGCCTAGTACACCCAGGTCTAGCCTACTCCAGCCTGTTGGGAGAACAGAATAGGGGAGGGGGTACCAGGCTATGCTAGGACTGATAAGGCTGGACTAGGATAGACTAGATTGTACTAGGCTGTACCAGACTCTAATACTCTCTATTAGGCTGTACTAGTCCCTTGTCAGCCCTGTAGATACTCAGACCATAGGGACTAACCACTGTGTACACGGGCCATAGCTTGTGTGTTCACGAGCAATAGTTTTGCATGAACCTTTGTAGGCCAAAGTAAAGTACTGCCTTCTATAGCCTAATAGAGCCCAGTAAAGCCTAGCAAAGCCTACTAGAGCTTAAAACAGCCTATTAGAGACCAGTAGAGTCTAGTACAGTACAGTACAGTACAGCCTAGTGCACCCAAGACTAGTATAGTCCAGCCTGTTGGGAGAACAGAGTAGTGGAGGTTGGTATAGGCTATACTAGCATGGAACAGGCTGGACTAGGCTAGACTAGAGTGTACTAGGCTGTACCAGACTCTAATACTCTCTATTAGGCTTTACTAGTCCCTTGTCAGCCCTTTAGATACTCAGACCATAGGGACTAAACACTGTGTATACAGGCCATAGCTTGTGTGTTCACGAGCAATAGTTTTGCAAGAGCCTTTGTAGGCCAAAGTAAAGTACTGGCTTCTATAGCCTAATAGAGCCCAGTAAAGCCTAGCAAAGCCTACTAGAGCTTAAAACAGCCTATTAGAGACCAGTAGAGTCTAGTACAGTACAGTACAGTACAGCCTAGTGCACCCAAGACTAGTATAGTCCAGCCTGTTGGGAGAACAGAGTAGTGGAGGTTGGTATAGGCTATACTAGCATGGAACAGGTTGGACTAGGCTAGACTAGAGTGTACTAGGCTGTACCAGACTCTAATACTCTCTATTAGGCTTTACTAGTCCCTTGTCAGCCCTTTAGATACTCAGACCATAGGGACTAAACACTGTGTACACGGGCCATAGCTTGTGTGTTCACGAGCAATAGTTTTGCAAGAGCCTTTGTAGGCCAAAGTAAAGTACTGGCTTCTATAGCCTAATAGAGCCCAGTAAAGCCTAGCAAAGCCTACTAGAGCTTAAAACAGCCTATTAGAGACCAGTAGAGTCTAGTACAGTACAGTACAGTACAGCCTAGTGCACCCAAGACTAGTATGGTCCAGCCTGTTGGGAGAACAGAGTAGTGGAGGTTGGTATAGGCTATACTAGCATGGAACAGGCTGGACTAGGCTAGACTAGAGTGTACTAGGCTGTACCAGACTCTAATACTCTCTATTAGGCTTTACTAGTCCCTTGTCAGCCCTTTAGATACTCAGACCATAGGGACTAAACACTGTGTACACGGGCCATAGCTTGTGTGTTCACGAGCAATAGTTTTGCAAGAGCCTTTGTAGGCCAAAGTAAAGTACTGCCTTCTATAGCCTAATAGAGCCCAGTACAGCCTAGCAAAGCCTACTAGAGCTGAAAGCAGACTATTAGAGCCCAGCAGAGACTAGTACAGTAAAGCCTAGTACACCCAGGTCTAGCCTACTCCAGCCTGTTGGGAGAACAGAATAGGGGAGGGGGTACCAGGCTATGCTAGGACTGATAAGGCTGGACTAGGATAGACTAGATTGTACTAGGCTGTACCAGACTCTAATACTCTCTATTAGGCTGTACTAGTCCCTTGTCAGCCCTGTAGATACTCAGACCATAGGGACTAACCACTGTGTACACGGGCCATAGCTTGTGTGTTCACGAGCAATAGTTTTGCATGAACCTTTGTAGGCCAAAGTAAAGTACTGCCTTCTATAGCCTAATAGAGCCCAGTAAAGCCTAGCAAAGCCTACTAGAGCTTAAAACAGCCTATTAGAGACCAGTAGAGTCTAGTACAGTACAGTACAGTACAGCCTAGTGCACCCAAGACTAGTATAGTCCAGCCTGTTGGGAGAACAGAGTAGTGGAGGTTGGTATAGGCTATACTAGCATGGAACAGGCTGGACTAGGCTAGACTAGAGTGTACTAGGCTGTACCAGACTCTAATACTCTCTATTAGGCTTTACTAGTCCCTTGTCAGCCCTTTAGATACTCAGACCATAGGGACTAAACACTGTGTATACGGGCCATAGCTTGTGTGTTCACGAGCAATAGTTTTGCAAGAGCCTTTGTAGGCCAAAGTAAAGTACTGGCTTCTATAGCCTAATAGAGCCCAGTAAAGCCTAGCAAAGCCTACTAGAGCTTAAAACAGCCTATTAGAGACCAGTAGAGTCTAGTACAGTACAGTACAGTACAGCCTAGTGCACCCAAGACTAGTATAGTCCAGCCTGTTGGGAGAACAGAGTAGTGGAGGTTGGTATAGGCTATACTAGCATGGAACAGGTTGGACTAGGCTAGACTAGAGTGTACTAGGCTGTACCAGACTCTAATACTCTCTATTAGGCTTTACTAGTCCCTTGTCAGCCCTTTAGATACTCAGACCATAGGGACTAAACACTGTGTACACGGGCCATAGCTTGTGTGTTCACGAGCAATAGTTTTGCAAGAGCCTTTGTAGGCCAAAGTAAAGTACTGGCTTCTATAGCCTAATAGAGCCCAGTAAAGCCTAGCAAAGCCTACTAGAGCTTAAAACAGCCTATTAGAGACCAGTAGAGTCTAGTACAGTACAGTACAGTACAGCCTAGTGCACCCAAGACTAGTATGGTCCAGCCTGTTGGGAGAACAGAGTAGTGGAGGTTGGTATAGGCTATACTAGCATGGAACAGGCTGGACTAGGCTAGACTAGAGTGTACTAGGCTGTACCAGACTCTAATACTCTCTATTAGGCTTTACTAGTCCCTTGTCAGCCCTTTAGATACTCAGACCATAGGGACTAAACACTGTGTACACGGGCCATAGCTTGTGTGTTCACGAGCAATAGTTTTGCAAGAGCCTTTGTAGGCCAAAGTAAAGTACTGGCTTCTATAGCCTAATAGAGCCCAGTAAAGCCTAGCAAAGCCTACTAGAGCTTAAAACAGCCTATTAGAGACCAGTAGAGTCTAGTACAGTACAGTACAGTACAGCCTAGTGCACCCAAGACTAGTATAGTCCAGCCTGTTGGGAGAACAGAGTAGTGGAGGTTGGTATAGGCTATACTAGCATGGAACAGGCTGGACTAGGGTAGACTAGAGTGTACTAGGCTGTACCAGACTCTAATACTCTCTATTAGGCTTTACTAGTCCCTTGTCAGCCCTTTAGATACTCAGACCATAGGGACTAAACACTGTGTACACGGGCCATAGCTTGTGTGTTCACGAGCAATAGTTTTGCAAGAGCCTTTGTAGGCCAAAGTAAAGTACTGGCTTCTATAGCCTAATAGAGCCCAGTAAAGCCTAGCAAAGCCTACTAGAGCTTAAAACAGCCTATTAGAGACCAGTAGAGTCTAGTACAGTACAGTACAGTACAGTACAGCCTAGTGCACCCAAGACTAGTATAGTCCAGCCTGTTGGGAGAACAGAGTAGTGGAGGTTGGTATAGGCTATACTAGCATGGAACAGGCTGGACTAGGCTAGACTAGAGTGTACTAGGCTGTACCAGACTCTAATACTCTCTATTAGGCTTTACTAGTCCCTTGTCAGCCCTTTAGATACTCAGACCATAGGGACTAAACACTGTGTACACGGGCCATAGCTTGTGTGTTCACGAGCAATAGTTTTGCAAGAGCCTTTGTAGGCCAAAGTAAAGTACTGGCTTCTATAGCCTAATAGAGCCCAGTAAAGCCTAGCAAAGCCTACTAGAGCTTAAAACAGCCTATTAGAGACCAGTAGAGTCTAGTACAGTACAGTACAGTACAGTACAGCCTAGTGCACCCAAGACTAGTATAGTCCAGCCTGTTGGGAGAACAGAGTAGGGGAGGTTGGTATAGGCTATACTAGCATGGAACAGGCTGGACTAGGCTAGACTAGAGTGTACTAGGCTGTACCAGACTCTAATACTCTCTATTAGGCTTTACTAGTCCCTTGTCAGCCCTTTAGATACTCAGACCATAGGGACTAAACACTGTGTACACGGGCCATAGCTTGTGTGTTCACGAGCAATAGTTTTGCAAGAGCCTTTGTAGGCCAAAGTAAAGTACTGGCTTCTATAGCCTAATAGAGCCCAGTAAAGCCTAGCAAAGCCTACTAGAGCTTAAAACAGCCTATTAGAGACCAGTAGAGTCTAGTACAGTACAGTACAGTACAGCCTAGTGCACCCAAGACTAGTATAGTCCAGCCTGTTGGGAGAACAGAGTAGTGGAGGTTGGTATAGGCTATACTAGCATGGAACAGGCTGGACTAGGCTAGACTAGAGTGTACTAGGCTGTACCAGACTCTAATACTCTCTATTAGGCTTTACTAGTCCCTTGTCAGCCCTTTAGATACTCAGACCATAGGGACTAAACACTGTGTACACGGGCCATAGCTTGTGTGTTCACGAGCAATAGTTTTGCAAGAGCCTTTGTAGGCCAAAGTAAAGTACTGGCTTCTATAGCCTAATAGAGCCCAGTAAAGCCTAGCAAAGCCTACTAGAGCTTAAAACAGCCTATTAGAGACCAGTAGAGTCTAGTACAGTACAGTACAGTACAGCCTAGTGCACCCAAGACTAGTATAGTCCAGCCTGTTGGGAGAACAGAGTAGTGGAGGTTGGTATAGGCTATACTAGCATGGAACAGGCTGGACTAGGCTAGACTAGAGTGTACTAGGCTGTACCAGACTCTAATACTCTCTATTAGGCTTTACTAGTCCCTTGTCGGCCCTTTAGATACTCAGACCATAGGGACTAAACACTGCGTACACGGGCCATAGCTTGTGTGTTCACGAGCAATAGTTTTGCAAGAGCCTTTGTAGGCCAAAGTAAAGTACTGGCTTCTATAGCCTAATAGAGCCCAGTAAAGCCTAGCAAAGCCTACTAGAGCTTAAAACAGCCTATTAGAGACCAGTAGAGTCTAGTACAGTACAGTACAGTACAGCCTAGTGCACCCAAGACTAGTATAGTCCAGCCTGTTGGGAGAACAGAGTAGTGGAGGTTGGTATAGGCTATACTAGCATGGAACAGGCTGGACTAGGCTAGACTAGAGTGTACTAGGCTGTACCAGACTCTAATACTCTCTATTAGGCTTTACTAGTCCCTTGTCAGCCCTTTAGATGCTCAGACCATAGGGACTAAACACTGTGTACACGGGCCATAGCTTGTGTGTTCACGAGCAATAGTTTTGCAAGAGCCTTTGTAGGCCAAAGTAAAGTACTGGCTTCTATAGCCTAATAGAGCCCAGTAAAGCCTAGCAAAGCCTACTAGAGCTTAAAACAGCCTATTAGAGACCAGTAGAGTCTAGTACAGTACAGTACAGTACAGTACAGCCTAGTGCACCCAAGACTAGTATAGTCCAGCCTGTTGGGAGAACAGAGTAGGGGAGGTGGGTATAGGCTATACTAGCATGGAACAGGCTGGACTAGGCTAGACTAGAGTGTACTAGGCTGTACCAGACTCTAATACTCTCTATTAGGCTTTACTAGTCCCTTGTCAGCCCTTTAGATACTCAGACCATAGGGACTAAACACTGTGTACACGGGCCATAGCTTGTGTGTTCACGAGCAATAGTTTTGCAAGAGCCTTTGTAGGCCAAAGTAAAGTACTGGCTTCTATAGCCTAATAGAGCCCAGTAAAGCCTAGCAAAGCCTACTAGAGCTTAAAACAGCCTATTAGAGACCAGTAGAGTCTAGTACAGTACAGTACAGTACAGTACAGCCTAGTGCACCCAAGACTAGTATAGTCCAGCCTGTTGGGAGAACAGAGTAGTGGAGGTTGGTATAGGCTATACTAGCATGGAACAGGCTGGACTAGGCTAGACTAGAGTGTACTAGGCTGTACCAGACTCTAATACTCTCTATTAGGCTTTACTAGTCCCTTGTCAGCCCTTTAGATACTCAGACCATAGGGACTAAACACTGTGTACACGGGCCATAGCTTGTGTGTTCACGAGCAATAGTTTTGCAAGAGCCTTTGTAGGCCAAAGTAAAGTACTGGCTTCTATAGCCTAATAGAGCCCAGTAAAGCCTAGCAAAGCCTACTAGAGCTTAAAACAGCCTATTAGAGACCAGTAGAGTCTAGTACAGTACAGTACAGTACAGTACAGCCTAGTGCACCCAAGACTAGTATAGTCCAGCCTGTTGGGAGAACAGAGTAGTGGAGGTTGGTATAGGCTATACTAGCATGGAACAGACTGGACTAGGCTAGACTAGAGTGTACTAGGCTGTACCAGACTCTAATACTCTTTATTAGGCTTTACTAGTCCCTTGTCAGCCCTTTAGATACTCAGACCATAGGGACTAAACACTGTGTACACGGGCCATAGCTTGTGTGTTCATCACGAGCAATAGTTTTGCAAGAGCCTTTGTAGGCCAAAGTAAAGTACTGGCTTCTATAGCCTAATAGAGCCCAGTAAAGCCTAGCAAAGCCTACTAGAGCTTAAAACAGCCTATTAGAGACCAGTAGAGTCTAGTACAGTACAGTACAGCCTAGTACATCCAAGACTAGTCCAGCCTTTTGGGAGAACAGACTAGGGGAGGGTGGTATAGGCTATACTAGCATGGAACAGGCTGGACTAGGCTAGACTAGGTTGTACTAGGCTGTACCAGACTCTAATACTCTTTATTAGGCTTTACTAGTCCCTTGTCAGCCCTGTAGATACTCAGACCATAGGGACTAACCACTGTGTACACGGGCCATAGCTTGTGTGTGCATGAGCAATAGTTTTGCATGTACCTTTGTAGGCCAAAGTAAATTACTGCCTTCTTTAGCCTAATAGAGCCCAGTACAGCCTAGCAAAGCCTACTAGAGCTTAAAACAGCCTATTAGCGACCAGTAGAGTCTAGTACAGTAAAGCCTAGTACACCCAGTTCTAGCCTAGTCCAGCCTTTTGATGGAACAGACTAGGGGAGGGCAATATAGGCTCTACTAGCATGGAACAGACTGGACTAGTTAAGACTAGGTTGTACTGGGCTCTACTAGGCTCTATTAGGTTGTACTAGGCCGTACTAGGCTGGACTAGGCTGTAATAGGCTGGACTAAGCTGTAATAGGCTGGACTAGGCTTTAATAGGCGGGACTAAGCTGGACTAGGCTTGAATAGGTTGGACTAGGCTTTAATAGGCTGGACTAGGCCATAATAGGTGGGACTAGGCTGGACTAGGCTGTAATAGGCTGTAATAGGCTGTACTAGGATGTACTAGGCTGGAACAGCCTGTAATAGGTTGGACTAGGCTGGACTAGGCCGGACTAGGCTGGACTAGGCTGTACTAGATTGTAATAGGCTGGACTAGGTTGGGCTATGCTGGACTAGGCTGTAAAAGGCTGGACTAGGCTATAATAGGCTGGACTAGGCTGGACTAGGCTGTAATAGGCTGGACTAGGCTGTAATAGGCTGGACTAGGCTGTAATAGGCTGGACTAGGCTGGACTAGGCTGGACTAGGTTATAATAGGCTGGACTAGGCTGGACTAGGCTGTACTAGGCTGGACTAGGCTGTACTAGGCGGGACTAGGCGGGAATTGGCGAGAAACAGCGTCCCGGGAGGTCACATGATGGTAAACGCCATTTACCATAGCATTGTATTGGAGGTGTACACAATGTACACAGCCCATAGTTCTAATAGTAGGCCGTTTCCCATAGTACAGTGTGGGAGGTGTACACAGTTCACTTCTAATAGTTTTGGCTCATATTCTGCCACCCTGCCACCCACCCTGTGGAATTATGCTTGAACTGCAAGATAGGACCCTAAAACGTAAACAAAGGGAAAAACATCCGTGTGGGTAATCCGTAAGACCGATGGGCGAACAAGTGGTGTTCACGCGCAGAGGGGGGCCCAGAGGACATGTAGAGTCCGCCCCCTGAATTTTCACGCCCCCACAGGCCGCAGAGTGGGGCCTGGAAATTTGGACTGTTCACCGGCCATAGCCGCTATGGCCGGTGAACACAAAAACCTATAAGGGTAATAATAATAATAATAATAATAATAATAATACATTAAATGGTCAAATATTTCAACAGTCTCAAACTGAAATTCAAACTTACACATAAGATAAGTTTATGGTCCATGGCATTTTAAAGGTATTGTAAGTGATTTATACAATATATAGTTAAAACAAAATGTTTTTAGTTAAAAAGTGAAATCTCTATATTGTGACAGTAATCATTGCTATAGAGCTGTGGTAACCGAACACACACACACACACACACACACACACACACACACACACACACACACACACACACACACACACACACACACACACACACACACACACACACACCATCCTCATCATCAACAGGTCCATAGATGTGCAGGTAAGGTCTGTAGAACACTCGACGGATGATACGTTCTGGGTTGGGGTCGTAGGAATAGAGCAGCGCCTGATTGGCTACTCCGTATGCCACTATCCACACCCCCAGGAAGAAGAGGAATGAGAAGACATCTTTTATCTGAACAGAAACAAGACATTTAGTGTTATTTATCCTGTTTGTGACCTTCCCTCCACTCTAGCTCCAGGATGAGGTCCCACTGTGTCCAGCTCTGGCTGAGGACGGACCGGTGGAAATGTCCAATCCCTTAAAAAATATTGATGGGTTGAAACAAACTTTTAATATAGTTTACATTATTTTATATAAACTATAGAAAAGTTTATATTTAAACTTTTTATGATTTTTTCATAAATTAAGGCCCTACTTCAATATTACAACATTTTGAATATAGCCGATCTACCAGCATGTAGATTGGCTATTTTCGCTATTTTACACTATTTTTTAAGAGTGATAAAAGAGTGCAGTTCAGCTGTCACAGAGCACACCTCCTCTAGCCTGACACTCAGCCTGAATTTTCATTTTGTTTCACTCCATTATTCAGTCTGAAAGCCCTCTCAATGCAGCCCATTTCTGAGATGGGGGCGTGGCCAAAGTTTTTTTTTCAAAGACTCTTTGGCGATTGGTTCATACTGGATTATCCCGATCCCGATTCGTCGTACAGATTTTCAACCGAGAAACACCTGCCTTCGACAGCGTCACCAGACCCTGAATGCGAGGCAAACGATTCAGGGGGTGGAGCCAGGCTACACCTCCTCTACATATTAAAGGCTTATTAGTAACATGGACAAACACATGGACAAACACTTCCAATCTCTCATTTCTACTTTTTCCTCCTCTCTATCAGCTGCTAAAGCTGCTTTTTTCTGCACTAAAATTCAGGCTTCTGCTTCCAACCCTAAAAAACTCTTTGAAACTTTCTCCTCTCTCCTGCAACCACCACCCCCTCCTCCCTCCTCGTCCCTCCTCCCCGACGATTTCGCCAACTTCTTTGACAAGAAGGTGAACGATATCCGATCCTCCTTCCCTCCTCCCCCGGCTGGTGCCCTGCGCACTACCCACACCCGTCTGCCTGCCACCCCCCCTCTCTACCTTCATCTACTCCTCTCCCCCCCCCCATCCCCTCTCTATCTCACTTCTCTCCCCTCTCCCCTAACGAGGTCCTTCTCCTTGTTACCTCTAGTCGCCCCACCTCATGCTCTCTGGACCCGGTCCCATCCACTCTGTTGCAGTCTATTGCACCTGAACTTCTTCCCTTCTTAACCCACCTTATTAACACCTCTCTGACATCTGGCTACTTTCCCTCTACTTTCAAGACTGCCAGAGTCACCCCCCTCCTGAAGAAACCGACACTTGACCCCTCTGAGATCAAGAACTACAGACCGGTTTCCCTTCTATCCTTCCTATCTAAAACTCTCGAACGTGCTGTCTTTAAACAACTGTCCTCCTATCTCCACCAGAACAACCTCCTGGACTCCAACCAGTCTGGGTTCAAAGTGGGTCACTCGACAGAGACTGCCCTCCTGGCAGTGACGGAGTCGCTCCATGCCGCTAGAGCGAACTCTCTCTCCTCCGTGCTGATACTCCTGGACCTGTCTGCAGCGTTCGACACGGTGAACCATCAGATCCTCCTCTCCACCCTCGAGGGGATGGGTGTCTCAGGCTCTGCACTCTCCCTGTTTGCATCCTACCTGACGGGTCGCTCCTACCAGGTGATGCTGAGAGGGTCTGTGTCAGAACCACACAGGCTCACAACTGGGGTTCCCCAAGGCTCGGTTCTGGGTCCTCTTCTTTTCTCTCTCTACACTACATCTCTGGGTGCTGTCATCCACTCCCATGGCTTTTCCTACCACTGCTATGCCGATGACACCCAGCTAATCCTCTCATTCCCCCCCTCTGATACCCAGGTGGAGGCACGCATTGCTGCTTGTCTGGCTGACATCTCGGAGTGGATGTCGACAAACCACCTGAAGCTCAACCTGGACAAGACCGAGCTGATGTTCCTCCCGGGGAAGGGCTGTCCGCACCGAGACATGGCCATCACCATTGATAATGCTGTGGTGACCTCAACTCGGACTGCAAAGAATCTGGGTGTGACCCTGGACGATCAACTGACGTTCTCGGCAAACATCGCATCAGTGACGAGGTCCTGCAGATTCCTGCTCTACAACATCAGGAGGATTCGCCCCTTCCTCACGGAGAAGGCAGCCCAGGTGCTCATCCAGGCTCTCGTCATCTCCCGCCTGGACTACTGCAACTCCCTCCTTGCTGGTGCTCCGGCATCTGCCATCAAACCTCTGGAGCTTGTTCAGAAAGCTGCGGCTCGTCTGGTGTTCAACCGCCCCAAGTTCTCCCACACAACCATCCTTCTCCGCTCTCTACACTGGCTCCCCGTAGCGGCTCGCATCCAGTTCAAAACCCTGGTGCTAGCCTATAGGGCAGTGAAAGGAACAGCTCCTTCCTACCTCCGGGCTATGGTCGATGCCTACACCCCTGCCCGACCACTTCGGTCTGCCACCTCGGGGCGACTGATTGCCTCGTCACTCAAGGGTCCTTCTGGCCGATCCACACGGTCACGACTCTTTTCTGTTCTGGCCCCACAGTGGTGGAATGAACTTCCCACTGATGTTAGGACAGCAGAGTCACTGCCCATATTTCGCCGCAGGCTGAAAACTCACCTCTTCAGGAAACACTACCCTTCCTTTCTGCCTGACCTGTTGTTAACTAGTTGTACGAACGCTTGTTTTCTATTGCTGTATTGTTTATTGGATTATTGGATTGTTTATTGGATCTTGTTTAGTCGATATACTTATTTGTTTTAGCTCATGCTCATTTGATTTAGCTATTTTGTCTCATCTGTTTAAGGAAATAGGTAGCTGATATATTGCACTTTTACCTTAGCGCTAGGTATACTCTTGGTTGCTTGTTTATGCAGAAAATGCACTAAAGACTTCTGGTGATTAGTAGTTTTCGTTCCCTACCTATGTTGAATACACTTATTGTAAGTCGCTTTGGATAAAAGCGTCTGCTAAATGACTGTAATGTAATGTAATGTAATGTTTTACAGTAAATCCTATCTGAGAACTGTCGACGTCACATTGAAAAACTAAATTAGAACTGTGGACGATACATTGAAAAACTAAGTTAGCATAACACTGCTAGTTGGAAGAAGGAAGAATCACTCCTGTCTTTGACGAATAACCAATCCTACTTACAGTTTGCATACCGTACACACACACACACACAGACAACGATAACAAAAAATAATACACAGCTCGTCGACTTCTCCCTGTGTGTTTTGACTTGTGCTAATAATGACTTTGACTCGTCTACTTTTTGGTTAATGTCCAAGGATGTGAAGAGAGAGGTTAATTAGGAGAAAAAAGATGTTCAACAAACGACCTGGGGTGAGAGTACTGTTGCCGATGGGGCAGCAACTTCCTTTAGGTCTTAAAATCAAAGCACATACCGTAGTGACTAAATGAGCCATCTAAAAGTTTGTTATAACCGATCAAGGGAGGGAGGGAGACATCACAAACAGGGCTAGTGTTCATTATGATATCAGTGACCAACGCTACCCTCACAGCGTGACAGAAGAACATTAATATCTGTCTTATATCTTACCATCTTGCCAACAATGATGATTTTTGGTCCCATCTCTTTGTGAACGGCGAAGAAGTGAATGAGACGGAGTGTGAAGACCATGTAGTCGATACTCAGGACACATCGCCCAACGTCATAGGACCGCTCAAACATCCTGAAGCACACAAGCAAAATAAATACATTTGAACAAAGACTATATTTAACACTGAAATATCAACATGAATTTTCCCACAGGGATCAATAAAGTTCTACCTATATGGATAGATATCCATACCCAGAAAGACAGACAGACAGACAGACAGACAGACAGACAGACAGACAGACAGACAGACAGACAGACAGACAGACAGACAGACAGACAGACAGAGAGACACAGACAGACAGTCTGTAATAAAGGTTATAATAACTTGTTTACACAATCAAACTGGCTGTAGCACGTCTCTGCTCTCGGTTACAACCCAGTTCATTCTGCATGATTTCCAGTCAGCGACAGCTTCAGATATCAAACCTGCCAGATGCCAGATAACGTAGCTATGACACCCAGAGACTCTGGGTAACGTAGGCTGCGTGGTATATGAGAAACGTGACTGATACATCTTAATCACATGACTTCAGATATAAATGTGTACAGGTTTGTGTTAGTTTTGGACAAAAGATGTGGGAGTTGGAGAAAAAAGTCTGTTTTGAAGAAAACACAAAATGGTGGACAATCTAGTCTGACACAAAGGACCTATGGGTCCTTTTTTACTGTACGACCTACGGTTCAAGAGTTATAGGTAGCGCCAACATGAGGCCAATTTGAGAAGTGTGTGGAGTTTCTTCCTTGGCCTCCTGGGAGTTTCACAGTAATTGAATGCTGTGTTCAAGATTTGTGGCATTTTGTGCAAAACAGGCCCCTCCCACTAACTTTGAAAGCCAATCATAGCCAATCAAAACGGAATCTGAAACATCTGACAGACAAGTCGTGATCAAGTGATCACAGAGATCATGTGTACGATGTGTGTGAGAGTTGGACAAAATCTGAGTTGTAGCAAAAAGTGTCTTTCTTTTGAAGAAAACGGTGGAATGGGCGTGGTCTATATGGGGAGTTAGGCTGGACGGCCGGCCAGACACACAGTTAGCAAAAGAGGAGGCCAGAAGGCACTATGTGGAGTGGCTGAATAACCTAAATAAATAAATCACAAATATAAACTAGTCAATAATCACTACTGTAGGCAGAGACAAACCATGCATGTGTATCTGCACAGGCAGAGGCAGCCATACTGTAGGCTCATGTTTAAATGCTTTACCTTGTATTTCATTGTGTTGTACCAATATGATTACATGGTGCTAATTACGATTATGGGTCCTGATGCCAAAGTCATTACCCACACAATATTTACTGGGGTTTTTGTTGTTGTTTTCTGTCCTTGCTTATGTCACAATCTGGAGTACTATATCTAATAATGAATAATGTGTACCAACCTGCAGATGAGACCAATAATGAACAGAAGGATGGCAGTGAGGTCATACATGTTCCAGACATCCTGCATGTGGAGCTTCATCCTCTGGCGTGAAGTCATGTCACGCATGAAGAATGCCTGAAAGTTCATAAACACATCAATTAAACTGAATCAAGCTGATTGAGAATCAGCTGAATGTGTCACATGCACAGGCAGACTATCATTTATGTTTCACCCCTCAGGGGCCCCCAACTGACCATCAGTCACTGACTCCCGGAACCCCCCAGATGTTCGTATGAACACCTGCATTATTGTGTGCAGAATTGTTCCCACCAGCAGCTTTCAGAGCACATTCATAAGAACTAGATTTTCAGTCAGCTATGTGGACGGTCACTGAGTTATTGACATTTGAAGTGTTAAACACTGCTGTAGTTTTGGTGTGACTATTTTCATGACAGACCCCTGAACAGTGTTTGTGTCCAGTTTGGATGTGGCAGGTCTGAATGTTACGTTTGGGTCCACGGTCTGCCGCGGTCGGTCCACCCACCCTCTAGACAAATGTAATATAGCTGTCACATGTAACCACATGTAGGCTGCCTTACATTACAGCTGTGGCAACGTTGCAGGACGTGAAATTATTGAACTTACATCCTCCTAAACAGTGTGGACAAAAATAAAAGATTCAACATAGTCATAAAAAGCTGATTAGCTAAGAAGCTGTTTTTTAAATATTGGTTGGAATTTAGAGGCTCTCAAAAGGTAAAAAGGTCCTGCCCACCAAAATAAAAAGGAAAGCACCAAAATACTGCAATTAGATACATACAAAAAATACATACATGTGTGTGTGTGTGTGTGTGTGTGTGTGTGTGTGTATGTATGTATACACACACACACACACACACACACACACACACACACACACACACACACACACACACACACACACACACACACACACACACACACACACACACACACACACACACACACACACACACTTGTTGTTAACACAAGAATAGCTCACCTCATAGATCTCCTCACAGAAGAAGGTGAACACCCAGAAGTACAGCACGTATTCACTGATGGACGGCCCACTAGGGGGCGGTGGCTTAAAGTCCACCAGCAGCACGTAGGCAAACAGGAAGAGGAAGAGGATGTACATCACTGCGTTGCCCAAAAAGGAAGTGACGGGAGCACTCCAGAACTGACGCCATCTTGATACGACAAAGGAAGGCTTGGGCTTGCTATGCCTATTAACCGCTTGTTGTATTTCATCTGGTTCCCTGCAAGGTGGAGCATCATCATAAACCCACTCAACTTAGTCTTAAACAAAGTGAATTAATGTATAGTTTTAGTAAAAAGTATAATATTCATATGGGACAACAAGTGTGTTATTGTGTTAAACATGTAGGGCTGGGTGCTAACCTGAAGGAGATGAGGTTGGTGCAGAGCAGCAGGGGGCAGAACATGGTGAGAAGGACTTTCCACACGGTTGTGTCTCTCTTCATAGCACCCCACCAAACCGTAGACAGCACGGACTGAGAAGAAGAATAGTATGTATTTAGCCATTTCTGGGCCCTATTTTCCGTGACCAGTGCTATGCATAAGTCGTCTGAAGCACAAGGCACCAGCCTTGGGGGGGGGGCACCAAACGGCATGGAGAAAGTGAAAGAAGACAGAACTATCGCCGTAAAGCGGCTGCTGAAGGAGCACTAAAACAGTGAAACGCACCGGTGACGAAGGCTTAAGCCGGCCCTGCATGTGAGGACTTTTAAACAACTCAGATGGTTGAGGGTACCATCTGCATCAGACACACATGGACCAACCTGTATTCCATCATGGCTTAGGAAGAGGCCTGATTCGACAGCTGTGACTATCTGGAAGCAGTCTGTGTTCCATACTGGAGACTTTCTGCTGAGGATCTGGAAGGAGAGCTTCTCATCGCTCTGGTAACATGAACCGAACACACCTGAGATCATTATAAAGAAATAAGACATTTTATTGGAAACAATTAAAATGACAATAATTCATTTATATATATACAGAATAAAGTATATTTACATGCTAGAATGTTTCCGAATTGGATAAATGGTGTTCAGGGCCGGCCCTGTCCATCTGCAGTCCAGTTTGGGCAAGTCAGATTTAAAGACTGGGTGCCGTGATTTTCAGTGATCCCCCCCCCCCCCCCCAAAAAAACATAATCATCAGGTATTATGGTTATACTAGGAGGAAGATTTCTTTCAAAAAAGTGTACAGAAAGTGTTAAAATTATGTTATTATGTGGACACACCTCCAGTTCATTAAGTATACCTGGTTCTCACCTTAGCACCACCCAACTGTTCTAGTCCCTCCTCCTCCTCATGCCCACACCTGTTGTGTTATGATAATGAGGGGGAGGGTATAATTTGACTGTGTCATTAAAGTGCTGTTTTTCTATTGCCACGTTTGACCCTCAAGGTTTCAGCCTCCAGGAAGAAATTCAAAATAGTCAGAGAAGACATAAAACACCATAAAAACACCACCAGGGGGCTTAATGAAGTTCTATCAACCTCATGAAACACAACACATGAAAAAGAGAAAAAGAGAAAAACCATGGCACCACCTCTTTAAGATGTTTTAACACATTCACTGCCAGAGTATATTCATAATATACTCACCCCAGTGCCAGCAATTTGTGTTTTATAACGTTTTCAACCGGTCACAGAAATGTTATATCCATTTTGATCCATGATCGGATCGTGTGTGTAAATAAAGACGACCCATCGACCAACCGACAGAGGGTTACATTTTCAGAAGCAAGCAGTCTTGAGTTAGTTTTCACCATCGCAACCAGGACTGCAGGCACCATATACGGCAATAATGCACCTATCCCCCCCCCCTGTAATGGATAAATTAGAATGCCAACCTGTATATATATTGTGTATTGGTGGTTATCTCATTGAAGCAAGGTTACACATAAATGTGCTAATTCCAACTCAGTTACAGCTGTCAATCTAACAGCTGACCTGTTTCCCCCAGTGCTATTCTCACTGTGTCAGCTATGTGTATTTGTGTAACTGTGAATGGGTCTCTCTTATAATTAGTACATACCTTATATGACTATTTAGAAGAGCATCTTTGGTACAATGTGGAGTATAAAGAACTGTGTAAGATGGGTGTTTAGGAGGCTTGTGCCCCGATGGGCTGCTGGAGCAGGGCTGGAGCCCTGCTTCTCATTAATAATAATAATAATAATAAACTTTATTTGTATAGCACCTTTCATGACATGAAATGCAGATCAAAGTGCTTTACAGAGCAAGAATACAATTACAGTTAGAACCAATTTAACAATAAAGCAAACAAAAATAAAATAAAATAAAAGCAAAGGCATAAAACAACATTAAAATAGGCAATACAGTGAGGAATTAAAAATCAAGAATCAGCTAAAAGCAAGAGTGAAGTAATAGGTCTTGAGCTGTGCTTTAAAGCTATTGACAGAGGCTGCCTGTCTTAAGTGTAATGGGAGTTTATTCCACACTGTCGGTCCGTAAAAGCAGAATGCTGCTTCACCGTATTTTTTATATGTCATTGTAGGCACCTCGAGCAGGTCAGCACTTGAAGACCTGAGGGCCCGGTTTGGAACATATCTCTCTAGGCAGTCAGAGAGGTAGGAAGGTGCCAGACCATTTAGAGCTTTATAAACTATTAAAATAATTTTAAAATCAATCCTAAAAACAACCGGGAGCTAGTGAAGCTAGAACTGGAGTGATATGTTCTCTCATCCTAGTTTTAGTTAAAATTCTGGCTGCCGCATTTTGAACAAGTTGTAATCTGTCAGTTGTTTTCTTTGGCAGGCCAGAGTAGAGTGCGTTGCAGTAATCAAGCCGAGAGAAAACAAAAGCGTGGATCAGCGTTTTTGCATCGTCTAACGACAGATAGTCTCTAATTCGCGCAATATTTCTAAGATGAAAGAAAGCAATCTTGGTGACATGATTAATGTGTGTATTGAAATTCAATTCAGAATCGATAATAACCCCCAGGTTCTTTACTGTGGTGTTACTTTCTACAGCCAGGTTACCAAGTCTACTTGTTATTGATTCTCTCTGCTCACTGGAGCCAATTATGAGAACTTCTGTTTTATCCTCATTTAGCTTAAGAAAGTTCTCACTCATCCAGCATTTTATACTGGACAGACAGGTCAACAATGGGTCTAGAGCGCAGGGGTCGTCTGGAGCTACTGAAAGATACAGCTGGGTATCATCAGCATAGAAATGGAAGTTCACTCCGTGATCGGCGATGAGTTCTCCCAGCGGTAGTATATACAGGGAGAACAATAAGGGACCCAGAATTGAGCCCTGTGGAATACCAGAACAGATGTTGTGTTTGTCTGAGTCAAAGTTAGACTGACGAAATAGCTTCTGCCTGTTAGGTAAGAGTGAAACCAAGACAAGGCTGTGCCTGACAAACCAATCCAGTACTCCAAACGTTGTAGTAGAATTGTGTGATCAATCGTATCAAAAGCAGCGGTTAAGTCAAAGAGTAGGAGAACAGATACATTTTTGTCGTCAGCGGACACCCTAAGATCATTAATTACTTTTACAAGTGCTGTTTCTGTACTATGACCTTTCCTGAAGCCAGATTGGAATTTGTTATGAACCTTATTGTTCTGTAGGAACACATACAGTTGATGAAAGATAGTTTTTTCTAAGACCTTGCCCAAAAATGGCAGATTTGAGATTGGTCTATAATTACCCAGCACCAATGGATCAAGATTGTGTTTCTTGAGTAACGGCCTGACTACAGCCGTTTTCAGTGAGTCTTGAAAGACGCCTGAAAGTTGCTGTATGTTGTCTCTCTGCTGAAATCTTCCTAATAAATCTACAACTTCACCTGAATGGAATATAATATTTCTATAACCCCCCCCCCCCCCCCCCCCCGCTGGCCACAGAACATTTATATATATCATGATCACGTGTCAGACCGTTGGTAAACACAAAGGGGATAACTGTTCGTCCTCCAGAGAAAATAAAATATAACCGGAGCTTTCCGTTTGTTTTTTATACCATGTAAAAACCATGATATCTAAGCCAAAACCAGGGCAAGACCAGTTAACTCGAGATAAAACCGGAATTAAATCACATCTTATGAGCGGTCAGGTGCTTTTGGTGCGGACCTGGACGGGATAAGGGGTCTAAATAGACAATATTGTGGACAAAAAAATATATAAAAAAATATATACCACATTTCCCACCCAACCCCAAGGGGTGCCGGACTACTGAATATCAGTTGAGGAGCAACAACCTAAAAAAGACTTCTGTCAAAAAATGTGATTTCAATGTCTTACCACGTGCCCTTTCCTCAAACTTTGTTGCCAGCTCGGAAAGTTTGGTGTCCGTCTCAATATCCAACTTTGACATCTCTCTAAGCATCTTACAGGCACTCAGAGCATTCAACACTGGCTCCTCTGCCTGAGAGACGGACAGAGACAGAGAGAGAGAGAGAGAGAGAGAGAGAGAGAGAGAAAGAGAGAGAGAGAGAGAGAGAGAGAGAGAGAGAGAGAGAGAGAGAGAGAGAGAGAGAGGGGGACAGAGAGACAGAGAGAGAGAGAGAGAGAGAGAGAGAGAGAGAGAGAGAGAGAGAGAGAGAGAGAGAGAGAGAGACAGGGGGACAGGGACACACAGAGAGATACAGAGACAGAGGGCTGATTACAGACTCCTTACTCATATGTATAATGTATAAAACTCTTGCAGCCTTCTGTGAGCATCAGGTGTTTTACCTCCTGCTCCCAGAAGCAGACAGCACAGTCACTGTGGTTCTGTAGGACAGCCCAGATAAAGAGATGAGTCCAGGGGGATTCACAGGGCTTGTTCCTGTATGAAGGTTCTCCTTTCAGCAGCTTTCTGACATGCTGAGGAGAGAAGAACAGAACTATGAAGAGGAAATGGAAAATGAGCATTAACCCATTAAGGCCTGAAGCCAAATCTACATGTCTCCTAAATTCCAACAGTTTTCTGAAAAATGCATTTTTCTATATCAGTGGTGCTCAATCTTTTCATGTCAAGGACCCCCACAATGATATGTATTTGGCCACGGACCCCCATCTCAAATATTTTGTTCCAGGGACCCCCAGAAGCAAAGATTTGAGTTACAAATGTTCGCTTTAAAAATATATATATTCAAAGATTTTGACACATTTTCACGATTTTTCAAAAATAGCAGATCTACAAGCTCATAGCTTGTAGATCTGCTATTTTTTGAATAGCATATCATTTATAATTTGAGCTCATATCTAAAAGTGACACAGATCTTCACAGTCTTAATGGGTTAAAGGCCCAATCTGGGATTGTTTTGAACAGATATATTAGGCTTATGTTCTTAAACAGTTTGATTTGCAATTTGAAAAATATGCTATTTGCAAATATCTAACCCTATCATGAATCAATATATATGTATGTTTTACTCCAATGTTTACAAACATTACCAACATTAACAGAATACAGAACACACAGCTTACAAATCATTTATATGTTGTCTATAGTGTTAGAAATTGTATCAAGACCTGAGTCAATAAAAAAATAAAAAAGTTTACATTTATATCACTGATCAGGCCTTCATTGACTTAAACTGAAGAAAGACGTCATTTATTTGAATAAAACAAACTGTGTAACAGATTATTATAATATTAAAGCATAGTAGAGGTTACTAACTAATAAACTGCTAATAACCCTCAGACCCTATTACCGGAGTCCCCCAGGGGTCATTACTAGAGCCCCCTAATTATTTACCTCTACACTAAATATCTTCACCGAAAATAGCCGATCTACCAGCTCACAACACGTCACAACACTGCACATTGAGAGTTTGTAGATCTGCTGCTGAGGGTTCAACCCCAGAACAGGGACACTAGTGTTCATGTTTAAATAGAGGATGAAAGAACATAACAGTATTATATATTCAGAAGAATACCTCCAGAGCCTTCTTGTCAGAGGTGAAGTCTTCTAGATCCAGAACAGTGTAGTAAGGCTTCACATCAACCTTTAACTTCTTCAAGACACCTGACACCTGGAGAGACAGAGAAGAGACAAAGAAGAGGAAATAAGACAATCCTGTCACAAAGGACACATTTTCTCTCAAATAAAGTGGCTTTGAACTATTGCTTTCTTTATTTTTTCTTCAGAAAAAAATATTCATACAGTATATTATATGTTCAACAGAATTATCAAGATTATATTATTCACCAATACATTACAAATTTGCTTTATATTCAAAGTAGATTGTTGTTGATAGTTTAATACCCCCTCCACCACACTTACAACATTAACCCATTAAGACCAGGAACGCATCTGTGTCAAAAATAGCAGATCTACAAGCTCAAAGCGCGGCACCGAGTGCCTTGAGCTTGCAGATCTGCATTTTTTTTTTTAATCGTGAAATATTGTGCAAATCTTTGATTTTAAAGGTGAACGTTTTTAACTCAAATCTTTGCTTCTGTGAATTCTACAAATGTCTTCTAAATCCTAACAGTTTTTCTTTTTGTTGAAATAACATATGTTGTCATAATATCAGTGGTTGTCAAAGACCACCTAAATTATATGTATTTGGCCACAGACCTCCATCTCAAAATATGTTGTTCTAGGGACCCCCCAGAAGCAAAGATTTAAGTTAAAAATATTCGCTTTAAAAATATATAAATATTCAAAGATTTGCACAAATCTTCACGATTTTTCAAAAATAGCAGATCTACAAGCTCATAGCGCGGCACTCGGTGCCGCGCTATGAGCTTGTAGATCTGCTATTTTTAAATAGCCAAAGTTAAAGTATAAAATGATGGTTAAAGTGGTGACACAGATGCGTTCCCGGTCTTAATGGGTTAAGTAGTGAGTGAAGGTCGTCTCCTCAGAACCACTGATCAAGGATTATAATATAGATTAGTCTAAACCTAAACCCACCTCAAACAGGCTGATCTCTTCCAGAGAGTCAACTGAGGATCCCAGTCGCTCCTTCAGGCGTTCCAGTAGCAGCTTGTAGACCAGTGTGTGGTTCAACCGTGTGCCTCTTCTCACTCTGCTGTAGAGTTCCTCCAGGAGGCCATAAGTCGGGATGAACTTCTTCTCAATGAACAGACGTACAAACTGTGGCCTGTCTCTGGTCAGTGCGAACGTCATGCATTCCTTCATGTCTTCATCCTGTTGGACACAGTGGAGGTAAAACAGGGACAGGTTATCTAACTGTTTTTAAGCTGTAGACCAGAAAACTAAAAAGGGAAAATAAGATGTAGACAATAATGACATGTGTCTCAGTGGTGGAAAAAGTACTGACATTTTTTACTTAAGTAAAAGTATCAATACCACAATGTAATACTCTGTTGCAAGGGCCTGTGTTCAAAATGTTACTTGAGTAAAAGTACAAAAGTATTGGCATCAAAATATACTTAAAGTACCAAAAGTAAAAGTACTAAAATGTTTGAAAATAGCAGATCTACAAACTCACAACGCCTCACGACACGTTGTGAGCTTGTAGATCGGCTATTTTCAAATAGCCTAGGTATACAATAGGTCTAAAGTGGTTAATGTATGTTTTATAATATAATAATTTATATCTGCAAAGTAACTAGTAACTAAAGTTTTCAAATAATTGTAGTGGAGTAAAAGTACAATATTTGCCACTGAGATGTAGTGGAAGTAAAAGTATTGAAAATGGGAAATACTCAAAAGTAAAAGTAAAAAATCCTCAAAAGTGTACTTAAGTAAAGTACTTGAGTAAATGTACTTAGTTACTTTGAACCACTGGGGTGTGTGTGTGTGTGTGTGTGTGTGTGTGTGTGTGTGTGTGTGTGTGTGTGTGTGTGTGTGTGTGTGTGTGTGTGTGTGTGACTATCAGTAAGTCATTTCAAATCTACAGTAGTAATATGTCTGAACCACTAGGTGGCAGTATTCACATACAGTGAATATACCTGTATGTGTGACTTCAACATTCAGGTATTCAGTGGTGGAAAAAGTACTCAATTTGTTTTACTTAGGTAAAAGTATCAATACTGCAATGTAGAAATACTCTGTTACAAGTAAAAGTCCAGAATAAAAAATGTACTTGAGTAAGAGTACAAAAGTATTGTTATCAAAATGTACTTAAAGTACCAAAAGTAGAAAGTACTCATTATGCTGAATAAATAAAATAAAAATGTATAAAAATCTTTTAAAAATAGCAGATCTACAAGCTCACAATGCGTCGCGATGCGACACATTGTGAGCTTGTACATCTGCTGTTTTCAAATGGACAAAATGTATATAGGGCTTAAGTGGTTAATGTATGTTTTGTAATAATAATCAAAACTAAAGTTTTCAAATAATTGTAGTGGAGTAAAAGTACAATATTTGACTCTGAGATGTAGTGGAGTAGAAGTAAAAGTACTGACAATTGGAAATACTCCAGTTAAGTAAAAGCATCTAAAAATTGTACTTAAAGGGATACTTCACTTTCGGGCCGGGGACACATTTAAAAAAAATATTAAAAATAAATGAAAATAGTTATGGAAAATTCATGGCCCCCTCACGCATTAGAGTGTCCTACTAATGCGTGAGGGGGCCATGAATTTTCCATAACTTTTTTCATTTATTTTTAATATTTTTTTTAAATGTGTCCCCGGCCCTAAAGTGAAGTATCCCTTTAAGTAGTACTTGAGTAAATGTACTTAGTTACTTTACACCATTGCAGGTATGTTGTGATGTTGTTTCTCACCTTCCAGTTGATGTTGATGTCATCATTGAAGAGCTCACTGCTGGCAAAGTCCACTCTGTTCCATCTCATTGTTAGAATCAGCTCCTTACTGTAAGGGAAGGTATTACCTGATGCACGGAGCTTACTGGCTGCACACACACACACACACACACACACACACACACACACACACACACACACACACACACACACACACACACACACACACACACACACACACACACACACACACACACACACACACACACACACACACACACACACACACACATTGTTAAATGAACATCATAATTAGTTGACCCTACCCCTCCCCGGGGTAGAACAAATGTGACATTGTTTTTTCATATCTTTAACCCATTTAAACCGGGAACGCATCTGTGTCATTTTAGATTTCTTTCGCTATTCATTCATATATATTTGACCACGGACCCCCATCTCAAAATATTTTGTTCCAGGGACCCCCCAGAAGCAAAGATTTGAGTTTAAAATGTATACATGTTGAAAGAGTTGCACAAATTTTTCAAAAAATAGCAGATGTACAAGCTCATAGCGCGGCACTTGTTTTACTTGTACTACTCTTCTATCAGGGGTAGAACTAAAGGAAACATTGTTAGTTTTTTTCCTACCGTGGGGAGAGGTATCTATAAAACAAAGGCCCTTTTTGAGTGTTTGTTCCTGCACTAAATGTGCTGTAACCCACAGTGTTTCACCTCCCAGAAGTAAAGACTATTAAATATCATGTTAATTATTGTTCTATATTGTACCTGGCATCAGGGCTTTGATCATGACTGAATCAAAGTCTTCTGGTTTCTCCTGCTCTTCATGGTAGAATGTTATCAGCTTCCTGTTCTGGTAGATGCTCTGAACCTGAGGGTCAAGGTCAAAGGTCACAGCATGGGCAAATTAAAAATGTCTGCAATTACATCAACTGTAAACAGAAACTTGTAAGACTTTATGATATTCTGATGGCATTTAGTGTAATAATACACACACATACATATACAACACACACACACACACACACACACACACACACACACACACACACACACACACACACACACACACACACACACACACACACAATTTATATCTGCAAAGTAACTAGTAACTAAAGCTGTCAAATAATTGTAGTGGAGTAATAGTACAATAGATGTAGTGGGGAAGAAGTAAAAGTACTGAATATGGGAAATACTCCAGTAAAGTAAAACATCCTCAAAAGTGTACTTAAGTACAGCACTTGAGTAAATGTACTTAGTTACTTTACACCACTGCCATTTGGTTTCATTTTACACTCAAGAGTTAAAGATCTATAAGGGTCCATTTGGTTACCAACTCTCCATTATTTAGCTGGGGACCACCTGGAACCCCTCAAGGACCACTGGTGGTCCCTGGACCACTTGTTTAGAGGAATAACAATGAGACGATGAAATGTCTTTGTATTATTGTGTATATTATTGATATTTATACCACACTGTGGATTTGTTATAACCAGAATATACAGGAAAAAAGGCATATTTTGGACATAGTTAGAATGGTGATTAATAATGATTAATTCATGTTTAAGCTGTGATTAATATGATGATTTTTTTATCGTTTGACAGCCCTAGTACACACACACACACACACACACACACACACACACACACACACACACACACACACACACACACACACACACACACACACACACACACACACACACACACACACACACATTACTTCCTTCCTGCTTTGACCCTTCTCTGGACATTCTCTAAACCGCTAAATGTCCAGAGCTTTATCCATCTGATCACTGTTTTCACTCTATTAAGACCCTCCCCCTTCTACTAATCCAAACTAATTTCACTTTTCCAAGTTTTATATAACATAGTTCTCTTCTGAATATCTAGATTCCATTTCAAAACGCCCGCTTCACCCGACAAGCCACCAGCCTCCACTCTCCCCAGTGGATTTACAAATAATTATCTCCCTGTGATTGGCTACAGGTTCAGCCTCATCACTGTGAACCAATCACTGCTCTTACCTGTTCAACAAGTTGATCTGTCAGGGCTTCAGAAGGGAAGTGTTTCCTCATCAATTCTGTCACTCTAGTGACATTAACACCATCAGAGGCAGGTGATTGGTTCTCCAAGAGGTCACTCAAGAGGTCAGCCACACCTCCTGAACCTGCCAGCACCAACCAGGGTGTGGAGTTCTTGAAAGACACGCCCACCCTCTGATGAAGATATATGAGAGAGAGAGAGAGAGAGAGAGAGAGAGAGAGAGAGAGAGAGAGAGAGAGAGAGAGAGAGAGAGAGAGAGAGAGAGAGAGACAGACAGACAGACAGACAGACAGACAGACAGACAGACAGACAGACAGACAGACAGACAGACAGACAGACAGAGATGGATCATAATAATAAATAAGCAGGTATAATAAAAAACAATACTCCTATAATGCTCCAGGCTCATAAACGTCAAGTTATATTGTAATGTAAATGATATTGGATGAATGAATATTGTATTAAGAAGCAGTGATTGTACCTCCAGCATGGAAAGCTCTCCTGATATGAGCATGTTGAGGACAGAAATGTTAATGCTGCTGCTCTCTGTAAGAAAAATATGAATTTTATTAAATCATAACTCAACTGGGAAATGATCTCTTTTCTCATTGCTCTATGTACAGTACAGTTCATTTATAGCTATAGCACACTGATGTATCATATTTCTACATATCTCATATGTGAATATATCCATATATCTCCTCCAACCTTATGTCCCCTCCCGTTCCCTCAGGTCCAGTGAAGGCAACCTCCTGGAGGTTCCCAAGGCCAAGTTTCGTACATGGGGGGACGGGGCTTTCTCTGTTGCTCCCCCCCGCCCCCTCTCTGGAATGCACTCCCCAACCACCTCAGAAATGCCCCCTCCCTCATCTCCTCCAAAACATCACTCAAAACCCACCTCTTCAAGATAGCTTTTCCCAGCTGATGTCTGGTTAAGATGCCTCTCCAACCCATGCTTAACCTTTTTTCTTTTTAATGTAGCTTATTACTTATCTTTTATTGTTTTTCCTCTTAATAAAGTTGGTGTGGAATAATCTATGATTATGACGGTGGGGTGTTAATGACATGTACCTACTTATGTGGCCTTCTAGCTCCATCCAGTGGTGAATGACCGTTTGTTCAGCTAATTGTAGTAGAAGTGACGCACTTCCGGTCTAACGTGAATAATAATAATACTTTCATTAGATTTAGGTAGATTAGCGGCTTAATCCGCACGTAGAAAGTATTGTCCTAGTAGTGGGGTAATTTATGTATTTACTATCTACTTTTCTGTGGGGTATTTAGTTATTTGTTATGCCTGCCAGCGTGACCAAAAGTACTGCGCATGCGTCAACTTCTATAGGACCGGGGTTTCAGAATAGAAGCTTCAGTAACAAAGCAGAGCCGCGGTGGACAGTTGGTATGTAATCTGAGAGCTAATTTTACACGACTTAACGTATTTTCTCACATATATATTATACCTTGTGAAGATGTATTTCATGTCGGTAATAATTGTTATGTTCTATGTTTTTATCTCCAGGTTTATAACCTAACTACCGTTGTAACAACCAGTATAGTGTTTAGATAAGAGTGTGATTGTTTGTGTGTGAATGAAACAGAAATAAAACACCAGAAAAGACACTTGTTTGAGTTGTATCCACTGACCACGGCGCTACTACCTTTCCAAAGGGAAATCTACGATTATACAAGGTGTGATTGATTAGATATTTGGACAGTTATAAACCACTCGTCGTCTCCGGAGGAGAACGAAAGTGTGGAACAGACGGACGAGGGGAAAGAGGACGCGACGGTCGGACCACTTTCACTCGACGCTGCACGGCGGAGAAGCTGTTAAAGGGAAGTACAATTGTGTTCCTATTGACTACCAGTAGTAAAGAAGGCTGTGAGGGCCAAAAGAAGAGAAAAGCTGTAAGCTAAAAGAAGTAAAAGTGACTGTTTCTGTGGAAGGATCGCTGTGCACTGATGCTAGCCGTGCTAAAGCTAACCAACAGCTGTTGCTTGCTGAAAGAACAGCTGCTGAGCCACTGTTGCTAACAGGATGCTATGCTACAAGCTACATGCTATCATTCTATTGTCTCTTGTTGATGCTACGATACACTGCTACGTGCTAGAGAGGATTGTCTCTTGGATGTTTTGCTAGAAGGCTATGCTGAGGATGCTATGCTACACTGCTACATACTAAGGGAGCCCTATCGTGCTATTTTCTCTTGTTGAGATACAACAACACACTGCTGTATGCTAAGGAGGCTGCAGTAGCGCTCGATTGTCTATTGGATGCTTTGCTAGAAGGCTATGCTGAGGATGCTATGCTACAAAGCTACATGCTATCATTCTATTGTCTCGTGTTGATGCAACAACACACTGCTGTATGCTAAGGAGGCTGCAGTAGCTCTCTATTGACTGATGCTATTGACTTTGCTGCTATTTAACTCTTTGCTTCGGGCTGCTAGCTAGTAAACCGTAATCAAGCTATTCCGGGTCCCTATATCTGCGCTGAAAGCTAGTAAAGGGGAGCCATAAGACGGAAAGCAATATGGAGACAATTGAGGAGTTAAAGAAGAAGCTAACTGGTGCATTGGCCTACTGTGAGGAAATAGCAGACCGGATAGATGATGCAATTGATCGTAAGCCAGCCGGGGAACTGGAGAGAGACAGAAGAGCACTCCTGAGTGAGGATGATAGAGTCTTTACGTACCTGAATCAGTATGTGAGGGCCTTAAAAGAGGACGATGAGACTAGAAATGCAACAGCGATTGTCGACACCAAGGCGAAGAGGAAAGCCTGTAACGAAAGATCCTTGGACACGGATCGGAGGGTCCGGGAAAAGCTATGGTCCCGCTTTGCAGGACGGCATATGGACGACCTAAGGGGGGAGTTCGAGGATGCTTTGGGGAAAGTCAAGCTACTTAGCTTGCAGTCAGCATCCAGGGAGGATCGAGAGAGAGAGAGAGATAGACTAAATAGGAGACTAGATGACTATGCTCTAGGAGTAAATGAATGGAAGTACATTGTCCCTGAGCTCAACGTAGCCGAGATTCAGGGAAGGTACAAGATCCAGAAGGAACAAATAGAGGTGCTACTGGTAGACTGGGCCAGGGAAGTTAATGAAGGAAAGAACCATGGCCAAGAGGTCATTGGGAAAGAGGAATCGTTATTAGTGGTGGTAGATGAGGGACACGACGACCCGTTAAGGCATACCACAACCCCAGCCAGCCCGCAAGTGCTCAGCTTTAAGGACCGACCTGCCAGATCCAGTGTCAGTGCCCTCCCTAGCCGCGGATATATGGGGCCACCCGCTCCGACCTCCACACCAGTAAGAGAGGGTGGGTCTCCGCGCTTGTCATTTCCAACCACAGGCATACCACCACAGCAGAGTGGCGCCACTGATGCATCGCAGGTAGTGTCTGAATCCCACGGCGTGTCAGGCATGGCATATGGAGGAGATGGCAGCGCCCAGTACAGGCCTAAAGTAAAGCTGAGGGCCATGAGTCTGCCTAAGTTCTCCGGGGACCGAAGAAGCTATTGGTACTGGCGGGACAATTGGGAGAAAGTCCAGGCGTTGGCAGAACCCTCTGGATTAGAGGTGTGCAAAAAGGCTCACCTACTTGACAGCCTGGATGGGGCACTGAAGACAGAGCTTCGATTAGATACATGCAGAACGTCAATTGATATCTTTAGACTCCTGGATAACCGGTTTGGGAACAAGGGAATAACTGCTCAGATGATCCTGGGGGAACTAGAGGAAATGCCTGCGGTAAAGAACCACCAGCCTAGGAAGGCCATAACCTTAATCCAGACAGTGGAGAGGGCACTGGTGGACCTAGAAGACCTGGGAATGGTGGATAACATGAAGAATCCATTGATGATCAACAAGATAGTAGGGAAGCTTCCCGGGGATATCAAAGAGAGATGGATCACCCTGGAGCAGGATGCCATGAATGGTGTCAACGCAGGGGATCATTTCGATAGTCTCTTGGAGTTTCTGAAAAAGCAGGAGGCGGTCCTCGAAAGGCTAGCAGAGCTGGATCTTGGAACCACCTATACTAATGAGAGGACATCCCAACGAGAGAAGCCGAAAGAGAGGCGGCAGGAAAAGCAGTCATTCACCAAGACAGCAGTGAGTGAGATTAAGAGGGAGTTCCGGCGAGAAGCGTGCACTATGTGTGGAGATGAGAAACATGGAGGGCAACTCTACTTCTGCCCAGCCTTCCGGAGGGCTAACCCGTCAGCAAGGAAAGCCCATGTGAGGAAAGTAAATGCGTGTTTCAGGTGCCTGGGCGTTCACGGAGCTGACGGAGCATGTGTACAGGATGCACAGAAATTCCTCTGCCGAAAGGAAGAGTGTGTAGGGGACGACGCTCCTGCAAGCCATCATGTCTACCTCTGCCTAGCAAGGAAAGGGCCATCACCCAGAAGGGAAACCAGGTTTGAGAAGAAGAGAGGGCCTCGTGGCCTGACAGAGGAACAGGAAGCTTTCAGAGCCGAGTTGGATCCGAAAATGATGGAGAAGTTCAAGAAAGCCTTCACTAACAAGGCAACCTCAAAAGTATGCTCCAAAAACAGTCTGGTGGAAAAAAGTGGCTTAAAAGAGCTACCAGTCCTCATGATGCTTGTGGATGTCACAACAAGAGGAGGAGACTATATCGGAGCCCTGATTGACCTCGCCTCTGACACAAACTATATCACGCACCGAGCCGCTAAGAGACTCGGACTGACTGGAGAACCAATCACACTGGTGGTTTATGGAGTTGGGAAGATGGAGGCAAGGGTCGACACGAGGAGATATCTCGTGGCAATCAAAATATGGACCCCAAGAGGAACCTTAAAATCCCACGAGATGATCTGCTACGGCTTAGATGACATCGCCAAAGTGGATCGAGTGGTGGAATCAGAAGAACTGGAGCAGTTCTTCCCAGGGGTCAGGCCAGGAGAATTGGCCCGTCCCGAGAAGATTGAACTTCTCATCAGCACTCGCGAAGGCCGACTAGCACCGCAGAGACTGCATAGAATCGGTGATCTAGTGCTGTGGGATGGTCCACTGGGCAAGACTGTGAGTGGTGTACATCCGGACCTCTTTGAAGAGGTGGAGGTGACAACACGCTATTCATTGACACACTTTGCTCGTTCCATGAGGACGGCAGCCATTAAGGTGGAGGAACGCCTTTTAAACGTCCCAAAGCCTGTGGACAATGTGAAGGAACACCCTTTAAACGTCCCAAAGCCTGTGGACAATGTGAAGGAACACCCTTTAAACGTCCCAAAGCCTGTGGACAATGTGAGAAAGGCAACTACCGCTGCAAGCGCTATCGATGCCATAAGCTGGTTGAAGATGGACAGCATTGGAGCAGCATGTGACCCTGCATGCGGGGGCTGTCGTTGTGGGAAGTGTTCTCCGGGAGGAAAGGAGATGACGCTGGTTGAAGAAAGGGAGATGGAACGTATCAAAGAAGGCTTGACCTTCAAAGAGAGGGATGAGCACAGTGGAGAGCCCCACTGGGATGCAAAGTACCCCTGGAAGGAGGATCCGGCATCACTCCCCAACAACCGCAAAGTAGTGGAAGCAACGTTCCTAAGAACAGAGAAGCGCCTCGGAAAAGATCCCAAGTGGAAAGAAGCCTACACCAGGCAGATCCACGAAATGATTGAAAGAGGAGCAGCGGTGAAGTTGACAAAGTCCATGATGGAAGAGTGGCCTGGAGCAGTGTGGTGGGTGAGTCATCTGACAGCCCCCAATCCCCATTCAGTTACCACACCAGTGCGTATCGTCTGGGACAGCAGCCAAGAATACAGGGGAGTGAGCCTGAACAACATCCTGATAAAGGGTCCAGACGTGCTAAACCCCATCCGGGCAGTATTACTCAGATTCCGGGAGGGAGAGTTTGCTGCTATCGGCGACATCAAAAAGATGTACAATTCAGTGTGGCTGGAAGAGCAAGAAGTCCATCTTCACCGATTCCTGTGGAGAGACTCACCACAGGACAAGATTGAAGACTATGCCATTGTACGGGTGAACATGGGAGATAAGCCGGCCGGATGCATAGCGCAAGTGGCTATGAGGGAGACTGCTAATCTTCCTCAGTTCTCCCACCTTGCGGATGAAAGAAGTGTCATTCAGGAGAACAGCTACGTGGATGACATCTTTGCATCACACAATGACCCTAGCAGACTTGAAGAGATCCTGAAGGGGGTCAAAACTATACTGACGACAGGTGGCTTCCACCTAAAGCCCTGGATCCGGTCTGGGCAAAGTGGGAGGATTGATGCTTCAGAATCCAAGCCTGAGACACTGATCCTGCCTAACCAGCTCAAAGAAGAAGACAACAAGGCATTGGGAGTTGGTTACCTCGTCCGTGACGACAAGCTCTTTGTCATGGTATCCATCAACTTCTCTAGGAGAAAGGGGAAGATGAGGACTGGAGAAGACCTGAGCGAAGAGGAAGTTGTGGAGATGACGCCAAACCCATTGTCACGTCGGGTGCTACTAAGCCAAGTTGCTGGACTTTACGACCCTCTAGGTCTCGCAACCCCAATGAAGCAAAAGGGAGTGATTCTTGTGAGGAGAGCCTTCCAGGAGGCCGGCAACCTGACAAAAGACACCTGGGATGAACCACTATCTGATGACCTCCGTGGAAAAGCAGTGGAGCTATTCAAGGAGTATACAAGACTGAGCAGCATCACGTTTCACAGGAGCATCACGCCCTCCGGCTGGAGGGGAAAGCCATGGGGTATCACGTTTTCGGATGGAAGCAGTGAGTCCTATGGAGCTGTCCTGTACCTAAGGTGGAGGACATCTGATGGTGTAGTCACCCGACTGGTAGAGTCAAAGGCAAAACTAGCCCCTCTTGACCAGAAGGGCGACGCGGTCAAGGCCGAGATCTGTGGAGCTGTGTTCGCCTCTCGTCTAAAGGGCTACGTGCTGAAGCATGGAAGATTGGAAGTGGAGAGATGGTTCCATTTTGTGGATAGCCAGACGGTGCTAGGGGCCATCCAAAGAGAAAGCTACGGGTTCCAGACGTTCTTTGCTAATCGAGTCGGGGAGATCCAGAAGGCTGGCCCCGTGGAAGACTGGTGGTGGATACCTGGAACACTAAACGTCGCTGACTTAGTGACAAGGAGCGGCTGCACCCCTGAACTGCTCAAAGAGAGCTCTGTATGGCAAAATGGTCCTGACTTCCTGGCCGATCCTGAAGAAGAATGGCCCATGAAATCCGCCTCCGAAGTAGTGGCTGCTGCTAGAGACGTCGTGAGCAAGCTCCAAAGAAAGTCCTTCTCAGCTGTAACTACAAGAGCACAGGCCAAGCTGATGGCTCCCCCTGTAAGTCATGAGAAGAAAAAGACAGAAGATGGAGTGCCACAAAAATCTTCAGACACAACAGCCTTTCCCTCGGAGGAGAGCAAAGTCCCCCAAAAGCTCTGGGGCGCTGCGCTTGTGGACCAAGTCGACCCAAGAAAATACAGCACGCTGATCAAACTCTGCAATGTGATCGGCTTCGTCAGAAGGGCTGTGAAGTTCTGGTTGCAGCGGAAGAAGAAAACCTGCACACCAGTAAAGTGGGAGGCCTTGACAGTGATTGAACGTCAAGCCGCTTTCGAAGAACTAAGCCTGGCAGCTCAAAAAGGAGTGAAGTTTCCTGAAACTACTCTGAACAGGCTTGTAGTCCGTGAGGAGAAAACTTCTAAACTGTTACTGTGCCACGGCCGAGTCCAGACCATGACGGAAGGACGGCCCGGCGTGCCCTTAATTCCCTACGGGGAGTGGGTTAGCATTCTTCTGGCAGAAGAAGCCCACCGGGTCAACCATGAGGGAGTAGCTGGAACCCTCTTACGAATGAGGAAGAAGGCTTGGATTGTGCAAGGACCAAGAGTTGCTCGGAAAGTGATCGACTCCTGCATTCACTGCCGGAAGAACAGGGCAAAGATGTGTCAGCAAGTTATGAGCGACCTCCCGCCGGAGCGCACAACGCCAGCTGCACCATTTGAATACACAACGTTGGATCTCTTCGGCCCTTACACCATCAGAGATGCAGTGAAGAAGAGGACTAGCAAGAAAGCCTGGGGCATTGTCTACTGCTGCATGGCATCAAGAGCGGTGCATGCCGACATCGTAGAAGACCTATCAACAGAAGGTTTCCTGAAAGCATTTCAACGCTTCACTGCCCTGAGGGGCCATCCTAAGAAGCTCTGGTCTGACCAGGGGACCAATTTTGTTGGAGCTAAGCCAGTACTGGAAGAACTTTACAAGTTCCTGGCAAGTGTCGACAAAGAGAAAGTCCAAAAGAGAGCTGCCGAGAGTGGGACAGATTGGACTTGGGTATTCCACCCAGCTGACTCGCCACACCGGAATGGCGCAGCAGAAGCAGCTGTTCATGTGATGAAAAGAGCAATGAGCAGCGTGGGAGAAGAAGGAAACATGACAGCACTAGAGTTCCAAACCCTTCTGTACCTGGCCGCCAACCTGGCAAATGAGAGGCCTATCGGCGCTTTGACCCAGCTGCAAGACGGGAGCGTTGAGGTCATCTCCCCCAACTCCCTCCTGCTGGGGCGTGCGGGACCCAGTGGCGACCCCGGAGGGTTCGAATCCACTGTCTACCCATTCGTCCGTCTGAGAGCGATCCAGATCGAGGTGGACAAGTTCTGGAAGCGGTGGAGCCAGCTGGCGGGTCCAGGACTCTTCATCCGGAAGAAGTGGCACACCCCTGCCAGGGACGTCGCCGTCGGAGATCTGGTATGGCTCGCTGACCAGAACGCACTCAGGGGCCGTTTCAGACTGGGTCGGGTCGTGGAGGCGTTTCCTGATGAGAAAGGTGTCGTCCGAGACGTGAAGGTGAGGACCTGCCACAGCGTTCCTGCCTGCACCAGCCCTTCCAAGAGTGACCAGCTCGTCGCAAGTTGCCCATCCACCATCCTCCACCGGGACGTTAGGAGGCTGGTGGTTCTTCTACCAGTGGAAGAGCAGTAAAAGAAGAAAAGATTCCCCACCGCCATCCTCCCTGGAGGTTGGCGGTGTGTTTCGGTAAAGCCAGTTCCATGCCGGTGCAACTTGGTACAGCTGTGACTGGACATGGCCGGGATCTAAGCCCACCTCTGAGTGGGCTTGGACCCTTGTCCGTATGTTTAGTTGGCAGTTGTGCTTTGTTGCATCTGTAAGGGCTGCGCTTAAAGGATTGTATGCAGCATCAAGGACCACGAGAGGGAACCTACCATTTCGTAACGTATTTTACACCTTTTACAGACAATGTTTTGCGTTTTTTGCGCTTTTTACAGACAATGTTTTGCGCCTTTTTACGAACAATGTTGACGGCCTAGTGCCCATTTTTTCTTGCCGAAAGACCTTTCAAACGCAAAGACTTTAAGTGGGTAGTGGGTGGTGGTCCTCTTGGGTCTTAAAGCCAGAGGACCAAGTGGGAGGTGTGGAATAATCTATGATTATGACGGTGGGGTGTTAATGACATGTACCTACTTATGTGGCCTTCTAGCTCCATCCAGTGGTGAATGACCGTTTGTTCAGCTAATTGTAGTAGAAGTGACGCACTTCCGGTCTAACGTGAATAATAATAATACTTTCATTAGATTTAGGTAGATTAGCGGCTTAATCCGCACGTAGAAAGTATTGTCCTAGTAGTGGGGTAATTTATGTATTTACTATCTACTTTTCTGTGGGGTATTTAGTTATTTGTTATGCCTGCCAGCGTGACCAAAAGTACTGCGCATGCGTCAACTTCTATAGGACCGGGGTTTCAGAATAGAAGCTTCAGTAACAAAGCAGAGCCGCGGTGGACAGTTGGTATGTAATCTGAGAGCTAATTTTACACGACTTAACGTATTTTCTCACATATATATTATACCTTGTGAAGATGTATTTCATGTCGGTAATAATTGTTATGTTCTATGTTTTTATCTCCAGGTTTATAACCTAACTACCGTTGTAACAACCAGTATAGTGTTTAGATAAGAGTGTGATTGTTTGTGTGTGAATGAAACAGAAATAAAACACCAGAAAAGACACTTGTTTGAGTTGTATCCACTGACCACGGCGCTACTACCTTTCCAAAGGGAAATCTACGATTATACAAGGTGTGATTGATTAGATATTTGGACAGTTGGTTCCTTCTTTTTTGTTATGTAAAGCGACTTTGGGTACTTAGAAAAGTGCTGTATAAATCAATATATCATCAATCATAAATAAAATATTATTATTATTATTATTATTATTATTATTATTATTATTATTATTATTATTACCCTTATTATTATTATTATATTTCTGTCATTTTTATTAGATTTCTCAAGTGTACATTTGACCTCAATGGTTAATCTGGCATCAAGAGGAAGTGTACAGTGCAACCTGGTTCTGACTTGAAACATTAAATATTATCTTCACTTTGTGGAGACATTAGTTTCCACTGGAGCCTGAAGGCTTCCTGTCACTTTCATCGATGGAATATAACTTTACCATGTATATATGAATGAATATAACATGAATATAACTTTACCATGTTATATTATGAATGAATATAACATGAATATAACATACCTGGATTAATTTAATTCCAGTAACAAACACATCCTTTACGTCCATCATCTCTTACCTCTGATGTGTTGTGTAGAGATGTGTTCCTCTAACTTGACGCTGAAGTTCTTCTCTCCTCCTCTGTGACCTTCACTCCCATCATCCACCAGCAGGAAGGCATCATGGTTCTTCTCCAGGAAACAGAGGTCACTGGTTGTGTTCTCAACAGAGTACTTAACTATTCCGCCCTGAGATGGAAAAAAACAGGAATTACATCTCACTTTCTTGTTATCCATGTCGTCACCTTGCTAAACTAATGGCCTAAGTCATCTTTTTTTGTTTTTCAGGAAAAATTAAAAACTGATCCAAAACAATACTATATGATATTTCTTAATCATTTCACCCAAAACGTTTATAACAAATTATGACTATTAACATAAAAATCACACTGTCTGTCAATGATGTAACATAAGAGATTTATATAGGTTTAAATAGGATTAAACCTGCAATTATTTTGGCCCAAGACACAAAAACAAGTGACTTAGGCCCAAAATATTGCCTATTTTAGCCTAAGTCACACTAGGGAGATAGGCCATTATAAGGGGAGGGAACAGCATGATCCTTTTCAATTAGGAGATAAGGAGACCATTTACCAGAGGTGGCCAGTGTCATGAGGAGCTGACTTAGGCTAATATATCATTTTAGGACATTTAATATCAGTACGTATTAGTATGGTACAGTACAGTTACAGTACAGATAGTGGAGTTTGATAGAATGATACTTTTATGAAGATGATTAATTAGGTGGAGGAAAACACTTTGTAAACAGTGTTTGTATGTTTGTATAAATACCTGAGAGACCAACTGGTCTCTGTTGTTCACACATCCCCAAGGAGTGATGCCCACCGCATGGACATGGACCCTGCTGTCCCTCACCGCCTCTCCTACACATCTCCCCACGCCTTCATCAAAGCCTTCTGTCAGTATCCAGCTGTAGACTCCTGGATATGTGTGTGTGTGTGTGTGTGTGTGTGTGTGTGTGTGTGTGTGTGTGTGTGTGTGTGTGTGTGTGTGTGTGTGTGTGTGTGTGTGTGTGTGTGTGTGTGTGTGTGTGTGTGTGTGTGTGATATTTAAAATGTTAGTCAATGAGATAAAGAGGGAGAGCGTTAGTGTGTTTTGGTGGTAGAAGCAGAGGGAGACACACAGAGAGAGAGAGGGAGAGAGAGAGAGAGAGAGAGAGAGAGAGAGAGAGAGAGAGAGAGAGAGAGAGAGAGAGAGAGAGAGAGAGAGAGAGAGAGAGAGAGAGAGAGAGACAGACAGACAGACAGACAGACAGACAGACAGACAGACAGACAGACAGACAGACAGACAGACAGACAGACAGACAGACAGACAGACAGACAGACAGACAGACAGACAGACAGATGGAATGAGGATGAATTCTGTATCAGTCATTATCATCAACATTCTACTGACCTCTTCAGACACTTATAACTCCATTCATCAACTGGACTATGATGTGAAATACATTATTTAATATTCACTATTTCATACCAATTTATGTCATTAGTCATGTCTGTCTGTCTGTCTGTCTATATGGATCCTGACAGACATATTTAAAGGTGCAATATTGTTTGTTAAACTAAGAGTTAAATAGCTCTATATTGGGATAGTAATCATTGCTATAGAGTGTTTGTTCAGTAACAGTGTTAAATAGATCTATATTGTGATAGTAATCATTACTATAGAGTGTTTGTTCAGTAACAGTGTTAAATAGATCTATATTGTGATAGTAATCATTACTATAGTGTTTGTTCAGTAACAGTGTTAAATAGATCTATATTGTGATAGTAATCATTACTATAGTGTTTGTTCAGTAACAGTGTTAAATAGCTCTATATTGTGATAGTAATCATTACTATAGAGTGTTTGTTCAGTAACAGTGTTAAATAGCTCTATATTGTGATAGTAATCATTACTATAGAGTGTTTGTTCAGTAACAGTGTTAAATAGCTCTATATTGTGATAGTAATCATTACTATAGAGTGTTTGTTCAGTAACAGTGTTAAATAGCTCTATATTGTGATAGTAATCATTACTATAGAGTGTTTGTTCAGTAACAGTGTTAAATAGCTCTATATTGTGATAGTAATCATTGCTATAGTGTTTGTTCAGTAACAGTGTTAAATAGCGCTATATTGTGATAGTAATCATTGCTATAGAGTGTTTGTTCAGTAACAGTGTTAAATAGCTCTATATTGTGATAGTAATCATTGCTATAGTGTTTGTTCAGTAACAGTGTTAAATAGCTCTATATTGTGATAGTAATCATTGCTATAGAGTGTTTGTTCAGTAACAGTGTTAAATAGATCTATATTGTGATACGCGCAAGCACACACACGCACGCATACGCATGTGCGCACACACACACACACACACACACACACACACACACACACACACACACACACACACACACACACACACACACACACACACACACACACACACCTTTATCCAAGGCTTTGACCAGTCCCTGTCTGATGACCTTCTGAACCCAGGGGTTGACCTCTGCACTGCCTTGTCCTCCCACCACAGACACCACCATGTCGGGTCGGTCCAAACCCCACCCATCATCTTGGTCTCTCCTCCTTGTCATCAGGTCGTAGATAAGGGAGGGTTCAGTGTCTGATGACAGATGCAGGAACTAGGTGATCAAAGAGACAAATCAGAAGATGACAGTGATGATGATCAACATAAATACACTCTCATCTTTCATATCAAGAGACGCGGGGTTTACACACTCATTTATAGCCTTATTGTCTATTCTAAAGGGTTAGGGTTAGTTAAGTTGTGTGTCTGCGGGTACAGCTTTGAATTGTACTTGCGTGTGTGCGTGTGTGCGTGCGTGCGTGCGTGCGTGCGTGCGTGCGTGCGTGCGTGCGTGCGTGCGTGCGTGCGTGCGTGCGTGCGTGCGTGCGTGCGTGCGTGCATGAATGCGTGCGTGTGCGTGTGTACGTGTGTGTGCATGTGCGTGTCAGGGACCTTAAAGGAGTAGTTCACCCCCAAAATGACTTGAAGCATGAATTCATGGAGATTATTTAGTTTTTGACGCATTCCTGAGACAATAATTTTAGTTCTGGAGGAAAGATGCTAATGTACCCCCGGTAGGAGACTCTTTGTGTCTCCTACCGGATACACAGTCATCAAATTATTGTCTCAGGAATGCGTCAATAACTAAATAATCTCCCTGAATTCAAGGCTTCATGGGGTTTGTGATTGATAAAAAATAAGTAATTTTTTGTGAACTACTCCTTTAAAGCAACAACAACCTTATGATCAAACTAAATATGTTTTACTCTGATGTACGGTACTACAGTATGTGGAAAACTTTAATGTTGCATCTCTTGAGTGAATAATGTTAAATAGATGATGTAAGACAGAGTATCATGAACCACAGAGAACATTCATCACATTGTCAGTCAGATACTTACTTCGTTATAATGTCCGACTCCCTTAATGTCCAACTTTCCAAAAGCATCAGTGGGCCGTTCAGAGGAGTGCTGCTCTCTGGTCCACTCAGTGTCCACAGCTGTGTTGATGTGTGTTGGATGATCTCTGGGACGTCCACACTGACACCGTCCATCACTGATGACACAACAGGACAATACATCAATATCTGGGGACCCCCAGGGGTCCTTGAGGGGGTCCAGGGGGTCCCCAGCAAAATGAGGAAAAACCCTTAAACCCTAATTAAATGTTCAGCTATTCAAAAACAGCTGATCTACAACGCAACACTTTGTAGATCAGCTATTTCTGAATAATGTAACATAATGACAGAGGTCCTGACGCTATGTATTTTCAGATGGGGGTCCTCAGCCTCAGCTACACATGGGGGCTGTGACATGAAAATGATTGAGTAACTGAACTAGACATCCTGTCATTCAATCATCACATTATCTATTCTAATCAGATCACTTTGTTTCCAATAACTTGTCTGTTCTGTTTAGTGTGTTGTAATAATGGAGCTTTGTTTACCTGGAAGAATCTTCTATGAAGGTGTTACACTCTCTTATCTTGAAGTCTGCTGGTTTCCATCTCTGAAAACATAATAGACACACATTATGGATGTTATCATATCTATATATGTATATATAGGATGTGTGTGCAAAATTTCACAGAAATTGCACGCTGTGTTCATGATTTGAGGCATTTTGTTCAAAACGGAGCACTCCTGCAAACTTTGGAAGCCATTCTTAGCCAATCAGGATGGAATATGAAAAATCTGAAAGACTCATTTTGTTTAATGACTGTAGAGATACTGTGTACCGATTTGTGTGATGTTTGGATAAAATCTGTAGGAGTAGGCTACTGTCAAAGAATGTGTTTTGCAAAAAGCGGCCTCCTGGTGGCGCTATAACAGGCCCATGTGAAACATTTGGGGCAGAGGTTCTGAAGTGACATCCAGGGAGTGTGTGTGCACAGTTTAGTTGCGATCAAGCCAACAGTGCCGGAGATTAGCTGATCACAGACGGAGGGGGCGACGGGGACACACACACACACACACACACACACACACACACACACACACACACACACACACACACACACACACACACACACACACACACACACACACACACACACGCACACACACACACGGCGTGACAGGGTGCAAAACATAGCCTCGGTCATGCCTTTCGCTCCTGACGGAGACAATAATAAAAAGAAGGGAGGAATAAAGGTTTGGTGTGGGAGTGATTTAGTGAAGTTCTGAACCCTGTTGATCACTGGATGTGTCTTATGAAAAGTTGTGATGTGAGAAAGTGATGGGAGACGGAGGGCTTGCTGTTACCATGGATATGTATTGTATACAGTCACTACAGAGGTGAATATAATCCCATGTGCATCCCTGTGGTGCGGTTGGTGCGGAATTATAAATAGGATGATAAAATCAATGTGGTTGGATGGCGGATGGATAATGAACATGTACACGCGGATTCGGGTGACGAAAAAGCCCATCCGCGCATCTCTAATACATACAGTACATATATTTATGTATATATATCTAAACATTTTCAAAGTGAATAAATAAATATCATCAGCAACCAAACAAGTTACAACTGTAGCCTACAGATATATCATCATCCACATTACAGGATGAAATGGCAGTGACTGCATTTTTCTTTTCAACATTAGTTCCTTTTCTACATTTCCTGAGGTATTTAAAGGTTACAACTGCACGGTTTTCAGATGAAAACGTTTATTGTCGGGTGTAAACCTTGATGTCCAAAACCGCTACTTTTCAGTAAATTAAAAATAAAAATACACGTAAAATAGCAGATCTACAAGCTCACAATGCATTGCAACGCTGTGCGTTGTGAGCTTGCAGGTTGGCTATTTGTGCTTCCTCTGTGTGACAGTATGGCGAAGTAGGACTTTAATTTACAGGAGGGGTGAGGGGAAACATAACAATTACATACAGAGATATGAGGTTTCTGCCAACAACAATGATTATATTCTGACCTGATATGAGCTCAGGATGGGGCGCAGGATGGACCTCAGACTGTGTTTCTTATGAAGCCCAGTGGACTGACAGGCAGAGCACAGGTCATAGTCAGGACACACTGTACACTTATACCTGATCCCGAAAATATCTCCGTTACAGCCGTCACACTCCACTCCAGGGTGCTGCATGCAAGCATCTGGCAAACAAAACAAGAGAAATGTACAGTATGTATCAGTGTTGAGTCTATTACTAGATAAAGTGATCCTCGGAGCACAGGTTTCCACCAGGCCATGCAGGTAGGTAATTTACCGCAAAGAGGGCGGTTCTTCACTTGGTAGAACCAGTAGAAGCCCTAGATACATACCCTACTTTATCATTAATTTAAAAAATATGGGACCATATTTTACTAAACGCATATCATGGTGGGGCTAAGTAACTCCAATGAAGGACAAGGACTTTCTCTCTCAATTGGGTAATTGATTGAGGTCATGTGATCAGTGACATACGCAGGGTGTACTTTTGGCTCCGCCCCCTCAGCCAAAAGTACACCCTGCGTGACCTCAATCAATTCTCCAGTTCTAGGCAACATAGAGGGGGGGGGGGATTTTTTATTATTTCCACACAACAGCTCTAAGGTGTATTAAAGACATAGTTCAATGTTGAAAATGAGTGGTATTTCCCTTTAATGTCTACCCCTGATTAATAATCTTTGCAACTTCAATAGGGCTTCACACTGCTGCAGTGCTCGGGCCCTAATGGTAGTTAGTGTCTTCTGTTAAGATACATACCTTCACCTCCCGTCTGGGATCTTGTATCCGTGTCTGCTTTCTTAAAGACAAAGAAGAGAGAGAAGGGATATCCTTATAATTGTAGATCTGCGTATGAAGATTGAGGATGCTATTAACACGATCTACATCTAATTAACATGCCAGTTTCATGCTATCTCACCAAATTCCCCTGTCTGCCAAACAAGTGACCCGACTAGTAGGACTCTCTATTACAGCAACAAGGACACAATGCCCTTCCGGCTTCACACCCATGAACTGTATGATAATCTATGTCACCCAGAGTATAAAGTACAATATTTATATTTAAATGTAGTGGAGTATAAAGTACAATATTTATATTTAAATGTAATGGAGTCAAAAGTACAATATTTATATTTAAATGTAATGGAGTCAAAAGTACAATATTTATATTTAAATGTAGTGGAGTTAAAAGTACAATATTTATAATTGAAATGTAGTGAAAGTCATCAGCTTGCAAAGAAAACAAACACTCCAAGTTTTGACAAATCTAAATGTATTGGGCATATTGGGCATAATTATGGTGAAATTCATATAACTGCAGGTTTTATAATGTTGGTTTGTTCTAAATATTGACTTTGTATTTACACAGTAAAGTGTGTTGGTTAAAGGTCTTCATAAAGAACCACCTTCTGTTCAGATGTAGATGTTTTGGTGCCTCCTACCTCCTCATGGTGGCGCTGCCCCTCCTCACTGGTGCCTCCTACCTCCTCATGGTGGCGCTGCCCCTCCTCACTGGTGCCTCCTGCCTCCTCATGGTGGCGCTGCCCCTCCTCACTCTCATGTAGAAGTGGGTCCATCTCTACACAGACTGAACTCTCCTCTTCATGGAGACTCATGATGGTTTCTGTTGTCCTGGTGGATTCAAGGACGTTTCAAATGTCCACCAAGCCCCTCGCTCCTTCTCTCTCCCTCCTAGGATGACAGAGATGATGTTTTATTGGTTTAACATGGTCTAAACCAGTGGTTCTCAAAGGACCCCCAAATTGACACTTATTAGCCCACGGACCCCCATTTGAAAAGATATGCCTCAGGGACCCCCATGAGAGAAGATTTTTACGGCTCTAGCAGTGGTTCTCAAACATTTTTCATGTCAAAGGACCCCCAGTTTGACATGCATTAGGCTACGGACCCCCTTTTAATGACATGTATATCTCTGGGACCCCAATTTATATTGTAAAATCAATGTTAATTTAACTCTGAGAGTGTACAAATGGAACCAAATGGACCCTAACAGGTCCATTTGGTTCCATTTGTACACTCTCAGAGTTACAGACCCATAAGGGTCCATTTGGTTCCATTTGTACACTCTCAGAGTTACAGACCCATAAGGGTCCATTTGGTTCCATTTGTACACTCTCAGAGTTACAGACCCATAAGGGTCCATTTGGTTCCATGTGTACACTCTCAGAGTTAAAGACCCATAAGGGTCCATTTGGTTCCTAACTATCAATCATTTGACTGGGGACCCCCTGGAACTCCCTCAAGGAATACTTTGTTACAAGTAAAAGTCCGGAATTAAAAATGTACTTGAGTAAAAGTACGAAAGTATTGGCATCAAAATGCACTTTAAGTACCAAAAGTAGAAGTACTAAAATGTTAGAAAATAGCAGATCTACAAGCTCACAACGTGTCGTGATGCGCACACACACACACACACACACACACACACACACACACACACACACACACACACACACACAACCAATGTAGAAGTACTCTGGTACAAGTAAAAGTCCGGAATTCAAAATGTACTTGAGTAAAAGTACAAAAGTATTGGTATCAAAATGTACTTAAAGTACCAAAAGTAAAAGTACTACAATGTTTGAAAACAGCAGATCTACAAGCTCACAATGCTTCGCCATGCGACGCGTTCTGAGGTTGTAGATCTGCTATTTTCAAATAGCCTATGTATAAAATAGGGCTGAAGTGGTTAATGTATGTTTTATAATATAATAATTTATATCTTTACTGAAATCTGCAAAGTAACTAGAAAGTAAAGTTTTCAAATAATTGTAGAACACGCACACACACGCACACATACACACGCACGCACGCGCGCACGCACAGAGTTAGTTTCTGCCTGACAGCAATGATATAATTAGTCTAGATGGAAAGCGGGGTCCACACGCATAGGGTGGATTTTTTCCCGCCACCTTGTTTTTCTTAAAGGAGTAGTTCACGCTAAAAAAGAGAGAGTCCTCCCGGGACTCCCTCTTTCCTTGGTGCTTCGACCGTTTTGGTGGTTGCACGCTTCAGGATGCAACCACGCCCACCTGGTCCAAACACCAAATAAAGAGGGAGTCCCCAGCCTGCACGGCAGGGCACGCGAATGGGAGACTGGGCTAAACCAACCCCCCCCCCCCCCCCCTACTACTGAACTACTCCTTTAATCCTTCAATTGTGTATTTTAGGATTTTGCCAAGTAACAGGCTGAAACAATGTCCCATGAGGTTCATTTTTAACCCTTTATTACACATCCTAAACCCAAGCCTGAAAATGGAAAAAATAAATGGAATGACTTTTGAAGGAAACAATCTACACAAAAAAATCCCCTACAATTTGGACCCAAGGAATTCATTAAAGTGGTTATTAAGATTCAAGATTCATCTTGACTTTATTAGGACAAAAACAGCACAAAAGAACAATACATTGTTCATATCACACCCCCATTCGTGCGTGCGTGCGTGCGTGCGTGCGTGCGTGCGTGCGTGCGTGCGTGCGTGCGTGCGTGCACAACAGCACCATCATCATCCATAGTCTCTAATATGGTTAAAGCCAGTGCAGTGACACGTTTGACCTCATTAAATGACATGACCTGCCCGGTGAAACATGTTCAACAACTCTTATGAACGTCTGAACGTGTAGTGTGGTGAAGTAAGTAAGTATATACATTGTATTTGTACGGCACTTCTCACAGAGAGAACTCAAAGTGCTTTACATAAATACACAAATAAAGACACAGCACGAAGCATTCAAATGATTAAAAACAACAAAAACACAAACATCAAAAAACCACCGGCTTCGAGTGCTATCAATGCATTGAAGGGGGAAATAGGCGAGTTTATTAGACCTTTGAATGGGCGAAATAGGCGACCTACTACCTACCCGCGATTTATCAGACCATTCATTCAGGAGCTACTGACCTACTTGGAGGCGGAGCAGTCCCCACAACAATATTTACGATTCTGTGCCTATCGGTACATAACTCGAAAAGCGCTGAGTAAAAGTACGAAAGTATTGGCATATTTAAACTAGAAAAAGTGCTCCTCGGAGCACAAGTCTCCGCCAGGTCAGGTAGGTTATTATGGCCTCCTGGTGGCACTTATGCCATATTTAAACTAGAAAAAGTGCTCCTCGGAGCACAAGTCTCCGCCAGGTCAGGTAGGTTATTATGGCCTCCTGGTGGCGCTATAATAGACCAATGTGAAAAGGGTGCCATTTATTCCTAGGCTGTGCACGGCAATCGGACACTGCATGCATGATTTGAGGCATTTTGTTCTAAAAATGTGTTTTGCTAATTTTGACCTGCTGGTGGCGCTATAACATTCCAATGTTAAAAGGGTGGCATTTGTTCCTCAACGTAGTGCAAATGTGCATTCAAAGTTTCACCACAATCGGACGCTGCGTTCATGATTTGCGGCATTTTGTTCAAAACGGGCCACTCTTGCAAACATGAATGTCAATGTTAGCCAATCAGGATGGAATATGAAAAATCAAACAGATCCGTCTTGATCACATGACTATAGAGATCATGTGTACCTATTTGCGTGAAATTTGGATCAAATCTGAAGGCTTAATATTAAAAAAAATGTTTTACATAAGTCTGCCTCCTGGTGGCGCTATAAAAGGCAAATGTGAAAAATGCAGGGCAAAGGTTTTTCCTTGACCTCTAGAGAGTGTGCATACAAAGTTTTACACCGATTGGTGCAGTTATAGGTAAAAACACGAATCGGCCTGTTACAGCGCCACCATGAGGCTGATTTGAACATTTTCAAATGGCATTTCTTCCTCGGCCTAATGGGAATGTGTGAGCAAAATTTCACGGAAATTGCATGCTGTGTTCATGATTTGAGGCATTTTGTTCGAAACGGAGTACTCCTGCAAACTTTGAAAGCCAATTTTTGCCAATCAGGATGGAAGATGAAAAATCTGAAATTATCCGTTTCTTTTAATGACTATAGAGATACTGTGTACCGATTTGGGGGATTTTTGGCCAAAATCTGTAGGAGTACTGTCCAAAAATGTGTTTTGCAAAAAGCGGCCTCCTGGTGGCGCTATAACAGGCCCATGTGAAAAATTTGGGGCAGAGGTTCTGCTCTGGCATCCAGGGAGTGTGTGTGCACAGTTTCTCTGCGATCAAGCCAACGGTGCCAGAGATTAGCTGTACACAAAATGACAGAATGACGGACACACGGACACACACACGGACGGACGGACGGACAGGGGCGAAAACATACTCTCGCCATGCCTTTCGGCCTGGCGGAGACAAAAATATATAAAATAGAAGATCTACAAGCTCACAACGCATCACAGTTAAGCTTGTAGAGCTGCTATCTTCACTATTAGTTAGTAAAATGTACTTTTTAATACTTTTTGCATTTTTAAAAGCCCATACTCCAATACTTTAACTTTACAAGTTTGACTGAGCGACTTTCGTTTGTAATTGAGTAATGTTCACCAGGAGTATCTATACTTTGACTCAAGTACTTTGGTCCATCAGTGCTGCAAGTAGAGCCTCACTTTGAAGCATATAGTGATGTCCAGGACCCTTCACTGACCTGCTACGAATGTGTATAAAATAATAACAACATATGTGTAATAAAGGGTTAAAATGAACCCCATGGGACATTATTTCAGCCTGTCACCTGGCAGAATCTTAAAATACACACTTCAAGGAATAAGAAACACCAAGTGGTGAAAATAAATCCACCCTATGTGCATGGACCCCACTTTCCATCTAGAATAAATATAAAATAATATAAATATGGTAGCTTTGAGAGAACTTACTTTCTCCAGACGATGGTAATCACTTGTGTTCCTGTAGAGTTGTGTCCAGGGACTGTAGTCTATCCTCCCCGACTGTCTGTGGTTGAGAGACAGGTCAGAGGGTAGTGACAGAGTGAGGTCATTCCATGTTGATACTATTATGTGGAGGAACAGGTTTGTGGAGGAACAGGTTTGTGGAGGAAGAACACATCTTCTTCACCAGTTTCAAAGATTTCGACCACACCCTACAAAACATACATTAAACACTTTAGCCTTATTTTATACCTAGGCTATTTGAAAATAGCCGATCTACAAGCTCACAACTGACTCTGTGTTAAGCATACTATCCTTCTTTTTCTGAGTTATCACAGGCATAGATCAATCAATAGATCAATCTTTATTCCTATGAGTTATCACAGGGATAGATCAATCAATAGATCAATCTTTATTCCTATGAGGGGAATTAGTTTAGCACATGCAGGGTCAGAAATAAAACAACAGTGAAAAATAGGTGGCTGCCGGATACGTTCAAACCGTTCCTATATTATTTAGACATAGTTTTACCATTGTGAAACTAGTCAATCTACAAGCTCAAGGTGTCGCATCATCACGATGCGTTGTAAGCTTGTAGATCTGCCATCTTCACTACGTTAAACTACTTTAAACCATGTAGAGTGGGGTGGGGGAGTTTGGCCCAGGGGGACAGGGTTTGGAGGTTAGGTTTAGGTATAAAATGTACATCTGTGTTCTGGTATTGATCCTCTGGTAGTAACTTGAAACATCTAAGTTGATATTCACATGTTTCTAAGTGAATAATGTCTGAACAATGTTTAAAGGGATAGTTCACCCACAAAATTACTTTTTTTCTATAGATTAGTCACCCCATGGAGACTTATTTTGTGTTTGTCACATTCCTAAGACAATAATTTGATGACCGGCAGCGGTTCCAGTAGGAGACACAAAGAGTCTTGTTTGTGTCTCCCACCGGAACCACTGCTGGTCATCAAATTATTAGATAAGATAAGAGCTTTATTGTCATTGCATACACAACGAAACATAGTTTGGTACCTCTGCAGACAACAACAGTATTAAAAGAAGAGCACTGAACATTGAAGGAACAATAAAAAAAACTTGGTCAAAGTCCAAGTCAGGTCAGTCAGTCCCACAGTCATTTTAAAATAAATAAAACAGGAATAAAATAATTTAGAAAAGAATAAGGAGGCCCCCATAAATTAAAAACATATCATGTGTACACATATTGCACACACCAACGCACTGTCATCATGATCAAGATCCATGGTGTGTTCATTTTTTTAGTTCATATTAGTTCATATTAGTTCATATTCGGCGAGTACGCGTGCGTGATTGAGAGTCAGAATCCAGCAGACTTTTTACAGCCCTTGGAAAAAAGCTGTTGGACAGCCTGTTTGTCCTGGTTCTAACCACCTTCAGTCTGCCCGAGGGCAGGGTCTCAAACAAGTGGTGGCTGGGGTGTGTGGGGTCCTCGAGAATTCTCGAGGCTCGCTTGTGGAGACGGCGTGAGTGAACGTCACACAGATGAGGCAGTTCTGCACCGATAATCCGCTGTGCAGTCTTAACCACACGTTGCAGATCTTTCCTCTCTACATCGGAGCAGCTCGAATACCACACTGTGCAGCCGTAGGTCAGGATGCTCTCGATAGTGGAGCGATAGAAGTTAGTGAGCAGGTTCTGTGCAAGTCCGTTGCGTTTTAGTATCCTTAGAAAAAAGAGGCGCTTCTGGGCCCTCTTGACCAAACTTGTGGTATTGAGGCTCCAGGTCAGGTCCTCTGTGATGGTGACTCCGAGGAATTTAAAACTCGAGACCCTCTCCACCTCCTCCTCTCCAATACACAGACCTCTGTGACATGGCTGTTATTGTCTTAGGAATGTGACAAAAACAAAAGAATATCCATGAATTCAAGTTTTTTCTTTTTGGGGTGAACTATCCCTTAAGGGCGTGCTCCCACCGCACTTTTATTTGACCTCTGGGGCAGAATCTGCCAATGCATTGTAAATGCGTGGATTCACGCAAGAGCGGATCTTTCCGCTTGTCGCTCAGACCGTGCGTTTAGCTGCTCTACACGACTTGTCCATTGGAAGCATAAAACTGCTGGAGGCAGGAGCTGATTTTCCCCCTCTGTCCAATCGGGTGAGTGGAAGGCGGACCGTCCCAAGACTCAGGAAGCACCATGGTGCTCAAGGCAGAAGGCGGTGCGGGCGACGGGGAGGGTTCTGAAAGTGAGTGACAGGCTCCCGTTTTTTTGAATCCGCTGGCTGCAAAAAACTGTGGCCGCGCACAACCTGCGTTTAACAGCAGCCGACCATGTTTTGGTGGGAGCGCGCCCTTAACCCTGCTCCTCTTGGCCAGACAATGTTGCTGAGGATTTCCTGGCAAAGAAATCAGTAACACAAGCAAAATGTATTGATGGATTATTTTACCAATATAATCATTGTATTAATAGTCATAATTGCTGCCTTTGTTAACTCTTTGACTGCCAGAGTATTTTCATAAAGTACTCCCCCAGTGCCAGCAATTTTCGTGTTTTTTTATTTTTATATTTTGAATTTTTCTCATGAAAATAATTTAAGGACACATAATGTAAAGACCCAGCACAAATCCGCCACTAGGGCGCAGCACATGACAGCTTTGATCATGTCGTTGGGTCTCTCTCACCCTTCTTCATAGATTAGACAAGGAAAAACATGAAAACGGATGTGACGTCCCCCCCATTGTTTTGATCGGCGAAAATTACGTTGTGATATACGACGGCGATGACTGATCGTCACCCAGACCATAGATTATAGAAGAGAAACTGTCCGTTTGTCCGTCATACCGTGTGAAAGACCGTTTATTTACCTATTTTGGACGAAAATGACTGGGGAAAAGAATCAAAAACCGGAAACGGAATCCAGGTCATGAAACCGGATGCAGATGTCCGTGAAGTAAGTGGAACTCGAGAATAACATTGAATATTAAGCAGCATAGCGCAATCAGAGATTAAACAATGAACGCGCGTCCAGCGCGTCGAGCGCGTCGACGGCCAACTGGACAAAGTAGCACTTGACGCGTTATCGCGTCGTCCGCAGTCAAAGAGTTAATCAAGTAGTCATTTAAAAGCCTAGAAGTCTCTGTAATGTTTACTGGCTGAACCAAAAAGTCACTTAGAATGCCACTGCTGAGGGAAATGGATTAGCATAACAGCAGACCCAAGTACAGGGTTTTATATCTAAATGTAAATTGGGAACAGGTTAACACAGTTCCAGAGAATCACACAATTACATTTGATAAATGGATACAGTAAAACAGAACAGTGGTCAGTGGGATCATTCCATTGTTTACACCGGGGTTTAAGTCATTTACTTAACATTCATATTGCTTGTGCAAGACAGCGAAAGAACAGAGTGGACCCTCTCAATCACTGGGAAATCAGACAAAACAGGCAAATGATTGCCTAAACTCAGCACATACCAGGGCACTGGGTGCAACATCTGCACTGTGGGAATAGCAGTGGAACTGTATCTGGTCTCCCTGTAAGCAGCTGAAGGACTTTGGTGTCTTTAAGGCCTCTCCTGATGTGTCTGATCCGTGTCTGTCCACGCCAAATCACCTTAAGAACAACACAAACAGCATAAAATGACACATTATCCTTACCTGAAGAACAATCTGTCATTAGTGGAACAATTACTATTACAGAGGCTAGTATCTGCCTTTGAAATACTACTAATATGCATGAATTAGGGGGAGCGGTCGGTAGCTCCGTCACCTCACAGCTAGAAGGTTCTTGGGTTCGATTCCTGCCGGGGATGCTGTCGACGCTGGGTTACAAAATCTGGGATAAAAAAAAAAAACTAATATTTAATAGATAGTTAGTGTGAGAGATTCAGTGGATAACTGTAGTACTGTACCCATCAAGACCTGAAGCCCATTCTACAAATGTCTTCTAAATCCCAACAGTTCTCTAAAAATAAAAATAAATCATAATTGTCAAGGACCCCCAAAATTATATGTATTTGGCCCCCCCCCCACCCCCATCTCAAAATATGTTGTTTTCGGGACCCCCAGAAGCAAAGATTTGAGTTAAAAATGTTTGCTTGAAAAGGGTATATATACAAAGATTTGCACACATTTTCAAGATTTTTCTAAAATAGCAGATCTACAAGCTCGTAGCGTGGCACTCGGTGCCGCACTATGAGCTTGTATATCTGCTATTTTTTAATAGCCAAAGTATAAAACTATGTTTTTTTTTTCTTAATGGTCTTAATGGGGTTCAGCGTCCGCTTGCTTCTGGAAACCTACTACAGTTATGCACAAAGCCTATTGTTGCCATTATGCCAGGAGGACTTCTTACCTCACGCTGTAGCTGTGTTGATTTCATCGACTAAAACTATGACGAAAAATGTTGGTCGACTACCTTCTTTCACTGACGAAAACTACATAAACACTAAATATAAACTAAGCTATGATGACTAAAACTAAGACTACATATATTGACAATTTTGTCAACAAATAAAAACTAGACTAACATGTTAGTGAGGGATCTAGTGGAGAAGAGATCCAGTAGAACTAAAAGACAAGTCATTATGCGTGTTGCTTTCTGAAAATAGCAGATCTACAAGCTCGCGACGCGTTGTGAGCTTGTAGATCTGCTATTTTCAGCATGCAACCAAGTGTAAAGCCGTCAGCCATTATGACGCCATCAAGGCACCGCCAACATACGTTTTAGTCGACTAAAACAACTGTAGATTTAGTCGACTAAAATCTTATGATATTTAGTCGACTAAACCTAGAGAAAAACTAAAACATTTCAGATGACTAAAACTACATGGAATTTGATTCAAAAGACTATGACTAAAACTAAGTCAAAATTAGGTATAAAAGCAGTCAATGTATCCATTAGTCTATCTATACTAAAAGCCAGAGGAGCTGGAAGTCATTTATTCCAAGGGGGGTGGGGCTTGGCGGTGGACTCCGCACGTGCGCAATTTTTTTTCACATTTTTTTCCCACGATTTGTTTCACCTTTTTCAACAAATATTTTATTCCCCAAAGTTAAATACATCATTGTTTTCATATATAAGTGTGTATATAGACTTCAAAAATGATATGTATTTGTTTAATTTACAATTTTTTTCTTTCTCTTCCCCACCACCAGGGTTGCTGCAGCACCCTCAGCACCCCACTTCCAGCGTCCCTGCTAAAAGCTGTTATCCTTGCGCTAACTGGCTACACTGGCCCAGTCAACAGCCATTCCTTTGTAAAAGGATATGATGATGCTGCTGGTTTGAGACTGCTGATCCTCACGGATATCCAAGCTTGCTTTGAGTGGCCGCCCGTCCTGCTTCTTTTCCAGGAGATCTATCCTGAAGAATGCTGCAGCGTTGTGGGGGTCGTCTGCCGTTTTCCAACCATCTACAAACATAATGCATGTTTGGATATTACAAGAAGGAATTCTGTCATTTAACACAGTCAAACAAGTCTGGAATATGACCCGGCAGTGGATCAGGGGTAGAGCGGCCAGATGGGAGCCGTGAGGTTCCCAGTTCGATCCCGGGTTCCCCCAGAGTTAGTGTTGAAGTGTCCTTGAGCAAGACACTGAACCCCTAACTGCTCCTGATGAGCAGGTTGGTGCTTTGCATGGTTTCCTCCTCCATCGGTGTGAGTGTGAGAGTGTTTGTTTTTGATTGATTGAATATTTTATTAGGCAAAAAATGTAAAACAGCACAATTACATTTACAAGTAAGACGCGCAAACGCTGGAAGCGAACGCAGCTCGAAAATATTGACTTGTAATCCGTGTTATTTCACTGTGATGGGGGATGGTGTGTGTGTGTGTGTGTGTGTGTGTGTGTGTGTGTGTGTGTGTGTGTGTGTGTGTGTGTGTGTGTGTGTGTGTGTGTGTGTGTGTGTGTGTGTGTGTGTGTGGTGTTGCTTTGCATTGCATTGTCTAAATTCCTGCACTCTGGCGCCCTCTACATAGGTACTGCATGAACACAGACAGACAGACACACAGACACACAGACACACAGACACACCCACAACCCGAGCAGGGTTACATAGTAAGCTCCACTTGGTCGGAGGCGCCTCCTTCCGCGTTCGCAAAAATACTTTGTCTAACAGGTCCGTTCATGAAAGTCCTTGTGGTCTTGTTTCCAATGAGGGCCTTGGTATTCAATTCATAGACATATATAGTGGCACCACAGTTCAAATATCAATACAAATAATACAGAAAAAGATAACACTATGTACAACAAAAAAATTACAATTTAAAAAAAAGGGGGGAAAAAACTATATGTACAAGAACAGGGGGGGGGAGTGTGTGTGTGAATGTGTGTGTGAATGTGTGTGTGAATGGGTGAATGTAATGCACATTGTAAAGCGCTTTGGATAAAAGCGCTTTATAAATGCAACATTTACCATTTTATTATTTAGTGTCCAGCATCAACTGTTCCCTGGAGTACAGTACATGTGCTATAAAGCAATCTATCTAAATTCAATGAAAGTCAGTATAGGTGTATTTCTGAGGAGCCATGCTAGTACAGTCAGTTTTAAGTTGATTGTATGAGTAGTTATAAATGGAGGGAGAGCCCTTTTCACCCACACAATGCCTGGCATTGCTTTCACCACAGCACTGACGAAGGTCCTGGGAGGACTGAAACGTTTGCTTTTTAATCCACTTTTGAGCACCGAGCACAATATGAGCATCATAAAATAAAGAACAAATATTTTGTTTAAGTCTTGTCTAAGGAGTTTTCCTTAACCTATGCAGTGAGCGAGTCTCCTTCTGTCAGTTTACATTTATGTTTTTGAGACCACCGCACCTGCAGTCAACCTTCACCAAAGGACAAAGAAAGGCGCAGCAGTTCCCCTGTTCTTTAGTATTGCTTTCACCACAGCGATACCAGGCAAGCTGATGATAGGGTTTCTGTGATATCCTGTGATAATTGTAACCTGTTATATCACTCCAGTCCGGAGGAGGGCACCAGATACTAAGTCTGGTGACCCTGGTTAGAAAGCATTCTGACATGCGCAGTGAGGCTGCTCCCGGGGCAGCATGTTGTTTACCCAAGCCGGTTCCTGTACACTAGAACTTGAAAGCAAATAAACATACAGTGACCTGAAATACTGGAGTGGTTATTCTAGATATCAGCAAAGCTACGATATCACATATTGGCGACGAGGATACTGGATTCCCGGAAGAAGTGTCGGTTTGCGTCGAGACGGTAAAAAAAAAAAAAAAAAAAAAAAAAAAGGACAAGAACAAGAGGAGGCGAGGGAAGGAAAGAAGATGAGTGCATTGTTCGGGACCCTCTCAGCCTTTGATGCTAATGATCAAACATGGGAAGAATATTGTGAAATTCTTGAACAGTTTTTCGAGGCGAATGACATTAATGATGGAGATAAGCAGAGAGCCATACTCATCAGTGTGGTGGGGGCAGTAACTTATAAGTTAATGAGGAATCTACTGAGCCCAGAGAAGCCAAGTTCGAAAACATATGATGAGTTGGTGCTGTTGATGAAAAATCACTTCAGCCCAAAACCGAGTGAGATTGTGCAGAGATTTAAATTTGACTCGCGCACCCGACAGCCTGGGGAGACCATCAGCGCATATGTGGCTGAGTTGAGGAGATTGGCGCAGGATTGTAACTATGGAGCAACGCTCGAACAGATGCTTAGAGACAGGCTGGTGTGCGGGATCAATGACGACAGGATTCAACGCCGCTTGCTGTCTGAAACTGATCTGACTTTTGAGTCAGCGTACAAGATTGCGCTGGCGGCGGAGACCGCCAACAGGAACGCACAGGATCTGCAGGGCAAGGCTGCCTGCAATCGGGTGGAAACGGAGGAGAAGAGCGAGAGAAAAGAGGAGAGATCTACCAAAAGTATGTACCAATCACAGAGAGAATGTTACCGTTGTCTTGGAAGACACAGCGCAGCTGACTGCAGATTTAAAGACGTAACCTGTCACAGGTGTGGAAAGATGGGACACATCATTAAAGCATGCCGTAGTCGTCCTACAGAGGGCGCCACCAGACCAGTTGGAAACAGACGAGAGATGCCTAGAGAGAGGCCCAGAGGCGCGCGTGCGCAGCGGTTGCATAACGTGCAAGAGAGAGATGACATGGAGGAGGGTTCAGAGTCTGAGGACGTGTTTACTCTGGCCTGCATGAAAACCAATCAGGATGAAGAGCCTTACAAGGTGAAGATGGAAGTAAATAAAAAGACAGTGACATTTGAGATTGATACAGGCTGCAGAGTGAGTGTAATGAATGAGAGACAATTCAATTATATATGGGAGGAGAACAAACGTCCCCAAATTAAACCATCCACAATTAAGCTGAGGGGTTATAATGGAGAGCCCATTGGAGTAATTGGGGAAGCTAATGTGACTGTAAATTATGCAGGGCAGGTTGAGACATTGTCGCTGGTGGTGGTAAAAGGGGCGGGGCCAACCTTGCTAGGAAGAGGATGGCTGAAGGTCCTGAAGCTAAAGTGGGAGGTAATTAAATACATGAAGAACGAAAAACTGACACTACAGGGAGTGATCAGTAAACATGAGGATGTCTTCAAAAGCGAACTGGGCCTGTTGAGGGGCATGGAAGCAACCATCCGGGTGGATGCTGAGGCCCACCCCAAATTCTATCGTCCACGTTCTGTTCCTTATGCCATGAGGGATAAAGTGGAGAAAGAACTAGACAGGCTGCAGAAGGAGGGCATAATATCACCTGTCAAGTACGCAGAATGGGCGGCTCCCATAGTCCCTGTTATGAAACCAGATGGGGCAGTCCGATTATGTGGAGATTACAAACTAACAGTCAACAGTGCCTCCACACTGGAGCAATATCCGATTCCCAGGCTGGAGGACCTATTCAACTCACTTGAAGGAGGGAAACAGTTCTCAAAGCTTGATTTAAGCCACGCCTACCAACAGATCGTCATGGATGAGGGATCCAAGAAGTACCTAACTGTGAACACGCACAGGGGCCTGTTCACCTATAATAGGCTACCATTTGGAGTGTCATCTGCGCCTGCTATTTTCCAAAGAACGATGGAAAGCCTGCTGCAGGGCCTGCCTAACGTTGCTGTGTACTTGGATGACATTTTACTAACTGGAAAAACTGAGCTTGAACACCTAAAAACTTTGGATGAGGTGCTGCAGCGACTGGAGGAAGCCGGCCTGCGGCTCAATAGGAAGAAGTGTGTCTTCCTGAAAGATGAAGTGGAGTACTTAGGCCACAAAGTGGATGCTGAGGGCTTGCATCCCGTGGCAAGCAAGGTGGCAGCCATAGAGGAGGCTCCATCTCCAAAGACAGTGACTGAGTTGAAAGCCTATTTAGGCTTATTAAATTATTACAACAAATTCTTGCCTAATCTGGCCACGCTCCTAGCCCCCTTACACTCTCTGTTGAGAAAAGATGTGCCGTGGGCCTGGGGCAGAGAACAGGCACGCGCTTTCCATGAGTCCAAACAGTTGCTGAAATCGGCCAAGGTTCTGGGTCACTATACTGGGGATGGGGATTTAGTGTTGTCATGTGATGCCTCTCCATACGGGGTGGGGGCGGTGCTGTCACAGCGGACAAGTGACGGCTGTGAGAAGCCACTGGGTTTCATGTCACGCACACTGACACCTGCAGAGAAGGGGTATTCACAGCTCGACAAAGAAGGCTTGGCCATCATTTTTGGAATCAAACGGTTCCACAAGTACGTCTACGGACGATCATTCACTATTTGCACTGACCATAAGCCGTTAATCTCACTGTTCCATGAGAAGAAGCCGGTACCGCAGATGGGGTCGCCTAGAGTGCAGAGGTGGGCTGTTCTCTTGAGGGCGTATGAATACAGGATTGTCTATAAGCCGGGGAAGGAACATGCAAATGCTGATGCGCTGAGTAGGCTGCCGCTGCCCCATGTGGGTAAGGACGAGGACGCAGACCAAGTGCTGATGATAGAGGTGATGGATGACCCGCCGGTCTCAACATCACAGGTGAAGCAGTGGACTGCAAAGGACGTAACACTCTCTCAAGTACATCAATGGTGCTTGAGGGGGTGGCCAAGAGAGGTGGACCCGTCATTCCTCCCTTACAGCCAGAGAAGGCTAGAGTTGAGCGTAAAGGATGGTTGTGTGATATGGGGGGCCAGAGTGGTCGTTCCGGAAAGGGGGAGGAAGGCCATACTACAGCAACTACACCAAGCGCACCCTGGCATGTCACGGATGAAGGGCCTGGCACGCTCCTACGTATGGTGGCCAGGAATGGACAAGGAGATTGAACGGGTGGTGCAGACCTGCCAGCCTTGCCAGGAAAGCAGAAAAACTCCGGGCCGTGCACCACTACATCCGTGGGAGTGGCCTGAGACGCCTTGGAGCAGAATTCACATTGATTATGCAGGCCCCTTCCTAGGAAAAATGTTCCTAGTCATAGTGGATGCACATTCTAAATGGATCGACGTCTATCCGACCAGTACATCGACAAGTCAAGCGACCATTGAAAAACTCAGGCAGTGCTTCAGCATTTGTGGCCTGCCACAGATGCTGGTGTCTGATAATGCGGCATGTTTCACAGGTGCAGAGTTCAAGGCCTTCATGAAGCAGAACGGCATACAGCATGTTACCTCTGCACCATTCCACCCAGCGTCAAATGGACTGGCCGAAAGAGCTGTGCAAACGTTCAAAGATGGCATAAAAAAGGTGAAGGGAGACACACTGGAGACTAAAGTAGCCCGATTCCTGTTTAACTACAGAATTACACCCCAGTCAACAACTGGGTTGTCGCCTGCTGAGATGCTCATGTCTCGAAGATTGCGCTCCGCACTGGATCTACTGCTGCCGGATGTGAAGAGCAAGGTCCGCCAGAGTCAACTCAAACAGAAAGTAAGGCATGATGCACACAGCAAGCTGAGGAGTTTTGCACCAGGGGATGACGTGTTTGTCCGGAACTACAGCTACGGACCAAAGTGGATACCAGCAGTCATTGAAGAAAGCACTGGTCCAGTGTCGTATACGGCGCAGGTTGGAGGTGGGCGTTCTGTCAGGCGTCACGTTGATCAGGTCCGACAGCGCTATGCAACGACGGCCAGCGGAACAACAGCCGCAGAGGAGAGTATGGAGACCGGAGGTCTTCAGTCTCCAGACCTGTCCACGGAAGCCTCGGCGGAGGACTCTGTCGTCGCCCCTCCCATCAGTGAGAGGGCAGCCGTTCCTCTGGTGATTCCGGTTCAACCTCCTGCTGTGGGACTGCTGGCCGGGGGAGCAGAGCCACCGCCGACACCGCGCTGCTCCCTGAGGGTGAGACGAGCTCCTGCTCACTTAACTGACTTTGTGTATAAATAGTGAGTCCTCTCAACAAAAGAGCAAGAATACGCTCTGAGGCTCATGGGAAGTGTGGTGGTCTACCCACCTTCCCTGTGTTGAACTAAGTAACTTGAACTTGGACATTGGTGCCTCGTAAAAAAAAAAAAAAAAAAAAAAAAGAGAAGAAAAAGAGGCTGTTATTGTTGTTATTTGAGGATGTGTTTTAAGTGCCAGTTGTTTACAGTTTAGCAAATTGAAGCACTTTATTCTACTTGTTTTGGGGGTCTACTGTAGATGTGTGTGTTCAGCTTAAGGGGGAAGGGATGTGATATCCTGTGATAATTGTAACCTGTTATATCACTCCAGTCCGGAGGAGGGCACCAGATACTAAGTCTGGTGACCCTGGTTAGAAAGCATTCTGACATGCGCAGTGAGGCTGCTCCCGGGGCAGCATGTTGTTTACCCAAGCCGGTTCCTGTACACTAGAACTTGAAAGCAAATAAACATACAGTGACCTGAAATACTGGAGTGGTTATTCTAGATATCAGCAAAGCTACGATATCACAGTTTCTGCTTTCTCTATACACAAATCCACGGAGCGCTGCCCTGTAGGGGGCGCAATCATTGCTGCGGCGTCAGTCAGCTGCTGCTGCGGTTCTGCCCGTCTGTTGACGTTAGCAGAGCAGCCATAGACTAGCTAGCCTACTGGCACCTGGCATTAGGTGGTTCGTCCCCATTTTCTGTACATTTTTGCAAAGTTAGTGTCAGTAAAAGTTAGTAAAAAGCAGGTAAAAGACTAACGTGAACAGTCAGTGACTGCAGCTGACTGAGTCTAACACCCCAGAAATGGCTGCTCGCAGGGCAGCGCTCTGTGGATTTGTGTATAAGCAAGACTAAACAGTTCATCACTCACCCATATTTGTCGTCTAACGAGATGGGCCAGCCTCCCGCTCTGCTTGCCTTGACTTGCTGCTGGTAGGCCGTGGGCCGAGTGCTCCAACTCTGACTTTCATTGATCCCCACTCAGGAACTGCATTCTTTTTTCAGGGTAGTCATATAAAATTCTTACTGTTAAGTACTGTAACGAATGTTTCCAGCTTCGATTCGTGCACCAGAATGAAAGAGACCAATTTAAAAAATGCAATTTTAAACAGGCAAATATGCAGGGCTACTAAGAATCTCCATGGCAACCAAGAAGAAAACATTCTGCAAAACCGAAAATTCTGGTCCAAAAAAATCTAAAATGAGTGTAAAATATAGATTTTCATAACGAACTTGCAACAGCTATACCATAGGCTACTAATAGTTCATTCATAACCAGTTACATTCTCTTGACCAATAAAGAACACATTTCAAGAGCATGTAAGACTAGAAAGGTAGCCAAATAAATGGTTTGTATCAAATGCAGTCTATTACACTGAGGTTCAATAAACCTACTCAATACCAGTAACCCTGAATTCGACATTGCGAATTTCATGGATATTGTAAGGGACCAGAGTTGGTCGGCAAGCAATCTGGGAACCCAAATCCAACTGAAAATGAAAAACAGCGACCTCTGCTGTTTGTTCTATGTCTGTTGGCTCTGGGCGGAAGAAAACGTGACACCAGTGCGCAAGGAAACCGGGGTTTAGGTCTGCCTTCAGCTTTCACTTCTGGTCGGTGCCACTATGTTTTCATTCCCACTAACAATATTTCTACACGGAACACTAACACCACTTCTCCCAGAGAACATGGATCGTTTTGGTTATAAGCCCACTTGTTTCTATGATGAAAGAGCAAGTTAAAATGTGAATATCTTTCCGTGGTTTTGTCTGCTCCGCGGACGCTATTGTTAAATTAGTTTGGGTTTGTTTCGAGGGGGAAAGATCGACGGACATGTGAATCCCGCCCACTACATTTGATTGGGTAAAGCGCGGCCTGCTTCCTGATCTGTATGCGCACACGTTATGACGAACCTCCCAGACAGATTCCAACGCAGTGCAGAATCTGTTCTTGAGAGATTAGTCGGCAAGAGAGACACCAGGACAAGTGTGTAGTTTCTTTAAAATGTCTTTTTTTATATTTTCTTTTTCCAATAAATATAACACAAGACATTCATTCTGGCCCAAAACAAATGAAAACAATACACAGGACTGAACTTGACATCAAGACTGAACTAACCAAATGAGACATGAGGGGAACATATAGTGGGTGATCAGACCACTCTTGACACAAAGGGGAAGACAAAGAATAACATTTAAACAGACTACAAATAGCTACAACATAATCCACTACAGCACTAACTCATATTAAATAAAGAAATTACATACAACTGAAATTACAAAATGCATTTCTTCACACGTGTAGTAATACATTCAAACTTATAATAAATCCCTGCCCCTCCCCTTTTGCACAGGGGACATGGTGCAGTCCAATTACTAATCACTATCAGCTCCTTATAAGGACATGTGAAGCAGCTGGGCCTTTCCATGGCCAGCCATCTAAACTTCAACACTCCTCAGAACTGATAACTCAAAACAAAATAAACTTGAATACCAATTAAATGACTCCTGATAAAACAACTTGACCCAAACAAAATAACTTAATGGATGTACCCTCCAGCCAGTAACTTTATCATCAAACTTGCAATAAACAGTATGTCCTTTAACCGGTTGTGTGTAGTCCTTTATGCATGTAGTATGTAGTTTGCTGAAAATAAATATAAACTAAATGAATAAAGATAAGATAAGATGTTTATTTGTCATTGCATGATCAACATACAGCGAAATGTTGTTTAGTACATCCATAACAACAGCATCAGCAACAAAGAGAAAAAGGATAAATATAAAATATAAAACACTGTTCGAGCAATAAAACCCTTAGTCTGTTCAATAGGTCAGTCAGTTCAGTCCATAGTCACCTGTCAAAAAATCATAAGAAGGACATCCATAATGCATATAGTAGGAAAATAAATTAAGATAAAATATATAATATATAAAATGGACAATAAAAACTCACACAAATTGTTCATGTGTGTGTGCGTGTGCGTGCACGTGGTTGCGCGCGCGCATGCGAGTCCAGCAGCACTTTCACAGCCTTTGGGAAAAAACTGTTTGACAGCCTGTTGGTTTTGGCCTTAAAGACCTTCAGCCTGCCCGAGGGGAGGGTCTGAAACAGGTGGTGTCCAGGATGTGAGGGGTCCCCAAAAATCTTTAAGGCCCTGTTTTGGAGACGGTTTGAGTGAATGTCACTCAGGCGTGGAAGCGGAGAACCAATGATCCACTGCGCCGTTTTAGTCACTCGCTGCAAATCCTTCCTCTCTGCATCAGTGCAGCTGGAATACCAGACTGTGCAGGCATAAGTCAGGATACTCTCGATGGTAGAACGGTAAAAGTTGATAAGCAGGTTTTGTGGAAGTCCGCTGCGCTTCAGTTTCCTCAGAAAGAAGAGGCGTTTCTGGGCCTTTTTGACCAGATTTGAGGTATTGAGGCTCCAGGTCAAGTCCTCCGAGATGTGCACGCCGAGGAATTTAAAACTGGAGACCCTCTCAACCTCCTCCCCCCCGATGCTAAGAAAGCTGTGACTGGGGTTTTCCCTCCTACAGTCCATGATTATCTCCTTATTTTTTTTTGTATTCAAGCACAGATCATTGTCCTTGCACCAGACAGTCAGTGCACTGACCTCCTCCCTGTATGCCACCTCGTCATTATTTGTTATCAGACCCACTATAGTCGTGTCATCTGCGAACTTGACCAGAGTGTTCGAATGATGGTGGGCAGTACAGTCACTGGTAAAAAGAGAGTAAAGGATTGGGCTGAGAACACATCCTTGAGGGACGCCTGTGTTCATTGTGATAGTGGAGGATGTGTGCTGGCCTAGCCTGACCTTTTGGGGCCTGTTAGTCAGGAAATCCTTTATCCACAGACAGAGATGTGGTTCTATACCTAGCATCTGTAGTTTAATGATCAATTTACTGGGGCTGATGCAGTTAAATGCAGAGCTAAAATCAACAAACAACATTCTCACGTAGATAGGCTTTCTCTCGAGATTCTCCAGATGAGAGAGAGCTGTGTGTAGCACTAGTGCCACAGCGTCATCAGTTGATCTGTTGGCCTTGTAGGCAAACTGATGTTGATCGTGGGTGGGGGGGATGCAGGTCTTGATGTTGGCCAGCACCAGTCTCTCAAAACACTTCATGATAACCGGCGTGAGAGCAACCGGCCTGTAGTCGTTCATACAGTTGATGGCAGAGGATTTGGGTACGGGGATGATGGTGGTTTCCTTGAGACAGGTCGGCACTGTCGCTTGCCTAGTGACAAGTTAAAAATGTCAGCAAAGACTGCGGCAAGTTGGTCAGCACATGCCTTCAGTGCTCGGCCTGGAACACCGTCAGGCCCAGCTGCTTTGTTGCCATTGATGTTTTTTTAGGACCTGTTTAACCTGATAAGGCTGCAGAGTGAGTCGACACTGATGGCCCCCCTCTGTTATGATGTTAATGTCCGGGCCTGCATTACTGCTATTCTCAAATCTAGCGAAGAATGCACTAAGCTGGTCTGGGAGGGTGGGGTCAGTCAAGGGGGGGGTACTGGGGATCGGTTTATAGTCTGAGAGATTCCTGATGCCCTGCCACATATCACGGGAGTTGTTGTCAGTGAAATTGGCCTCAATACGTTTTTTGTATAGATTTTTTGCTTTTTTAATGCCTCTATTTAGGGCTGATATGGCTCTACTATAAGCCTCCCTGTCCCCAGATCTAAAGGCTGTGTCCCGGGCTCTGAGCAGTATTCTCACCCCATTGTTGAACCATGGTTTCTGGTTGGGGAGTATTGTAATCTGCTTTTTTGGGCATACAATTGTCAGTGCAGAAGTTAATGTAGGACAGTACAGTGGAGGTGTACTGCTCGATGTCCTCATGTTCAAAGAGCTCCCATGTTGTGTCCTCAAAGCAGTCCTGCAGGGCTGATGAAGCTTCCTCTGTCCAGGTCTGCACCATTTTGATTTGGGGCTTGGCTCTGCAGACGCGAGGCCTGTAAGTTGGAATGAGTACAACAGATAAATGGTCAGATTTTTTATCTGTTCCCAAGTTTCCCAGTTCAGCTGATGTATAGGCCCTATAGGCTCCAGGTATATTCGTGTATACTTGGTCCAGTATTTTGCGTCCTCTTGTCCCAATGTGAACATTTTTATAAAACTTAGGGAGGACAGTCTTAAGGTTTGTGTGATTAAAATCACCGGCCACGATAAAAAAGCTGTCCGGGTGTTTATTTTGTTGTGCGCTAATAGCAGCATGCAGTTTAGCCATAGCTATTTTTCCATTAGCACGGGGGTGGACGTAGACAGCCATAACAAAGGCTGCCGACATCTCCCTTGGCAGACAATGTTTTCCGGGCAACAATGTTTTCCTATAACAGAAGTATCCGTGCACCAACTGTTATTTATATATATATGCATACGCCTCCTGCTCTCCCCTTACCGGAGTCTGTTGTGCGGTCCGCTCGGTAGATAGTGTGGCCTGCTAGCTCCACCGCTACTTCGGGTGTGCTTTCCTTTATCCAGGTCTTTCAAGCCGGCTGTCCTTGTGTCCGTCTGTCATCCGTAGTCTAATGTCGTCCAATTTGTTGACCAAAGAGCGGGCGTTTGCAAGGAAGATACTGGGGACAGCGGGTTTGTACGGTACCGCTGCGAGTCTAGCCCGCACCCCTGCCCGCCTGCCTCTCTTCTGCTTCCTCTCGCATCGCCGCCTGTGCCTTCTCTCTGGCCGGGCGCTCCTCTCCGTGCGTCCCGATGAACGAGTAATCTCCACCGGGAAGGCGCAAAACTCTTCGGGTACACATACAGTGTGATGGTCCTTTAAACACAGAATCTCTGTTCTGGTATAAGTCCTTATTTCCTTTGTCACACTGCTACGTGTTAGAGAGCACCGGGCCGCTGCGTCTGAACGCGCCGCCATCTTGAATTTTGCACACATGCTATAAACCAAAAAAGACAAGTGTCCACCATGTTTTACCAACTTTGTGTGTCAGCTGGTGTGGCCATCACATGTGGCCATCACAGATATATTCTGAACACTTTGCATCTCAACATTTATACTAAAAAGAAGTTCTTGAACTGCATCAAAAAGCATTTATTCAGTAGGGTATGGTAACCAGTAGAGGTAGTACAAAAAGTTACTTTTTTTAGAGTGATATATTACACATTGCAGCAGCAAACTGTGGCATTGATGGATGACATGCCATGAGGTCCTTGTCTGTGGCCCAGCTACATTACTTCATATACGTACATTTTCTGCATTTGAGTGGATATCAGATCGGCCTTGAACTTCCCCGATAACCACTAGGACAGATGTTCTATAACATAGCATGTATCATGGACGCACTGTGAGGAAAACTGGCACCTGAAGTTCACTCGAATGCATTGAAGTCGATGAGGGCAGTTTCTATCAGCTTATGAATATATTTTAATAATTTCTACACAATCATTAACACATAGATCTTCATAATCATGTCGACCCATCTCTCATAGACTGCAAACGTGACACACAATCCACTCTTCTTCAAACATGTCACAATAATTTCCCAGATCCAGTTGTTTGTCACCTCTTGCACCTCTGCAATTGAGCCACTCCATACAGCCTGCAACACACATCAAAGGTCACTAAAGAGGAAACATTACCACATCTAATTAGGTTTATAGAATTTAATCTCAGGTGTTCTGCACAAATACTTGGGCTCTGTAGATTATTTTAAGTCAAAACTGTGTTATCTAGATTCAATACTGTATCAATACATTGTGTCCCATTAACATGTTTAGAAGAACCAGTCAGATTCTGTGATGAGCATAATTCTGCCTAAATGTAGCTTCACAACACTGATTCATATTATTCAAGTGATTTTGTCTGGTGTTGATTCATTAACTAGCATCTGATTATGTATATTTTTTGTCTACTGTTTTGAAGGTCTTATGAAATGGTACCTACAGTCAGGACATGTATGAAGCAGGATTTGCTTGTGTTTGTGGTTATTGCACACAAACACAAGATAGAGATAACAAACACTGTACAAAATAACGAATGCAGCATGAGTGCACACACATTTGCTTGACAGACAAACGTAGGCCTAATTTAACCCAACTAAATACATTAACAACTGTTAACTTTAGCTTAGAACTTGTCAAGAGAGAAAGAACAAATCACCAACCGTAACTATAATTTAAACACCAACTTTGACAACAGATGCACAGTGATGAGATCTTAACAGAAATGATACCAGATGGGAATCAATAAAATAATGAGGCAAAATAGTGTAGCAGAGCGAGACATTTATAAAGGGGTACATATTGATTGGTCACTGCTTAATAGTATCTTAAGCATTTGCAGCAGTTGTTAAAACGAAATTTGCATCTGCAAACCATCCTGCTGTTGGCAATACTAACGTTATATAATGATATAATATATTGATGCTTAATATCATAATGTGCCGTCATCAACACGGCTCATTCTATTGTCTGCATCCATTGTATACATTTTCATAAGAATAAGTCCAACAATCATCCCAAAACAAATATTACCTCTATCTGTTGTTTTCTTGATTCCATCTGAGCTGTATTTCCTGGTTCTGCTTTTCAAGTGGTACGAAGAACGTGATTGGCCAACTGAATTGCACAATACAGTAGACAAGCTTTGAGTGGTTTATACTTCACATGGGGTTGCCAGGTTTTTGAAAATAAGTAGTGTTTAGTTAGTGATATTATATCTAAGTTTTATTATTCTGGAGCAACTTTTCAGGTTGGAAACCTTTGATAATGTGTTTGTACTGCCCTCATTGAAGTGTTAGGCAACAACAATTAGGCAGCCAGCCAAACTCCATTCAAAAAAGAGACCGGAGTCAGGGATTAAGCATGATGTGTACAGGCATCAAAAGGCAATCAAATAATTGTCATCACAGCATTTCAATAAACATAAAACTTACAAACAATGCTTCTTCTGTAGTGTTAAAGGGATTGTAGGCGATTCAGAGATAAACAAAGAAAAAAACTCCAGCAGTTCGTTTCCCCGACCACCAGGGGGTGACGCACGGAGGACTTCCATAGAGTTAAGGGTACTTCTAAACGGGCCATGCCGAATATAGGTTACTTTATTCGGATACAATTCGCGGAGCTGCCCGCCCCTGCCGGTTCTCTGAATTTTTATTTTTAAATAGGCTCTTTCATGACAAATTGACCACATATATGAAGTTAAACAACTAAATTCTATCCAAACGCTATCTGAAAAGTAAATTATGTGCCTCAAAAACGAAGTTTGAGAGCATTTTAAAACCGAAAGTAAAAAGTTCACACGGACACGGACGTGCACGGATGCGCACATGCGTGCGTTAATTTACGGCCCGCCACAAACATAAACAGTAGGGAGATACGGATTTCAGAAAGAGGACTGTGTTTCAATGCAGGAAAACACCCCAGCATCATTATATTTATTCTTAGGTCGTTCACTGCAATCGGACACTGCATTCATGATTTGAGGCATTTTGTTCCAAAAATTTGTTTTGCTAAATTAGACCTGCTGGTGGCGCTATAACAGGGCAATGTGAAAAAGGGTGGCATTTCTTCCTCTGCCTAGTGGGAATGTGCGTGTGAAATTTCATGGAAAGTTCATGATTTGAGGCATTTTGTTCAAAACGGACCAATCCTGCAAATTTTGGAAGCGAGCCTTAGCCAATGAGGATGGAATATGGGGAATCGGACAGATCCGTGTTGATCACATGACTATAGAGATAGTGTGTACCGATTTGCATGACGTTTGGCGGAGACAATAAGACAGACAATAGCCTGGAAGGCAAAACAGTGTTCATAAACAATGAATCTACACAATACTAAAACATTAGCCAGTTCCTTGATGGGGATCAACCATCAACTAAAAAACTAAAGCAGATAGAGGCACTCGGCCCACGGCCTATGGGTTTTCGTGACAACTTGGTCCCCCATGCTCCTGCTGCTCAGGTAACCTAGCAGTGTTGATTTGGACAGCTAATTTTGATTCAGTTTTAGTCTTTTGAATCAAATTCCATTTAGTTTTAGTCATATTTTAGTCACCTGAAATGTTTAACACAACCCGAGGTGGGTCCCTGAAAGTGCAGAACAAGTGTGGGACTGTGGCTGAGATGCACCGGTGGTTTTGATTGTCTGTTAAAACCTTTCCTTGTATTGAGGAGGCAGTGGGTGGAATTGTTTAGGTTAAAAGCTTTCCTCCCTGGTTCCATTCTGAAACTGTTCTTATGCATGGGTGTAACCACTGTATCTGAATCTTTCAGAGTTGTCCATTTGTTTGTGAAACATCACTTTGTGTGCTGTTAATTCTAATGCTTTGTGCACACACACATATTTACCAGCCTAATCAATTTAGTTTTTTTTTGTAAATAGTTAAAATATGCTACATATAAGATACCAATAAAACTGTTGAAAATAAGGGTTTCATAGTTGGATTGCTCAAAATGGTTGATTGGCCGAGGGCCATGCGAGTGCCATTCACAAACAATTTAAAACTGCCGTTGCCCATAATGCAACAGCGGATTCAAAATGTTTTTTTTTTCCAACATGATTTAATAATCATAGATCTATCTATCTATCTATCTATCTATGAACATAATGCAAATGGTTCATAATGCATTTGGTTCCATTTGTACACTCTGAGAATTAAAACCTGTAAGGGTCCATTTAGAAACCCCTCAAGGAACCCTGAGGAGAGTGTTGTCCAATCTCAATGTGTCGTCATGACATCAGCAAACAAATCAGTCAGCTCCATATATGGGCACAAAAGAGGGCATGCCAATATATGGGCATTTACTGATGACATCAGAGATCTCCATATATGGGCATAAAAGGGATAAGGACTGACAGATACAGAGATCTCCATGGGCATAAAAGGGACAAGGACTGTTAGTCCGGTGAAAAACGCTTAACCCCATGTTTTTGGTCGCTTTAATTGAAGGGTTACGTGAATTGAGAAAATTTTATGAATTTTGGGATCATGAAACTCTTTCAAAACCCATCATAATAAATATGCATGGTGGTTGATCTATTAAATATGTCTTTGTAAATTTCTAAAAATGTACATTATTGTTTAGGCACAAACTTGCCTCATGCAGCAATTGGTCACAGCATCGCAAACATCTCTTAACCCATTCAATCCGGGAACGCATCTGTGTGTTATTTTAAGATTTTCTTTGGGCTATTCAAAAATAGCAGATATACAAGCTCATAGCGCGGCACCAAGTGTCACGCTATGAGCTTGTAGATATGCTATTTTTGAATAGCCAAAGTATAAAATAATGGTTAAAGTGGTTACACAGATGCGTTCCTGGTTTTAATGGGGTAAGGACACATCCCAGTGTATTTCAGTGAGGTACTACAATTATATTGAAACCCATACATTATATTGACACCCCATTTCAGCTTGCTTGTTGGCCCAGGGGTATGTGGCATGTATGCCCAGCCATGCATCACATTTACTCACATGCACGCACGCACATACACACTGTGCAAAAGGGAAATTTCACAACACAGCTCATGAGGAAAATCTATTTCAATGTTTCACAGACCATTCATTTCTTCATTTATGGGCATGATAAAAAAAGATCTCTGTTAGTGTTCACACAATGAGAAAAGACATATAGTACATCAGAAAATATACTGAATGGTTTAAAAAATAATAACATAAATTACCACTTTATTTGCTTCCACTACAACTACTTTTAATTTATTCTGCGTATATGATTTGATCAAACAATCAGCTGGAGAATCTAAGATGTACAGAAAGTCTTATTTTTGCCCGCGTAAAAATGAAAAATTTACGATAAATACAAACAATTTCAGCAATACTTATTCTGAGAGCTATAACATGACATGCTGCTATATAACACAGTTATGAGAGTGAATACAACCCATTTCTAAAAGTAACAATGATTTGTGAAAATTCCAATCTATAGGTACATCTCAGGTTTTATCTCAATTTTGTTGTCACATACAGTAGACATAACCCAAACATTAAAAGTTCAGCTTTCAAGTTCATCGAAATATATATATATAGCATTTTAGTAGTTAACAGTGGCCAATGAGATATATTATGAGATTTCCTACAGTTTTATATAACATTAACTTGAATCAGTAACAATACTCTGTTACAGACTTCAGTTGAGAAGACAAAATCATTTTGGTTATTGTCACTGGTTGCCCTTCTAAGTCCAATGTCCATTTAAGTGAGTGGGGGGGGGCTTGTGGTGTTTTTATCATGCCTCTTTAAATAAACACTATAACTACACTCTCATCTCCTTGATGTACTGAACCACTTTCAACCTGATGTGTCTATTGGCCATGTCATTAAAAATGAACATAGTCTCATATTCACTGTTGACAGTCTGTACAATGTACATATAATTATCCTTTACTATTCAGTCAATTTGCAATTACTAGTTATCTGTCAATGTTGATAGATTGTACATTTATACTTATTCTATTGATATTATATGTTAAATCCGTAAGACTGTGTGATGTTTAGTGTCAATCTCTGAGTCTATTTGTTATTTTATCTATCTATCTATCTATCTATCTATCTATCTATCTATATATCTGTGTATTTGTATATGTCTGTCTGTCTGTCTGTCTGTCTGTCTGTCTGTCTGTCTGTCTGTCTGTCTGTCTGTCTGTCTGTCTGTTAAATACACCCATCCTCCACCAGGGGGCGAAAGCAACATCGCGTCGACCATTTACTGAGCATGTGCGAAACTCGTTGACCAGACCGGAAGTAGGTGCGTTGTTTTTTCATTGTGTTGAAGAAACGTCGTGGTGGAAAATGTGTGATAAATTAGGTAAAATGTGTCAAATAGAGTCTGTACGGCTGTCGATAAATGAACAGCTGACGTCGGTGGGAGAGGAGATATTGTGTGATTTGGAAAAACAGCGTGGTGATGTTTGTTGTGTGAAGCTTGTCAGAGTGGTTTTGTTGGAGCGCCTCAGTGCGGCTGCAGAGTTCATGTGCAACCTCTTCCAGAGAGAGATAGAGACACTAGAAACTCTGCTGAAGAGAGAAAACAAACTGCTGCACGTGATGCTACAGCCACACATCAAACTACACAGAGCAGGTTTGTTAATGCTGCATTTATACCACATGTTTACTATACTCATAGCTAAGCTACTTATAGCTAAGTTAACGTGTTTACCACTGTTGGACTGATACTCATAGCTAAGCTACTTATAGCTAAGTTAACGTGTTTACCACTGTTGGACTGATACTCATAGCTAAGATACTTATAGCTAAGTTAACATATGAGTTTTGTTTGCAGTTTGTCCATCACATCAAAGAGAGAATAATTCATCCATCCATTTGTTTCTTTTGTAGTCGTGTTTTATTCAATCACTCAATGTCATAACATGCCCTCAGCTACATTATACCAACCACATTAGGTAAGTAGCTTCAAAGTAACTAGATACTTTTACTAAGTAATCTGTAGTGTAGATAGTTACTTCCCATCCCCTTTGGAAGACGCTTTCGGTGTGTGTTCTTATGCGTTTTGTCCATAAATGGTAAAAATGTAATGTAAATAGCATGTTGTTTAGACAACTTGCTAGGTTGATGATCACCTGGTATCCTAGTTTCTTTGAAGCAGTATTATTGTCTTGAGTTATTGGCCAGAGTTAGTGTCGAAGTGTCCTTGAGCAAGACGCTGCACAATTGCTCCCGATGAGCAGGTCGGTGCCTTGCATGGTTTCCTCCGCCATCGGTGTATGAATGGGTGAATGTAATGCACAATCTATGTAAAGCGCTTTGGATAAAAGCGCTATATAAATGCACCATTTACCATTTACCATTTTGATGTAGAGTAATCTATTTGGGCAGGCTGCCATAATAGATTATGTGTTTGAGAAATCCTGGTAACTAGAAATCACTATTTGAATCTGTAGGTCATTTCAGTATTTTCAATACTTCAAATACAAATACGGATACATCTCGAATAAATCTCATCCAATGAGAAAACACTTTGAGTTATTCTGCTGAATTTGATGCTACCTCTTCTCTCCTCCTCCTTCTATCTGTGTGTAAAGTGGTTTCCCCTGAACATGAGGAGAGGAGCCCCAGTCTGGTCCAGGAGGAACCACAACCTCCACAGATTAAAGAGGAACAGGAAGAGGAGGCTGATATGTCAACATTGTCATTACTTCACAGAAAGACAAGCTGTGACGCTCTCTCAGGTAAACAAATAAAATATCACTTTATCAATTCTACTCTAGCAAGACTAAGTCTAAAAGCCCCTAGATGCTTTTAGGTCAGATGGGTGTGTGTTCAGAAACAAGGTCAAGTTCAAGTTTCAAGGTGTTTGTCACATACTCAATATAGCGTTGTTTTAAACACTTAATACCCTATATACATTCCTCATTGACTGGGGTCCCCCAGGGTCATTAATTTCTTTAATACGTTTTTCCCTCTACACAAAATCGCTTGTAGATCTTTCCACTGAATGTTTGCCTATTATGAGATGTCCAGAATAGGGACGCTAAGGTTCATTTGGTTAAGGTGTTTATTATACAGGGTTGGTTTACTTTAAATAGGGAAGCCATTCTAGTTAGCAGGGAATGGGTTTCATACGTATAGAGGAGGTGAAGTGCATTTCTCTTTTTAAAAGCATGTATTGTGAAAGCAGAAGTTGTATTTTAGTTATATCACTAATCTCCACTGTAAAACGCAAACATCCCCACAACCTGTTTCCTTGAGAGAGCTTTCCGCCTCCACAACCACATTAAACCAGAAACTGCCAGAATGTCTTCATCATGCATTTTACAACACTTTTATCCTACTTGAGAAACATTTTAATTAGACAGGTGAGGATTTTACCACAGCAGGCTGTACAAATATCAGGGCAAAGACCTGCTGTTTAGTGCCAGCTGTACCAGTGCCACTGCACTGTGTCAATCTTCTAAACCAATCAGCTGTGCTCCCAATTAAATTAACATAACTGTAGGGGTTTAACAGTTATCAAACTAATCAATTAAATGTATTGTTTAAACAAAATCATTCATCTTGGGAGGACATTTTGAAATGTCCTTATGTTTCATAAATTTTTAAAATACAGTAGCATAAATGGATCATTAAGCCCAACAGGGCTGCAACAGTTAACAACTGAGAACCTGGCATCCCTATTTTCTTACAAAAAAATAACCAAAAGAGCAGATCTACAAGATCACATCATGACATGTTGTGAGCTTGTAGATTTGCTATGTTTGTTATTTTTGCACGACACCATTATACGACAAAGTATAAAGTAGGGCTTTAGTGCTTAATCAAATTAATACATTTTGTCAACTACAAAATAAATCAATTAGAATGTTTTTCCGTTGATTCGTTGATATAAGTATAATGATAAATACATACAAATATTTAACCTTAAATTAATTGTTAATCGGCACAGCCACCAAAGGGGTTCAATGTATGTTTTGGGGGCAAAATAATTCATGATAATCTATTATCTACTCTGTATGTGTACAGCAACCACTCTGATGCTGCTCTCTGGCCGCTCTCTCTCCCCCTCACTGGCAGCTTGTTGTGTGTATAGAAGACAATAGATGGCAGATAACCATCCACTCTGTATGAGTACCTAACACCTTGTACTGAAGAGCACTAGGGCTCCAATTACATCATTACACGCAAGAAACAACGTTTTCTTCAATCTTGTAGTAATCCAAACTGTTGATTTTAATTACTCTCTACCACACTGAAGTCTGCTGTTTGAGCTTCTTTTCTGTGTATGAGTAGGCTACCTAACACCCTGTACTGAAGACCACTAGGGCTGCAATTACATCATTATACACAAGGAACAATGTGTTCTCCCGCCTCTACCAAAATGGTTAATTGTATTAACCATACTCTTATCACACTGTAGTCCACTGCTTGAGCAGAGGAGATTTTATTTTATTCATTTATGTTTTTCAAGTATGTGTGTGAAATTGGACTGATCATAAGCGAGAAAGGGAAGCCAGTGGCAGAGTTGTTACAGAATACTACAACAGCATTTGTGCCTTTCAAATTAAATTAGCTCTGTTTCCCGGGGAAACCCACATCATTTTCCCTCTTTACAGTCTGTGTGTGTTGTTCATGGGAATAATTACAACATGGACAAAATATCACAGCTGAAACATGAGTTTCATAATCTGCATTCATGTGTCTATGATTAATTAATGGTACAGGAGCTATAAATAGCCTATCAACAACAGTCTGTAATGAAAAGCTGTCGGAGAACTCTGCCGATGCAACAAAAGGAAACACAGTATGGAAAATTTGAAAGTTCCTTTTCCATTCAATGGTTTACTCTGATTTGATCTTTTGTCTAGACTTCCTGCACCTCCCTGTGTGTAAAGAGGAGGTTTACATTGAGCAGCAGGAGAGGAATCCTAGTCTGATCCAGGAGGAACCAGAGGCTCTGCAGATTAAAGAGGAACAGCAGGAGCTACTTCAAAGACCAGAGGAGGCTGCTGGGTCAACGCTGACATTACTAGCAGTGAAACATGAAGATGATGATGAAAACAGAGAGACAGAGCCTCTAGCCAGCACCTCAACTGATCACATGAAAACACAAGCAAGTGAGTAATGCATTTCCTCTCTTTAAAAATCTTTATTGTGAAAATAAAATTAGTTACATCATTAATCTCCACTGGATCTCCAGCTCAGTCAAATTGTGTCGTGTCATGACCTGTTGTGAGCTTGTAGAGAGCTTGTAGATCTGCTATTCTTTTTGTATTTTTGAACAAAACCATTATGACAAAGTTTAAAGTAGAGCTTTAGTGGTAAATCAGACTAATCAATTTGGTCAACTATATTAAAAAAAAAATGAATAGAATGTTTTGGCGTTGATATATGTATATAAAAAAAGAAAGAAAGAAAAACACATTCAACTTATTTGTTGATCAATCTGAAGCACAGCCACCAATACGCAGTGTGTTTTGGGGGGGAAATGACTCATGATCATTGATAATCTACTTTATATCTGTACGGAAAACCACTCTGATGCTGCTCTCTGGCCACTATCTCTCCCCCTCACTGGCAGCTTGGTGAATATAATAGATCACTTAAACGTGTTAAACATTAACATGTAAGGCTGCAAAAGAGTTGTTACAGAATACTACGACAGCATTGGTGCCTTTCAAATCAAATTAGCTGTCGGTGTGTGTTGCTCATGGGAATAATTACAAGATGGACAAAATAGTTTCAGTCTGCATTGAGCTTGTTGTGCACGTGATTAATTAGTGGTACAGGAGCTATAAATAGCATATTAACGTAATGTCAGATAACACTGCTGATGCAATGACGCTAATGAGTGGTGGATCAGGTACAAGTATCGATATACAAACAGATGTTTTTGTGAATTACGGTTCAAGGAGGCTTTATTTTTCAGTCACTCATACAAGTCTTTGCAGTGAAATATACTGTCCCAGACACATATCTTAGTGTGTCAGATGCTGTTTTGCACGTGTATCCCCACAGCATGTGTGCATTGACGCACGCACAAGTGGTCACATGAAGTAGAATTTTGCCCAATCAGATTGCGACCTAAATGAGTTTGGCCCCCTGGCTTATGGTCTGTTCAATATAACATTGGTATCACAACTCTCACTAGAATCAAACCTTTGACCAAAGGAATGCCAGCTCTAGAACCAACTAAAATGTTTAAGTTCAAAGATTCAGTGGTTTAATCTCATTTTATCTTTTGTCTAGACTTCCTGCACCTCCCTGTGTGTAAAGAGGAGGTTTCCGTAGAACAGCGGGAGTGGAACTCCAGTCTGGTCCAGGAGGAACCAGAGCCTCCACAGATTAAAGAGGAACAGCAGGAGCTACTTCAAAGTCCATTGGAGGCTGCTGAGTCGATGTTGATATTACTAGCAGTAAAACATGAAGATTATGAAAACAGAGAGACAGAGCCTCTAGCCAGCACCTCAACTGAACACATGAAAACACAAGCTGATGTAGAGGACTGTGGAACATCACAACCAACTAGTGATGGCCAGCTCCTCTCTTCACACTGTTCTGAATCTGACACTGAAGACAGTGATGAGTGGAAGGAGACCAGGGAAGATCAGTCAGCTTTAAACACACTGAAATCACACAAGACAAGAAATTTGGAAGGAAAAAGATTATCTTTCAGCAGCAAGCTGTCCCAGGACCTGAAATCACCCAAACAAACTCCATCCATGAGGATTCACACAGCGAAGACAAGCTTCAATTGTACAGAGTGTGGCACAGGCTTTGGTCAAATGAGTCATCTAAAACGACACATGAGGATTCACACTGGGGAAAAGCCCTTTTCTTGTTCAGTTTGTGCCAAGGGCTTTGCTCAAACGGGTAATCTGAAGACACACATGAGATCACATACAGGGGAAAAGCCATTTCCTTGTACAGTTTGTGCCAAAGGCTTTGCTCGAATGGATTTGCTGAAGACTCACATGAGGACTCATACAGGAGAAAAGCCCTTCACTTGTACAGTTTGTGCCAAGGGCTTTTCTCAAATGGGAGATCTAAAGAAACACATGAGATTTCATACAGGGGAAAAGTCCTTTACTTGTACAGTTTGTTCCAAGGGCTTTCCTCGAATGGATTATCTGAAGACACACATGGTGACTCATACAGGAGAAAAGCCCTTCACTTGTACAGTTTGTGCCAAGGGCTTTTCTCAAATGGGAGATCTAAAGAAACACATGAGATCTCATACAGGGGAAAAGCCCTTCACTTGTACAGTTTGTGCCAAAGGCTTTTCTGTAATGGGAAATCTAAAGAAACACATGAGATCTCATACAGGGGAAAGGTCCTTTACTTGTACAGTTTGTGCCAAAGGCTTTTCTCTAATGGGAAATCTAAAGAAACACATGAGATCTCATACAGGGGAAAAGGCCTTTACTTGTACAGTTTGTGCCAAAGGATTTACTGGAATGGGTCATCTGAAGACACACATGAGGACTCATACAGGTAAAAATACAGCTCTATCTGTAGCTCTTTTTTTTTATGCTTAAGATGAAATCTTACTTTGTGAAACTGTGTCTTACAACATGGTATAAAATAGGGCTAAAAAGCAAACAGATGTGATACTGAATGGAGATACAAGGTTTCTGCCCGTCAGCAACAATATTATCATTCATTGTAATCCAACATGACAGTGACAAGTCCTGAATACTAAAGCAATGGAATCATGTGTTATGATTGCACTTTATTTTTAAGCTATTCCCTGTTCCCAAATGTCATACCTTTACCCAAAACTCTAAATTATGTGCATTTCTATTATAATAACATTAATAATATATTTACAAAATTCCTTTTCATTTGTGTTTCTTTCAGCAGATAAGAAACAGCAACAGTCCTCCTCTGATGGAGACCCTGTTAAAAAGAAGAGCAGAACCTCCACCATTGAACTGCATGGGGGGCCCAGTGACGGTAAGAGAGAGGGATCAAATATGTATTATTAATATTATTATTATTGTTGTTGTTGAGATTGACAGAATGTACTCTAAATAGGGTTTACATTTCTATACATTCCTAGAGCAATCATTGTTATATAGTGTTTGAGTAATTTCATTGGATTGTGTATCATTTTCTGTACAGAGGTTCATTCATTGCTGGGAGTGAAGGCTGACTACAAGTCCAAGAAGAAGGGGGCAGGCCGGCCCAAAGGGTCCAAAAGTAAAGACAAAGATTTCACCTGCAGGTCCAAACCTCACCAGGATGAGAGGTCCTCCTACCCTGCAGAGACCATGGACAGCACTGGGACAGGAGCAGTAGAGTCAGGCAGTGGTGGGTCTTGTGACAGGTACGGACGCCACAAACTACACCATAAAACATTTAGAGCTACACTAATCTGACTCATGCTGGTCCCCACCTGCTGGCACTGAGCCCAGTTCACCTTTTGACCATGATCTTGATATATTTAGGTTTATACAACAGTTGGCTCCTGTCGAGTAATTTGATTGGTCATGAGGCATCACGTGAGTTAAAGAAGAAGTCATGCATGTAAAACCATTCTTTATTAGGTTGAGAGTGAAACAAAACGAGTGCTCCCCTCCCTCTGGTCCATCTAATCTAGCACTAACTGTCTCAGATCATTGTGACACATGGCTCTCTGGTGGCTGTCAGTGTGTCAGCCTGCTTATTTACTAGGGCAGGGCCTAATGGACAAAAATACATTTCACAATAATTGACCAAATACCTCAATAGTAATATTGTGATGATAATATTGTCCCGTTGCGAGCTTGTAGATCAGCCATTTGTGCTACTTACACACAATACTAACATTTAAAGTATACAATATGGTTTAGCCATATGAACTCTAGCCTTCCTATTCTGGGCATGTCATAATAGTTGAACATTATGTGAAAATAGGTGAATATTTGGCGAAAATAGCAAATCAGCAAGATCTCAACGTGTCGCTACACATTGTGAGCTTGTAGATCAGCTATTAGAATTATATAGATTGGAGAAGTGTTTAAAGTTTAATTAGTTAGGTCATTAAAACCAGGAAAATACAACACTTATAGATACAATATTGATAACTACTACTGGGTAATATGTCATTTTCTCTCTCTCTCTCTCTCTCTCTCTCTCTCTCTCTCTCAGAACCACATGAAGACAGTGCCTCCAGTCATATATCAGTCATATTTCACTACAATCACAGTCTTTTTCCAGACTTTCACAATAGGAAAGTGTTCATAAAAAATATAATATGTGATAAAGTTTGACTTTTGTACATTAACCCTTACAGTTTATTTCCTCAGTGTATGATGTGTGTATACGTTTTCACTTGAGTTTATAATGATGCTGAACGATTACTTGAGATTACTTTTTCCATCAGTTATGTAAAACGTTCACAAAAGACAGCTATGGGAATATTCAGTAGTTTTGACATATTTCCTGACACTGAATGACCAGGACCCAAAGCTGCATAGATTTGTTTTTGTTGAAAAGTAATGGCATTGTTAATTGCTGTCGTTTATTGGCCTGTTCAATTACATTTCTGGTCCACCAGAGCCATGTTTGTAACAATATTTACAGCAATAAATAACTTGAGCAGGACAAACGTTTTGTCATTTCTATGTGAGGTTTGAGGGCTCATAGGAATTAGACTACGTGACAACCAGGAATAGTTTGGTGACCACTTGGATCGGGGGAGTCTGGTGCAACGCTTAGATCCTGGACCCGGTGAGACGAAGGAGGAGCCCGGCCAGGAGGCCACCCACAGAGCCTAGTCCCTCCACGTGCCAGAGCCCTCCCCAGTCCCGGCAGAGTAGTTCCGGAGAAGCGGACTGAGTGGCCCTGTCTTTCCCTAATAGGACTGACCGTGGGTAGCTACTGGGACGTAAGTCGGGGCTTGATCTGGGTCACCTGTCTGGGTCACATGGGCGAGGGTGTATGTTGTTGCGAGACCCGAAACACCCGATGACCCCAGGCTACAACACTGATGATACGTCCCAGGTGCATCCATGTGATGCTTTCTTTATAGATACATCTATCTGTCTCACTCTCTCTAAGGGCAGTCAAACACCCAGCAAGTGCCGCGCTATGAGCTTGTAGATCTGCTATTTTTGAATAACCAAATAAATCTAAAAATGACAGTCAGATGCCTTCCCGGTCTAAATGGGTTAATGTGTTATCTTAAGTACACTGATGCAAGGCCACCATAGAAGTCACAACAGCAACAATATTTAATAACGTCGTTACAGTACTCTTCAACAGTTGTGTTTTTTTAGGCCTCTGGTAGTTTTGCTAAATATGTACGATTTTGACACACAGGGACATTATGAAGAAACAACAGTTTGCTGGACGAGGCCTTTGACTTTTGATCATTTTTATGCGCTTATCATTTGGCAGTATATTTGAACCAGGGCGATCTGTTGTGGGTGAACACAACTTCCCTGAGTCGGGTTTATTTTCCGACATGACCTCAGGACTGGGTGGTGGTTGTTTGTACACAACCCGAGGTGGGTCCCTGAAAGTGCAGAACAAGTGTGGGACTGTGGCTGAGATGTACCGTTGGTTTTGATGTCTGTTAAAACCTTTCCTTGTATTGAGGAGGCAGTGGGTGGAATTGTTTAGGTTAAAAGCTTTCCTCCCTGGTTCCATTCTGAAACTGTTCTCATGCATGGGTGTAACCACTGTATCTGAATCTTTCAGAGTTGTCCATGTGTCCATTAAATAGTTAAAATATTGTATATATAAGATACCCATAAAACTGTTGAAAATAAGGGTTTCATAGTTAGATTGCTCAAAATGGTTGATTGTCCGAGGGCCATGCGAGTACCATTCACAAACAATTTAAAACTGCCATTCCCCATAATGCAACAGCGGATTCAAAACGTTATTTTTTTTGCAACCTGATTTAATAATCATAGATCTATCTATCTATCTATGAATATGCAAATGGTTCATAATGCATTTGGTTCAATTTTTACACTCTGAGAATTAAAACCTGTAAGGGTCCATTTAGAAACCCCTCAAGGAACCCTGAGTGTGTTGTCCAATCTCAATGTGTCGTCATGACATCAGCAAACAAATCAGTCAGCTCCATATATGGGCACAAAAGAGGGCATGCCCATATATGGGCATATACTGATGACATCAGAGATCTCCATATATGGGCATAAAAGGGATAAGGACTGACAGATACAGAGATCTCCATGGGCATAAAAGGGACAAGGACTGTTGTCCAGTGAAAAACGCTTAACTCCAGTTTAGATGTTTTTGGTCGCTTTAATTGAAGGGTTACATGTATATGAATTGAGAAAATGTTATGAATTTTGGGATCATGAAACTCTTTCAAAACTCATCATAATAAATATGCATGGTGGTTGGTCTATTAACTATGTCTTTCTAAATTTCTAAAAATGTACATTATTTTAAAATATATTGACACCCATACATTATATTGACACCCCATTTCAGCTTGCTTGTTGGCCCAGGGGTATGTGCCATGTATGCCCAGCCATGCATCACATATACTCACATGCACGCACGCACATACACACTGTGCAAAAGGGAAATTTCACAACACTAGTGCTCATGAGGAAAATCTATTTTAATGTTTCACAGACCATTCATTCCTTCATTTCTGGGCATGATAAAAAATATCTCTGTTAGTGTTCACACAATGAGAAAAGACATATAGTACATCAGAAAATATACTGAATGTTTTTTAAAATATTAACATAAATTACCACTTTATTTGCTTCCACTACAACTAAACTACTTTTAATGTATTCTGCATATATGATTTGATCAAACAATCAGCTGGAGAATCTAAGATGTACAGAAAGTCTTATTTTTGCCCGCGTAAAAATGAAACAATTTACGATAAATACAAACAATTTCAGCAATACTTATTCTGAGAGCTATAACATGCTGCTATATAACACAGTTATGAGAGTGAATACAACCCATTTCTAAAAGTAACAATGATTTGTGAAAATTCCAATCTCTATAGGTACATCTCAGGTTTTATCTCAATTTTGTTGTCACATACTGTAGACATAACCCAAACATTAAAAGTTCAGCTTTCAAGTTCATCGAAATATATATATATAGCATTTTAGTAGATAACAGTGGCCAATGAGATATATTATTAGATTTCCTACAGTTTTATATAACATTAACTTGAACCAGTAACAATACTCTGTTACAGACTTCAGTTGAGAAGACAAAATCATTTTGGTTATTGTCACTGGTTGCCCTTCTAAGTCCAATATCCATTTAAGTGAGTGGTGGGTGGGGGGGGCCTTGTGGTGTTTTTTTATCATGCCTGTTTAAATAAATACTAACTACACTCTCATCTCCTTGATGTACTGAACCACTTTCAACCTGATGTGTCTATTGGCCATGTCATTAAAAATGAACATATGTCTCATATTCACTGTTGACAGTCTGTACAATGTACATATCCTTTACTATTCAGTCAATTTGCAATTACTAGTTATCTGTCAATGTTGATATATTGTACATTTATACTTATTCTATTGATATTATATGTTAAATCCGTAAGACTGTGTGATGTTTAGTGTCAATCTCTGAGTCTATTTGTTATTTTATCTATCTATCTATCTATCTATCTATCTATCTATCTATCTATCTATCTATCTATCTATCTATCTATCTATCTATCTATCTATCTATCTATCTATCTATCTATCTATCTGTATATGTTTGTTGTCTGTCTGTCTGTCTGTTAAACATTTTCTTTCTTAAATGTCTTTATTTTCAATGACAGTTACACCCATCCTCCAGCAGGGGGCGAAAGAAACATTGCGTCGACCATTTACTGAGCATGTGCGAAAGTCGTTGACCAGACCGGAAGTAGGTGCGTCGTTTTTTCATTGTGTTGAAGAAACGTCGTGGTGGAAAATGTGTGATAAACGAGGTAAAATGTGTCAAATAGAGTCTGTACGGCTGTCGATAAATGAACAGTTGACGTCGGTGGGAGAGGAGATATTGTGTGATTTGGAAAAACAGCGTGATGTTTGTTGTGTAAAGGTTGTCAGAGTGGTTGTGTTGGAGCGCCTCAGTGCGGCTGCAGAGTTCATGTGCAACCTCTTCCAGAGAGAGATAGAGACACTAGAAACTCTGCTGAAGAGTGAAAACAAACTGCTGCACGTGATGCTACAGCCACACATCAAACTTCACAGAGCAGGTTTGTTAATGCTGCATTTATACCACATGTTTACTATACTCATAGCTACTCTATACTCTAACTCTAAGCTACTTATAGCTAAGTTAACATGTTTACCACTGTTGTACTGATACTCATAGCTAAGATTCTTATAGCTAAGTTAACAGATGAGTTTTGTTTATAGTTTGTCCATCACATCAAAGAGAGAATAATTCATCCATCCATTTGTTTCTTTTGTAGTCGTGTTTTATTCAATCACTCAATGTCATAACATGCCCTCAGCTACATTATACCAACCATATTAGTTAAGTAGCTTCAAAGTAACTAGATACTTTTACTAAGTAATCTGTAGTGTAGATAGTTACTTCCCATCCCCTTTGGAAGACGCTTTTGGTGTGTGTTCTTATTCGTTTTGTCCATAAATGGTAAAAATGTAATGTGAATAGCATGTTGTTTAGACAACTTGCTAGGTTGATGATCACCTGGTATCCTAGTTTCTTTGAAGCAGTATTATTGTCTTGAGTTATTGGCCAGAGTTAGTGTCGAAGTGTCCTTGAGCAATACGCTGCACAATTGCTCCCGCTGAGCAGGTCGGTGCCTTGCATGGTTTCCTCCGCCATCGGTGTATGAATGGGTGATTGTAATGCACAATCTATGTAAAGCACTTTGGATAAAAGCGCTATATAAATGCACCATTTACCATTTTGATGTAGAGTAATCTATTTGGGCAGGCTGCCATAATAGATTATGTGTTTGAGAAATCCTGGTAACTAGAAATCACTATTTGAGGTCATTTCAGTATTTTCAATACTTCAAATGAACAAATACGGATAAATCTCGAATAAATCTCATCCAATGAGAAAAACACTTTGAGTTGTTCTGCTGAATTTGATGCTACCTCTTCTCTCCTCCTCCTTCTGTCTGTGTGTAAAGTGGTTTCCCCTGAACATGAGGAGAGGAGCCCCAGTCTGGTCCAGGAGGAACCACAACCTCCACAGATTAAAGAGGAACAAGAAGAGGAGGCTGATGTGTCAACATTGTCATTACTTCACAGAAAGACAAGCTGTGACGCTCTCTCAGGTAAAAAAATAAAATATAACTTTATCAATTCTACTCTAGCAAGACTAAGTCTAAAAGCCCCTAGATGCTTTTAGGTCAGATGGATGTGTGTTCAGAAACAAGGTCAAGTTCAAGTTTCAAGGTGTTTGTCACATACTCAATACAGCATTGTTTTAAACACTTAAAGGACGACTTCATAGGTTGAAAATCGGTGAAGTCGTCCTTTAATACCCTATATACATTCCTCATTGACTGGGGTCCCCCAGGGTCATTAATTTCTTTAATACGTTTTTCCCTCTACACAAAATCGCTTGTAGATCTTTCCACTGAATGTTTGCCTATTATGAGATGTCCAGAATAGGGACGTTAAGGTTCATTTGGTTAAGGTGTTTATTATACAGGGTTGGTTTACTTTAAATAGGGAAGCCATTCTAGTTAGCAGGGACTGGGTTTCATTACGTATAGAGGAGGTGAAGTGCATTTCTCTTTTTAAAAGTATGTATTGTGAAAGTAGAAGTTGTATTTTAGTTATATCACTAATCTCCACTGTAAAAAGCAAACATCCCCACAACCTGTTTCCTTGATAGAGCTTTCCGCCTCCACAACCACATAAAACCAGAAACTGCCAAAATGTCTTCGTCATGCATTTTACAACACTTTTATCCTACTTGAGAAACATTTTAATTGGACAGGTGAGGATTTTACCACAGCAGGCTGTACAAATATCAGGGCAAAGACCTGCTGTTTAGTGCCAGCTGTACCAGTGCCACTGCACTATGTCAATCTTCTAAACCAATCAGCTGTGCTCCCAATTAAATTAAATTAACATAACTTTAACAGTTATCAAACTAGTCAATTAAATGTATTGTTTAAACAAAATCATTGATCTTGGGAGGACATTTTGAAATTTCCTTATTTTTCTTTATTTTTTAAATTACAGTAGCATAAATGGATCATTAAGCCCAACAGGGCTGCAACAGTTAAAGGAGAATTTTGGACTAAAGTTTTCTTACCTTTTCTATGACGTTATGATATCTTAGGATGAATGGTACAGTAGAAAATTTTCATAACTCCACCCCTGAGCCGCCACAGCTTAAAAGGTGCGCGGATAGGCCTTAGGTTAGATCACATATTTTAATAGCTTTTTTTTATTATTTTTTTGGTGAGATCTGACGTTCATAGTGAAAGAACACTATGCAAAAAAAAAAAAAAAAACGGAAGTCTCGCTAGACGAGATTTCAATCTCCAGATTTCAATCTCGTCTAGCGAGACTTCTGTTTTTTTTTTTTTTTTTTTTTGGGACAGTGTTTTGTCACTATGAACGTCAGATCTCACAAAAAAAAATGTATTTGCTCCAAAATTCTCCTTTAACAACTGAGAACCTGAAATCCCTATTTTCTTACAAAAAAATTACCAAAAGAGCATATCTACAAGTAACCTCACTCACTCAAGCACACACACTGGAAGAAGCTTGCGACACACATTTAGTTTCACAGCGTACTTGCATCTGAGACTCCGGTCGCAGAATCGATGACAGACAGAGTTTCATTTTTTCAAGCTACTAGGCAGGTGATTGGATGATCCCGCCCCTAGCAGCCGCTGATTGGTTCGAATGCGCAGCAGTTCGGGCAGCTTTACTCTGTGAGCAATCCCAGACCCTCCTTCCTGAAACCAAATGCAAATGAGATTTCCGGAGGGAGGGGGGTTTACCAGGCTAATCTACAAGCTCACATCATGAAATGTTGTGAGCTTGTAGATTTGCTATGTTTGTTATTTTTGCTCGACACCATTATATGACAAAGTATGAAGTAGGGCTTTAGTGCTTACATTTTGTCAACTACAAAATAAATCAATTAGAATGTTTTTCCGTTGATTCGTTAATATAAGTATAATGATAAATCCATACAAATATTTAACCTTAAATTAATTGTTAATCGGCACAGCCACCAAAGGGGTTCAATGTATGTTTTGGGGGCAAAATAATTAATGATAATCTATTATCTACTCTGTATGTGTACAGCAACCACTCTGATGCTGCTCTCTGGCCGCTCTCTCTCCCCCTCACTGGCAGCTTGTTGTGTGTATAGAAGACAATAGATGGCAGATAACCATCCACTGTGTATGAGTACCTAACACCCTGTACTGAAGAGCACTAGGGCTCCAATTACATCATTACACGCAAGAAACAACGTTTTCTTCAACCTTGTAGTAATCCAAACAGTTGATTGTATTTACTCTCTACCACACTGAAGTCTGCTCTTTGAGCAGAAAGCTTCTTTACTGTGTATGAGTACCTAACACCCTGTACTGAAGACCACTACGGCTGCAATTACATCATTATACACAAGGAACAATGTGTTTTCCCGCCTCTACCAAAATGATTAATTTTATTAACCATACTCTTATCACACTAGAGTCCACTGCTTGAGCAGAGGAGATTTTATTTTGTTCATTTATGTTTTTCAAGTATGTGTGTGAAATTGGACTGCTCATGAGCGAGAAAGGGAAGCCAGTGACAGAGTTGTTACAGAATACTACAACAGCATTTGTGCCTTTCAAATTAAATTAGCTCTGTTTCCCGGGGCAACCCACATCATTTTCCCTCTTTACAGTCTGTGTGTGTTGTTCATGGGAATAATTACAACATGGACAAAATATCACATCTGAAACATGAGTTTCAGAATCTGCATTCACCTTGTTGTGTATATGATTAATTAATGGTACAGGAGCTATAAATAGCCTATTAACAACAGTGTGTAATGACAAGCTGTCGGAGAACTGCTGATGCAACACAAGGAAACACAGTATGGAAAATGTGAAAGTTCCTTTTCCATTCAATGGTTTACTGTGATTATATCTTTTGTCTAGACTTCCTGCACCTCCCTGTGTGTAAAGAGGAGGTTTCCATTGAACAGCAGGAGAGGAATCCTAGTCTGATCCAGGAGGAACCAGAGGCTCTGCAGATTAAAGAGGAACAGCAGGAGCTACTTGAAAGACCAGAGGAGGCTGCTGGGTCAACGCTGACATTACTAGCAGTGAAACATGAAGATGATGATGTAAACAGAGAGACAGAGCCTCTAGCCAGCACCTCAACTGAACACATGAAAACACAAGCAAGTGCGTAACGTATTTCCTCTCTTTAAAATGCTTTATTGTGAAAATAAAATTTGTTATATCAGTAATCCCTGCTGGATCTCAAGCTCAGTCAAAATGTGTCGTGTCATGACCTGTTGTGAGCTTGTAGATCTGCTATTCTTTTTGTATTTTTGCACCATTATGACAAAGTTTACAGTAGAGCTTTAGTGGTTAATCAGACTAATCCATTTCATCATCTATATTACAAAAAAAACAATTAGAATGTTTTAGCGTTGATTTGTTGATATATGTATATAAAAAAAGGAAAGAAAGAAAAGCGAATTTAACTTAATGTTGATCAATCTGGAGCACAGCCACCAAAGGGGTTCAATATGCAGTGTGTTTTTGGGGGAAATTACTCATGATCATTGATAATCTACTTTATATCTGAATGGAAAACCACTCTGATGCTGCTCTCTGGCCACTATCTTTCCCCTCAGTGGCAGCTTGTTGTGTGTATTTAGAAGACAATAGATGGCAGATAACCATCCACTGTGTATGAGTAACTAACACCCTGTACTGAAGACCATTAAGGCTCCAATTACATCATTAGACAAAAGGAACGTTTGTTTTTTTCAACCTCGTAGTAATCCAAATGATTGATTTGATTAAACATACTCTACCTACGACACTGAAGTCGGCTGTTTGAGCAGAAAAGCTTTTTTTCTCTCTCTTTTTTCTTTTTTCTTACATGCAGAAATTAAACTGCTCATTAACGAGAAAGGGAAGCCAGTGGCAGAGTTGCATGACCAGACAGGCTCCATGATCTTACATTTTGGTGGATATAATAAATCATTTAAATGTGTTAAACATTAAAATGTAAGGCTTCAACAGAGTTGCTACAGAATACTACGACAGCATTGGTGTCTTTCAAATTAAATTAGCTGTTTCCCGGGGAAATCCAGACCAGTTCAGCTCTTTACAGTCTGTATGTGTTGCTCATGGGAATAATTACAACATGGACAAAATATCACATCTGAAACATGAGTTTGAGAATCGTTTACAAGTCTGCATTGAGCTTGATGTGCATGTGAATAATTTGTGGTACAGGAGCTATAAATAGCCTATTATATATACACACAGATTTTTTGTGAATTAAGGTTCAAGGAGGCTTTATTTTTCAGTCATTTGCAGTGAAATATACTGTATATATATACCCAGATTGGTCCCAACCACCATATCTTAGTGTGTCAGATGCTGTTTTACACGTACTCCCACAGCATGTGTGCATTGACACATGCTTAAAGGGGTATTTCACTTTAAAAAAAACTTTGGGTCATTTTATCATCTACTCAGGCCTTTGTGAGCCCCCCAGACAGTTTTTAAGTTGCTTGATTCATTATTTAGATATTTGATATTCATTTTATCAGACACGCCCCCTTCCTATACAAACCCATTGTAACTTCAAACTCCATTTTAACCATGTTAGATTCATCGAAAACACCCGTCCTTGGTTCTGGTGACTCACCCTGCCCTCCTAATGCGTGAGGGGGGCGTGTTTTTCCGATTACTTTTTTCATTTATTTTATTTAAATGTTTTATTGTATTTTATTTTTTTCATTCTCCCAAAAAAATATTAAAAATAAATGAAAAAAGCAATTGAAAAAACACGGCCCCCTCACGCATTAGGAGGTCAGGATGAGTCACCAGAACCAAGGACGGGTGTTTTTGATTAATCTAACATGGTTAAAATGAAGTTTGAAGTTACAATGGGTTTGTATAGGAAGGGGGCGTGTCTGATAAAATGAATATCAAATATCTAAATAATGAATCAAGCAACTTAAAAACTGTCTGGGGGGCTCACAAAGGCCCGAGTAGATGATAAAATGACCAAAAGTTTTTTTGAAAGTGAAATATCCCTTTAAGTTGTCCTCTGAAGTAGAATTTTGCTCAATCAGATCGTGACCTAAAAGGAGTTTGTCCCCTTGGCTTATGGTCTGTTCAATATAAAATGTATTATGATATCGCATCATTACAATCAAGCCTTTGACCAAAAGAATGCCAGCTGTAGAACCAAGTACAAAAGCAAAACATTGTAAGGAAATGTTTTAATTTCAAACATTCAGTGGTTTACTCTGATTATATTTTATTTTACTTTTTTTAGACTTCCTGCACCTCCTTATGTGTAAAGATGAGGTTTCCACTGAACAGCAAGAGAGGAATCCTAGTCTGATTCAGGAGGAACCAGAGCCTTCACAGATTAAAGAGGAACAACAGGAGCCACCTCAAAGACCAGAGGAGGCTGTTGGGTCTACGTTGACATTACTAGCAGTGAAACATGAAGATGATGATGATGAAAACAGAGAGACAGAGCCTCTAGCCAGCACCTCAACTGAACACATGAAAACCCAAGCTGATGTAGAGGACTGTGGGACATCACAACCAACTAGTGAAGGCCAGCTCCTCTCTTCACACTGTTCTGAATCTGACACTGAAGACAGTGATGAGTGGAAGGAGACCATGGAAGACCAGTCAGCTTTAAACACACTGAAATCACACAAGACAAGAAATATGGAAGGAAAAAGATTGTCTTTCAACAGCAAGCTGTCCCAGGACCGGAAATCATCCAAACAAAATCCATCCATGAGGATTCACACAGGGAAGAAAATCTGTAATTGTACAGAGTGTGGCACAGTCTTTGGTCAAATGAAGGCTTTAAAACGACACATGAGGATACACACTGGGGAAAAGCCATTTACTTGTACAGTTTGTGCCAAAGGCTTTGCTCGAAAGGATAAACTGAAGACGCACATGAGGACCCACACAGGGGAAAAGCCCTTTACTTGTAGAGTTTGTGCCAAAGGCTTTACTCAAATGTGTAATATGAAGACACACATGAGATCTCATACAGGGGAAAATCCCTTTACTTGTACAGTTTGTGCCAAGGGCTTTGCTCAAATGGATGCTCTGAAGACACACATGAGATCTCATACAGGGGAAAAGCCCTTTACTTGTACAGTTTGTGCCAAGGGCTTTGCTCAAATGGGTGATTTGAAGACACACATGAGAACTCATACAGGGGAAAAGCCATTTACCTGTACAGTTTGTCAAAAGAGCTTCAGTGCAAATCTGAAGAAGCACATGAGGACCCATACAGGTAAAAATACAGCTCTATCCATGTCTTACAACATGGTATAAAATAGAGCAAAAAAGCTAACAGATGTGATACTGAATGGAGATACAACGTTTCTGCCCGTTATCATTCATTGTAATCCAACATGACAGTGACAAGTCCTGAATACTAAAGCAATGGAATTACACAATCTGATGTCAACATGACCAAATTAAATCAACACAATTAATATGTCGCTCATCATAACCTGTACTGTACCCCCCCCAACCCCCCCCCCCACACACAAACACACTTATTCCAAATTCTTATCATTGCACTTCATTTTTAAGCTATTCCCTGTTCCCAAATGTCATACCTTTACCCAAATCTCTAAATTACATGCATTTCTATGATAATAACATTAATAATATATTTACAAAATTCCTTTTTCATTTGTGTTTCTGCCAGCAGATAAGAAACCGCAACAGTCCTCCTCTGATGGAGACCCTGTTAAAAAGAAGAGCAGAACCTCCACCATTGAACTGCATGGGGGGCCCAGTGACGGTAAGAGAGAGGGAACAAATATTAATTATTAATATTATTATTATTGTTGATGTTGAGATTGACAGAATTTACTTTAAATGGGATTTAAGTTAGATTTCCATACATTCCTAGAGCAATCATTGTTATATAGTGTTAATAATTTCATTGGATTGTGTATCATTTTCTGTACAGAGGTTCATTCATTGCTGGGAGTGAAGGGTGACAACAAGTGCAAGAAGAAGGGGGCAGGCCGGCCCAAAGGGTCCAAAAGTAAAGACCAGGATGAGAGGTCCTCCTACCCTGCAGAGACCATGGACAGCACTGGGACAGGAGCAGTAGAGTCAGGCAGTGGTGGGTCTTGTGACAGGTAAGGACGCCACAAACTACACCATAAAACATTTAGAGCTACACTAATCTGACTCATGCTGGTCCCCACCTGCTGGCACTGAGCCCAGTTCACCTTTTGACCATGATCTTGATATATTTAGGTTTATACAACAGTTGGTTCCTGTCGAGTAATTTGATTGGTCAAGAGGCATTCCATGAAGTCATGCATGTAAAACGATTCTTTATTAGGTTGAGAGTGAAACAAAACGAGTGCTCCCCTCCCTCTGGTCCATCTAATCTAGCACTAACTGTCTCAGAGCATTGTGACACATGGCTCTCTGGTGGCTGTCAGTGTGTCAGCCTGCTTATTTACTAGGGCAGGGCCTAATGGACAAAAAATAATTTTACAATAATTGACCAAATACCTCAATATTAATATGGTGATGATAATATTGTCCCGTTGCGAGCTTGTAGATCAGCCATTTGTGCTACTTACACACAATACTAACATTTAAAGTATACAATATGGTTTAGCCATATGAACTCTAGCCTTCCTATTCTGGGCATGTCATAATAGTTGAACATTATGGGAAAATAGGTGAATATTTGGCGAAAATAGCAAATCTGCAAGATCTCAACATGTCGCTACACATTGTGAGCTTGTAGATCAGCTATTTCAGTGAAGGGATTTTATAGAATAATATAGATTGGAGAAGTGTATAAAGTTTGATTAGTTAGGTCATTAAAACCAGGAAAATACAACACTTATAGATACAATATTGATAACTTTTTCTCTCTCTCTCTCTCTCTCTCTCTTTCTCAGAACCACATGAAGAGTCATATATCAGTCATGTTTCACTACAATTACAGTCTTTTTCCAGACTTTTCTTTCACAATAGGAAAGTGTTCATTAAAAATATAATATGTGATAAAGTTTGACTTTTGTACTTTAACCCTTACAGTTTATTTCCTCAGTTTATGATGTGTGTATAAGTTTTCACTTGAGTTTATAATGATGCTGAACGATTACTTGAGATTTCTTTTTCCATCAGTTATGTAAAACGTTCGCAAAAGACAGCTATGGGAATATTCAGTAGTTTTTACATATATCCTGACACTGAATGACCAGGACACAAAGCTGCATAGAAAATATTTTTAGAAAAGTAATGGCATTGTTAATTGCTGTTGTTTATTGGCCTGTTCAATTACATTTCTGTACCGCCAGAGCCATGTTTGTAACAATATTTACAGCAATAAATAACTTGAGCAGGACAAACGTTTTGTCATTTCTATGTGAGGTTTGAGGGCTCATAGGAATTAGACTACGTGACAACCAGGAATAGTTTGGTGATCACTTGGATCGGGGGAGGTTGGTGCAACGCTTAGGTCATGGACCCGGTGAGACGAAGGAGGAGCCCAGCCAGGAGGCCACCCACAGAGCCTAGTCCCTCCACGTGCCAGAGCCCTCCCCAGTCCCGGCAGAGTAGTTCCGGAGAAGCGGACTGAGTGGCCCTGTCTTTCCCTAATTGGACTGACCGTGGGTAGCTACTGGGACGTAAGTCGGGGCTTGATCTGGGTCACCTGGCTGGGTCACCTGGGCGAGGGTGTATGTTGTTGCGAGACCTGAAACACCCGATGACCCCAGGCTACAACACTGATGATACGTCCCAGGTGCATCCATGTGATGCTTTCTTTATAGATACATCTATCTGTCTCACTCTCTCTAAGGGCAGTCAAACACCCAGCGAGTGCCGCGCTATGAGCTTGTAGATCTGCTATTTTTGAATAGCCAAATAAATCTAAAAATGACAGTCAGATGCCTTCCCGATCTAAATGGGTTAATGTGTTATCTTAAGTACACTGATGCAAGGCCACCATAGAAGTCACAGCAACAATATTTAATAACGTCGTTACAGTACTCTTCAACAGTTGTGTTTTTTTTAGGCCTCTGGTAGTTTTGCTAAATATGTGCGATTTTGACACACAGGGACATTATGAAGAAACAACAGTTTGCTGGACGACGCCTTTGACTTTTGATCATTTTTATGCGCTTATCATTTGGCAGTATATTTGAACCAGGGCGATCTGTTGTGGGTGAACACAACTTCCCTGAGTCGGGTTTATTTTCCGACATGACCTCAGGACTGGGTGGTGGTTGTTTGAACACAACCCGAGGTGGGTCCCTGAAAGTGCAGAACAAGTGTGGGACTGTGGCTGAGATGCACCGGTGGTTAAAACCTTTCCTTGTGTTGAGGAGGCAGTGGGTGGAATTGTTTGTTAAAAGCTTTCCTCCCTGGTTCCATTCTGAAACTGTTCTCATGCATGGGTGTAACCACTGTATCTGAATCTTTCAGAGTTGTCCATTTGTTTGTGAAACATCACTTTGTGTGCTGTTAATCCTAATGCTTTGTGCACACACACATATTTACCAGCCTAATCAATTTAGTTTGTTTTTTGTAGATAGTTAAAATATGCTACATATAAGATACCCATAAAACTGTTGAAAATAAGGGTTTCATACAGTAGTTAGATTGCTCAAAATGGTTGATTGTCCGAGGGCCATGCGAGTGCCATTCACAAACAATTTAAAACTGCCATTCCCCATAATGCAACAGCGGATTCAAAGCCGTTTTTTTTTGCAACATGATTTAATAGAAAATAGATCTATCTATCTATCTATCTATGAACATAATGCAAATGGTTCATAATGCTAATAATAGGGTCCATTTAGAAACCCCTCAAGGAACCCTGAGGAGAGTGTTGTCCAATCTCAATGTGTCGTCATGACATCAGCAAACAAATCAGTCAGCTCCATATATGGGCATATACTGATGACATCAGAGATCTCCATATATGGGCATAAAAGGAATAAGGACTGACAGATACAGAGATCTCCATGGGCATAAAAAGGACAAGGACTGTTGTCCGGTGAAAAACGCTTAACTCCAGTTTAGATGTTTTTTTTCGCTTTAATTGAAGGGTTACATGTATATGAATTGAGAAAATGTTATGAATTTTGGGATCATGAAACTTTCAAAACTCATCATAATAAATATGCATGGTGGTTGGTCTATTAAATATGTCTTTCTAAATTTATAAAAATGTACATTTTTTTTTAATATATTGACACCCATACTTTATATTGACACCCCATTTCAGCTTGCTTGTTGGCCCAGGGGTATGTGCCATGTATGCCCATCTATGCATCACATTTACGCACATGCACGCACGCACATACACACTGTGCAAAAGGGAAATTTCACAACACTAGTGATCATGAGGAAAATCTATTTTAATGTTTCACAGACCATTCATTCCTTCATTTCTGGGCATGATAAAAAATCTCTGTTAGTTTTCACACAATGAGAAAAGGCATATAGTACATCAGAAAATATACTGAATGGTTTAAAAATAATAACATAAATTACCACTTTATTTGCTTCCACTACAACTACTTTTAATTTATTCTGCGTATATGATTTGATCAAACAATCAGCTGGAGAATCTAAGATGTACAGAAAGTCTTATTTTTGCCCGCGTAAAAATGAAACAATTTACGATAAATACAAACAATTTCAGCAATACTTATTCTGAGAGCTATAACATGACATGCTGCTATATATTACCAACCACAGTTATGAGAGTGAATACAACCCATTTCTAAAAGTAACAATGATTTGTGAAAATTCCAATCTATAGGTACATCTCAGGTTTTATCTCAATTTTGTTGTCACATACAGTAGACACAACCCAAACATTAAAAGTTCAGCTTTCAAGTTCATCGAAATATATATATATATAGCATTTTAGTAGTTAACGGTGGCCAATGAGATATATTATGAGATTTCCTACAGTTTTATATAACATTAACTTGAACCAGTAACAATACTCTGTTACAGACTTCAGTGAGAAGACAAAATCATTTTTGCTTATTGTCACTGGTTGCCCTGCTAAGTCCAATGTCCATTTAAGTGAGTGGGGGGGGGCTTTCACATTGTAGTCTCGGTAGTTATGCACGTTGATGTCGAAATAGTGCTGTCCTGCATGGCGTTCTTGGCCTTGATGCTCACACAGTATTTGGTTGATGATTCAAGGTCGTCAACTGTGCAAGAGTCTTGGCCCACGACCGTTACCAGTTTGAACAATCCCGGGGTGCCTCCCTTTTTAACTATGACGATGTAGTCCGTTGCGTCCACCACTGGTGTCCACTTCACATAGATGGAAGTGCCTGTGACGGATAACGTCAACCCCGTTGGGATCTCCAGATCTGGAAGGAAGAGGAGCGTAAATGAAAATGTGTTACTGAATTGACCTTAAATATACCTTAAAATACTCCACAATCTTTGCCTCCATCTGATAAAAACCACACAGCATTAACATGGTTATGTGTAAGAGACAAAACAAGGGTTTGGGTGTAATAATGGACTTACTCTTATTCTGGAGAGAGGCTTCCATTTCAACCATACCATCAGGCAATTCTCTTCTTCTGCGATTTACTGGACCTGAGGGAGGTGATTAGGACACCAGTTACTCATTTGAATCGTCTTTAAATTTGATTGATTGATAATACACTACCCATTGTTTCTGAGCATTCAAGTTGTTAGAACAATATTTTTTCATGGTGTGGATACGGCCAAAACATCCTGGATCATTTGTGTTATAAAATGAAAGTGGTACTGACACAAGATTCTCTTTCAGTCCACTTCCATATTTTTTTATAATGGAGGTAGCGCTTGTCATGTGTGTAATAGAGGTGTAAATGGCCTCTGGCACTGAGCTGGTATTCCAGCTCTACCTACAGTACACGTCCTGTCAACTGACCTGCGATATCTGTGGTAGGATGACTCTCTCCCATGTCGTTGCTGGCTGTCAGTGCCGTCGTGCCAATCACTACATCAGTCAGGTCGCAGGAAAGTCCAGTGGTGCTGCAGAGCACCACGCGACCTGCCCCCGCCATGTCGTAGACGGTGTAGTGGGTGGCGAACACAGAAGCGTCCCATGACAGCACGGTGCCGCTGTATGACGCACCCTGTGGAGCGCAGGGAGCTGGGAAAGAAATTATATGAATTCTGTTAACGGCAGATCTAGAGAGTGATGGGCTGCAGCAAAAGGGACTTTTCATTTTCACATTTTCTCACATACAATCAGCCTTGTTTTTGCTACCAGTGAAGTCGCCCCCTGGCCCCCTGGCCATGACATAGAATGCAGGTCTAAGACACATTCCGCATTGGCTTGGTTTTTAAGACCGGAAGCTTTCCCGCTTGATTGGCACACCGGCTTTAGAATGTTTTCACCCAGGAAACATGCAGTGGTGTAAAGTAACTAAGTACTTTTACTCAAGTACTGTACTTAAGTACAATTTTGAGGTACTTTTACTTTAGTGGAGTATTTCCAATTGTCTATACTTTTACTTCTACTCCTACATCTCGGAGACAAATATTGTACTTTTACTCCACCACAATTATTTGAAAACTTTAGTTACTAGTTACTTTGCAGATATAAATGATTACGTTATGAAAGATACATAAACCACTTTAGCCCTATTTTATACCTAGGCTATTTGAAAACAGCAGATCTACAAGCATGGCGACGCGTTGTGAGCTTGTAGATCTGCTATTTTCAAACATTTTAGTACTTTTAGTAAGGATAAGGATAATTCCTTTAACAGGTCCGTTCGTGAAAGTCCTTGCGGTCTTGTTTCCAATGAGGGCCTGTGAGCAATTAGGGGTTAAGAGTCTTGCTCAGGGACAAATTTCATTTAATCGACACATTTGCTGGCCTGGCCTGGAATCGTACCTGGGGCAACCAGGGCCTCTGGCTCCCTAGGCGGGCTCACTAACCACTCAGCTATGGCAGCCCCAAAAGTACATTTTGAATTCCGGACTTTCACTTAAGTAACAGAGTACTTCTACATTGCAGTATTGATACTTTTACTTAAGTCAAACATTTGAGTATTTTTTTCCCACCACTGCCTGCCACATACAGTAACCACAACTTTGAGCTTATGGTTTTTGTGTACAGTTCAACATCGATCACTCCCCCCGTGTATACACAGGGGTTCTCTCTACAGAATGAATCAAGCTGTGGCATCATACCTGTTATCCCAGTAATGGGTGCAGATGGCTCGCTAGTCCCGGCCGAGTTTCTGGAACGAATCGTCAGGCTGTAGGCTGTGCTGCAAGGCAACGGGATCTCAAAGTACACCCTGTCCACCCAGTAGGACATGACCTCTATCTGTTGCTGTGGGTCATTTTGGATGCGGCCGGTCAGCTCCACTTGGTATTCGACGTCGCAGTTGATTTGCTCCCAGTAGATCCGAATCCACTGCCGATGGTCTATGTACTGCAGTCGGGTAGTGATCGATGTCGGAGGACAGGGACCTGCGGAGAAGAAATGCAATTTTAGCGGTATGTAAGAGCTTTTTTGTGGACAACGCTCGTTAAGAAGCCATATGGGTCGCCTTGGGAATGTATATTAAGTAGGTAGGTACACAATTATCTATAGCAGTGGTTTTCAAACATTTTCATGTCAAGGACCCCCAAATTGATATGTATTTGACCGTGGACCGTCATCTTGAAAGATTTTGGGCCAGGGACCCCCATAAGAGAAGACCTGTTGTTAAAAATGTTTTCAATTGTTCAACATTTTTCAAAAATAGTGTTAAAGTGGTTAAACTCATGTTGATGCTATATTAAGTAATTTTGCTTGGGACCACCTAGAACCCTCACAGGAACCCCTGGGGGGGCTTTGAGAACCATTACTGTATTACTGTACTCCACTACACAATTATTTCCATCATTAAAAAAAAATAGTAATATACTACACTCGTACACTGGACAAATACACTGGTTAAATACACTTCCTGATCACTGCTTTGTAAGACCAAACTGATACAGGACTTAACTCCAACCAGCATCACATACTGTACCAGTTACAGCAAATATGTGGATCCCCTTGTTATGTACTGTATCGATTAAGTGTAATTACCACACAGGACACAAAATTATAATCCTAATAGTGGCAAATTTAGCCACGTATTAATGGTATATTGGATACATTTTCTGTATTATGCTGTAGCTGTGTATTAAAGGGATCGTTCACCCCCAGAATTTCTATCGATTACATACCCTATGGAGACTTGAAATCATGGAGATTTTTTAGTTTTTGTCGCATTCCTAAGACAATAATTTGATGACCGGCGGCGGCTCCTGTCGGAGACTCCGGTTCCGGTAGGAGAGTCAAAGTGTCAACTTTGAGTCTCCTACCGGAGACATTAGCATCTTTCCACCGGTCATCAAATTATTGGCTTAGGAACGCGACAAAAACCAAACAAATCTCCATGAGTTCAAGGTTTCATGGCGTGTGTAATTGATAGCCTTTAAGGCTGTTCAGTCTGAACACTCACCTGCTCCGGACAGCACAGGTTCAGTTAATGAGCTGTTACAAGTGTGGCCAGAGGCTTCGACGGAGAAGTTGTAATAGCCACCGCACTCCAGGCCCGGGATGGTGCAGGTCGTGTCCGCGCTGTCGCAGTAGAGCATGTCTCCGTTTGCAGACTGGGCACAGCCAAAGTACTCCACAGAGCCCTCGCTGGCATCCCAGGACAACACAGCAGAGTTGGTTTCACACTGAAGGTCCACTGACAGGCCGGTGGGCTCACAGGGCACTATAGGAGACAGGGACAGAAAGACCCCACATCACACATCGGAGCAGTGGTTCCCAAATCTTTTTAGCTCGAGACCCAAAAGAGACATTTTATGTCTCCCCGGGACCCAAACTAGTGAAAATAGCCGATCTACAAGCTTACACGTCGCGGCTATTTTCACTTAGCCTGGGACCAGACGAATCCGCCAGTGCAAAAAAAAATTGCCCTCCACGCAGTGATATAGTCTGGCCACGCGAGGCTAATTTTCACTAGTTCATGTTTTTTCCGTCAGCTTAGCGGTTTAGCTTGTGCTAAAATACAATACAAAGACATGAACAACTTTTTCAAAGCTAGCTAGAAATACACATTATCAAGTAATATTTACCAATTTAATGAACTGAACTACTACTACTACTACTCAAACCAGATCAAAACGTTTTTTTCAGCGAAATACAATAACCTCCGATTGCTGGATGTCTGCAAGTTTAGAGACATTAGCATTAGCAATGGCTACAACTATGGGTAAACTTTAAGAGTATCAAGAATACTTCTATCCCCGGGCTTTTCAGGCAAATGCTGCTGTGTAACATCAGCATAGCAATCACAGACTAGTCAGAACTATACTTTGTGGAAAATATATGATTATTCTTTGCACCTGTTATCATTGAGACATCGGCACTGGCCTGGGTAGAGCAGTTGCCTGCGCTGGCCATGACGCTGAAGGTATACGGCTGGCCACAGTGCATGTCGGTCAGGGTGCAGTTGTTCACTGAAGTGTTGCAGGTCTTAACGTCTCCATCCCTTCCTGTGGCGGTCAGCAGGAAGGATGTGGCCGACACAGAGTGTGCCCAGGACACCACGGCCCCGTTGTCTTCACACGATTCAACCACCTCCACGTAATCCGGGACGCAAGGTGCTAGAAAAACAACACAGTTTATTGATTAGATGATGACAGGGAAAAATATATGAGTGCTTATTCTCAAATGCAGACCACACTGTAGGGAAATGCACTGGGGAAATGGACAAAAGTAAAGCCTGGTATTTCAAAAAAATAATTAACTTCAGAGAATTAATGAAAAAAAAAGGCCATGCTTTCTGATAAAAGACATTATTTTGATTTGGAAGCTAAAAGAATAGTAGTGGTTTGTACGTATTTCTCTCATGAAAATATGTTTAAAACTCTTGGAACCATAACTAGCCAGTACATTCAATTAAATAATTGTGATTTCAACATGGTCAAAAGAGAAAACTACAAAAGTCTAACTGTTTAAAATCAGTGTCAATGTCAATTAAGTACAATAACTGAGTTGCCAATAAAAGTGTAATACAGTATATTACCAATAGCACTCTAATGACTTATCAAGTCATAGTGCTGTATAATGCGGACCATTTATGTGATGTCATTGTAAATGAACACTGTACTGTGCTTAAGCCAACACAACTCTACCTGTTTTGATCTTCTTAGGAGGACTCCTGAGCACGCTGCATTTATCAGAGGAGGCTGACACGATGATGGTGTATTGCATGCCGCAGCGCACACTGTGCAGTTCACAGGAATTGGACGAGCTGTTACAGGAGATGAGGGTCTGGTCATGGCCCTCTGCAGTTACCAAATAGAGCGGTGTCTCCTCTGTATCTTCCCAGCTAACTAGAATCTTGTCACTGTGACATCCGAAGGAGACTTCAACCGTTTGTAGGGCACAAGGGCCTGTGGTAGAGAAAAAAGATCATGTTAAAGTCCCGTGCATGCAGCAACCTCATCAACAATTTGGTGTAGGGAGAAAAAAGGAGGGGACCAAGTATAGAGCCCTGGGGGACCTCGGTCGACCAAGTATAAAGGGTTAATGACTGATTACTGTGTATCCCTGTGCCGATCCCTATGCTTCATTTAGATAGGGAAAGCTCTAGCTTTCAGAGACAGCGGCGGGCTATAGGGGATTTATTCAGTACATTACAACATTCATAACGGCTGTGGATATTTATCTCTGCCGGGCCGAAAAGGCGGTGGAGATTATATTTCTGCGCCACATAACACGCTTCCACCACCAAATGCTGTCGTGCAATCTCTTATTTCTACTACAGCTTCCTTGTGTCCCGACAGCTGCACCCCAATGATTGACATTGCAAGGAGCGCACTTTTCTAGTCTGAATTGTCATCATACACCCACTACAGCCTATTCTGGATTCAACTATTGTTAAGAAAGCACAACAAAGAAGTACAGTTAGTTGGGTTAAAATATTTTATCTAGCCCAATGTTATACTTCACCATATGAAGTAAAAAAGTCACAGTGAAAATAGCTGATCTAAAAGCGCTACACCTATCATTTTTCACCTATAATGACATGGCCAAAATAGGGACACCAAGTTGAAAGTGGATAAGGCTTTTCTGGCACCAACTTTCTGAATGAGATAGTATGATAGATATACCAAATCAAGTGTTACTTTTTATTTTATCACACATGAAAACTAGAGTTCCAGTTGTAGCACCTGTCTCAAGTTCAAAGGTGGTGCTGTGTTTGCTGTGGCAGTGTGAGTTGTCGTACCTGTCTCAAGTTCAAAGGTCTCGCTGTGGTTGCTGTAGCAGTGTGCGTTGGTAGCGGTGATGTAGAACGTGTAAAGGGTTCCGCACTCCAATTCAGGAACGTTGCAAGAGAGCCCAGAGGATGTGCAGGTCGCGTTGTGACCTCCGACCCCCGCAGCCAACACGCTGTAAGACTCTGCCCCCTTGGAACCGTCCCACGACAGCCAGGCTGAGTTGGTAACGCAGTCGAGACTGCCCACCGGGCTTGTTGGCACACATGGAGCTGGTGAGGCAGGCAGAGAGGTTCAAGTGTTAAGGTTGTATTGCATTTTTTAACATTCATGTTCTGTTCGTGAAAATTCGTGCAAATCTTTAAATATATATTTTTAAAGCGAACATTTGTAACTCAAATCTTTGCTTCAGGGGATCCTACAAATGTCTTCTAAATCCTAAAAAAAAAAATTAAACTGCTGCTATATATCAGTGGTTCTCAAACTTTTTTCATGTCAAGGACCCCCAAAATGATATGTATTTGGTCAAGCTGATAGCCAGCTGCTATTTTTGAATAGCCAAAGAAATCTTAAAAAAGACACGGTATGCGTTCCCGGATTGAATGGGTTAAATGTGTTATTGTGTTCATAGCATACCTGAGGAAGTCTGTACTATGACGCTGGGTTCACTCTCGCACCCGTCTCTGACGGCGGTAACTGTGATGGTGTAGCTGTATCCACACGGTACGCCCACTATGGAGCAGCCTGTGGCGCTGGAGTCACAGGAGAAGTGTGGCCCGGAGCTGCCCACCGCGGACACATGGAAGGACTCGGCATCGGGGTTCGCGGACCAGGAGACGGCAAAGGCGCCGACCGCACACTGTGCATCGACAACCACGTTCTGGGGCGGGCAAAGGGCTGGATGGAGAGAGGGAGGCGGTGAGGTACAGTATATAATAGAGAGTGACAGAAGGTGGAGGGATGGTGGTGTGGTGTGGTGTGGATTGTGTGATACTTAAAGGTTTACAGTATGTAGATGAATAATAGGAAGACTTAACATATCTAAATAGCTTTTAAAAAGGTGAAGAATAAAAGTATCACTGCTCACTTTTACTCCAGTACATTTTGAATTCCGGACATTTACTTGTAACAGAGTATTTCTACATTGCAGTATTGATACTTTTACTTAAAGGGATAGTTCACCCCCAAAATGACTTTTTTTTTCTATCGATTAGTCACCCCATGGAGACTTGAATTCATGGACATATCTTTTGTTTTTGTCGAATTCCTAAGCCAATAATTTGATGACCGGCAGTGGTTCCGGTAGGAGACACAAAGAGTCTCCTTTGTGTCTTATACCGTAACCGCTGCCTACCGGTCCGCTGGTCATCAAATTATTGGCTTAGGAATGCGACAAAAACAAAATATCCATGAATTCAAGTCTCCATGGGGTGACTAATCGATAGAAACACATTTTTTGGGGGTTAACTATCCCTTTAAGTAAAACAATGTGAGTACTTTTTCCACCACTCCCATTTTACCTGTGTGTACATAGGCCCGGTCGCTCTCCACACTGTGGCAGGCCTCGTCCAGGCCAAACACGCTCACGTTGTAGGTCTGCCCACAGAGCATGGCGCTCAGGTCACAGTGAGTCACCGTGTTGTTGCACTCGGCCTGGTGGCTCCCGTCGGTCGTGACACCGTGGGCCCTGTAGGACACGGCGCCGCTGGCCCGCTCCCATGTCACCGCTACGTCGTTGGACTGGCACCGTAGGTTAGCCTGCACGTTGGTGGGGCTGCAAGGCACTGCAAGAAGACAAGGGAGAGAGAGAGGTCGACAAGTTAGAAATAGAGCGATGAAGGGGAGGGGGAGAGGTAGAGGTAAAGCAGTTGATTCCAGTGTTGATTTCGTCAACTACAACTCTGAGGAAAATTTTCATTGACTACCTTTTTTCACTGACGAAAACGAAATAAAAACTAAGCTACGACAACTAAAACTAAGACTAAATATATCGACAATTTCGTCAACAAATACAAACTAGACTAAAATGTTTGTGAGGGACGAGTGGAGAAGAGATCCAGTAGAACTAAAAGACGAGTCATTTTATGTTTGGTTGCTCTCGGGTGTTGCGCTCTGAAAATAGCAGATCTACAAGCTCACAGCGCGGCGTGCTGCGGCGCGTTGTGAGCTTGTTGATCGGCTATTTTCAGCGTGCAACCAAGTGTAAAATCAGCCATTACGAAGCCATCAAGGCACCGCCAACATGCATTTTAGTCGACTAAATCAACTGTAGATTTAGTCGACTAAAATCTCTACGATATTAAGTCGACTAAAACTAGACAAAAACTAAAACATTTCAGATGACTAAAATATGACTGTAACTAAAAGGAAATTTATTTAAAAGACTATGACTAAAACTAAATCAAAATTTGCTGTCAAAATCAACACTGATTCTCAATGTTTACAATTTCAAAGACCCCCAGTTTGATGTGAAAGGACCCCCATTTGATTTTTTGATTTTTATTTATCTCTACACTGAAAATCCTCTGTGTCAATTTAACTCTGAGGTATGTATGTAACCAAATGGTTGTGTAACTTACGGCATACCCACACTGGTGTATGAGCATTACAATTTAATCTCTTGAATCTTGAATTTAACATTAAAAAAGTATAATAAATCAGTGATCATTTACCAGACTGCAGAGCGAGGTGGGCGCGGCTGTTGTCACACTGTCCATCCTGGGCCGTCACTGTCAGGTTGTAGCGCTGGCCACAGTGTAAGGTGGGCTGCAGCTGGCAGCTGGTGGCGGCACTGCCACACTGGGCCATGTGGCCGTCGGGGCCAACGGCGTTCACCAGGTAGGAGGCCACGCCTTCTCCTTGTTCCCATGACACCAGACCTGTGTCGTTGCTGCATTCCATCTCTGCTCCGACCCCCTGGGGCACACAGGGTGCTGCGGGGAAAACAGAAGGAAAGAAGTCAAATCTGAATCTGAGAAATATTAAGATATTTTCAGCCAGATTAAAGGGATAGTTCACCCCCCAAAATGACATTTTTTCTATCGATTAGTCACCCCACTTGAATTCATGGATATCTTTTTATTCTTTTTTCGCATTCCTCAATAATTTGAGTTTTGAGCCTTTCTACTTTCGGTATTTAAGTACATTTTGATACCAATACTTTTGTACTTTTACTCAGGTACATTTTGAATTCCGGACTCGTAACTGAGTATTTCAACATTGCAGTATCGATACTTTTACTAGAGTAAAAAAATTGAGTACTTTTTCCACCACTGCCTGATATAGAGCATGAAATAAATCTAAAAGTGAATGTTTTAACCTCAAATGGTTTGCACGTACCTGTGTTGAGCGCCACAGCGCTGCTCTCTGCACTGCTGCACGCGTCATCTGAAGCGCTGACAGTGATGGAGTAGGAGTGGCCACACAGCAGCTCGGTGAACATGCACGAGGTCACGCTCCCGGTGCTGTTGCACGTGGCGGCGTAGCCGCCACTGCCGTGGGCGATGGCGGTGTAGGACGATGCCCCTTGGCTGGGCTCCCAAGACACGGACACGTCGCCGGTGTCACAGTCCAGGCTGACGTCCACGTTATTCGGAACACAGGGCACTGGAACACACAGAGAAAAGATTTGTTTGAACAATTCCTACACCTAGTGCTGAATATTCTTTAGAAGTGGTGGTTCACCACAGCAAAAACTGAACATAGAAGAGAAACAATGTATATGTGTGTGTGTGTGTGTGTGTGTTTGTGTACACATACACACTGCATGTATCTTGGGTTAGTTATCTTTATATGATAGGATTGAAGAAGTGACAAAACAACAGTATTGTACTGATGCAAATGCTATCTAATCTTGCTTGCCAGATGGCCACTAACAGACCTACGCCTATTGTTTTAGAAACCAATAATGTCCACCCAAAATGAAGGACCACCCTAAAGACTTTGGATCGGTCTTGCAATGCAGGGTTGTTGTTGTTGTTGTTGTTTTGTTTTACTTTCTACTTGTTTCCACTCAGTTTCAGCGAGGAAAGTTGTCCTGTTTCTAGTTGAGAGTGTTTAGAGATTGACTTGCGAGTCTAATGCTATCCTTTTCGATGCTTAAACCCCTTTGGTTCCTTCAATCAGTGTCTCTTCTTCCTTTCGTTTACCTTGTTATGGTTTTGTTTCTATTTTACTTTGACAGGCCTCACCTGAATGCATCTGTGTGATGGCGCTCTCGGTAACGTTGCACTCGCCGCTGACGGCAATCACGCTGACGTTGTAGGTGAAGCCACACATGAGGTCTGGCACGACACAGGAGTTGGAGTCCGTGTAACAGCCAGTGACGTGTTCCTCCAGGCCGATAGCGTAGACGATGTACGAGTCCGCTCCACTGCTGGCTTCCCATTCCACAACGGCTGTGTTAGAGGAACAATCCACTGTAGACACAACAGCCTCCGGTGGACAGGGCACTGGGAGAGAGAAGCAGAGAGAGGGGGAGAGGATGGACAGGGAAAGCAAGAGAGGTTAATTTTATATTAATTAATTTTATATTAATTAATTTTATATTAATTAATTTTATATTAATTAATTTTATATTAATTAATTTTATATTAATTAATTTTATATTAATTAATTTTATATTAATTAATTTATATTAATTAAATATAATATTTAATACTAAGTTCATATTAAAAGGGATAGTTCACCCAAAACATACATTTTTTCTATGGATTAGTCACCCCATGGAGACTTTTTTTTTGTCGCATTCCTAAGCCAATAACATGATGACCAGCGGACCGGTAGGCAGCGGTTCCGGTAGGAGAAACAAAGGAGACTCTTTGTGTCTCCTACCGGAACCGCAGCCAAATTATTGGCTTAGGAATGCGACAAAAACAAAAAAGTATCCATGAATTCAAGTCTCCATGGGGTGACTAATCCATAGAAAAAAAGTCATCCCTTTAAAAACTATTATATTATATAACATAGTTCTCTGACTTTTCTTGGAGTTTGAGCATGTCCTTAACCCATTGATACCTGGAACGCATCTGTGTCACTTTAGATGTCTTTGGCTATTCAAAAATAGCAGATATACAAGCTCATAGCGCGGCACCGAGTGCCGCGCTACGAGCTTGTATATCTGCTATTTTTGAAAAATCTCGAAAATATTTTTTTTTTTTTTTTTTCAAAAAACTGTTAGGATTTAGAAGACATTTCTAGAATCTTCTCAGGTCTTAATGGGTTAATACAATGATATTGTTGAAGGGCCAGCATGCAGCCCTCATTTCAACGTGCAGAACTCGACATCAAATTCTCTCTACGAAGGTCTCTATGAGTCCTTACCGGACGCTTGCTGCACACTGCTGCTCTGGAGGCTGTCACACTGTCCGTCAGAGGCCACCATCGTCACGGTATAGGTCTGTCCACACATCAGGTCGATCTCACAGTTGGTGTGATTTGTGGTGCAGGAGGAGGAGCTAGCACCACTAGGACCAGCGCCCTGGGCGGTGGCCGTGTAGGACAGGGCACCGTTGGCGTAGCCCCACTCCAGCAGAATAGAGTCCGTGTAGCAGTCCAGGAGCACTACCCCGATCACTGGCACGCAGGGAACTGAGGGAGAGAAGAGACGAGGTTGATAGGGCTCGAGTAATGCTCAGCAGAGACAGCGAAGCACAAACTGGGCGGTTGAATACAAATGACATTATAGTCTTCTTGTTTCTCTTCTAGTTCAACCTGTTCAACGCCGTGACCCCCCCAAAATAATCATATTTGAACTGGGGACCCCCCACCCTGATAAGCACTTGGAATGTAGGAGTTAAGGCATTACATTTTCGGTTCCACAGATACATATTGTGAAAATAGCAGATCTGCAAGCTCACAACGCCTTGCAAAGCGAGGTGTTGTGAGCTTGTAGGACTGCTATTTAAAAAAATGCCTCTTATATTATTTGACAATTTGGCCAATGTTTGACCAGTTTTTATACAACAGTTTGTTGATTACTTTTGATGCAGTAATGCTCTTTTTCTTTTCTTTCTTTTTGAGGTATTAAAAAGGTCTTAAAAGTCCTTAAAGTGTCACTTGACTGTCGTCTGGGGACCCCGCCCCCAAAAAATAAATACATTTAAAAAATCATGTGGGGACACCCCTAGGGGTCCCGACCTACAGTTTGAGAACCAAATTAAGCATTTTGACCACTTGTTTTTTTTTCCCTACCTGTTTGGAACTCTATAGGTGCGCTTGGCAAGCTTGAGCATACATCATCCCGCGCCATCACCTGGACCTTATACATAACTCCACAGGTCAGGTTGGTCAGAGTACAGCCTGGGGTCGTGCTCTCACAAGAAGAATTGACTCCTAGAGAGCTCTTAGCCACCACTTTGTAGGACAGCGCCCCCTGGGCGACATCCCAGGAAACGGCAGCCGTGTTATCAGAGCAGTCCACTGTCACTTCCACATCAGTCGGAACACAAGGCACTGCAAAGAGAAAAGACATTGTAGTACTGTTTATTTATACAACCTCAATTGTGACATAGTATATTATTTTCCTCTTTATACACGTTTTTTTTTCTACACCCCTCCCACAACCCCAAAAAACGTTTTCAAATCACTATTTCATGCAGTGGTGTAAAGTAACTAAGTACATGTACTCAAGTACTGTACTTAAGTACAATTTTGAGGTATTTTTTTACCTTACTGGAGTATTTCCAATTTCCAATACTTTTACTTCTACTCCACTACATCTCAGAGGCAAATATTGTACTTTTACTCCACTCACAATTATTTGAAAACTTTAGTTACTAGTTACTTTGCAGTAAAACATACACTTCAGCCCTATTTTATACATAGGCTATTTTCAAACATTTTAGTACTTTTACTTTTGGTACTTTAAGTATATTTTGATGCCAATACTTTTGTACTTTTACTCAAGTAACATTTTGAACACAGGCCTTTTACTTGTAACAGAATATTTGTTTAAATTGTGGTATTGCTACTTTTACTTAAGCAAGAATATCTGAGTAGCCTACTTCTTCCACCACTGGATTTCGTGCTCACCTGACGTAAGGAAGCTGACCACGCTCGGGTCCGAATTACACTGTTGGTTGGTGGCGGTGACGACGACCGTGTAGTTTTGTCCACAGCGTAGGTCGGCTATGCCACACTGCTCAGTGGCCGACATGCAGGTCTCCGATTCGTCGTCCTCGTCCGTTACCGTCGCTGTGTAGAACTCCGCCCCCGCCGAGGCGGTCCACGTTACCAAGGCGATGCTGGAGAGGCAGTCCATGGAGCTAGAGACAATGGTGGGAGGACAAGGCTCTGAAGGGAGTAAGAAAGGAAACGATATTTAATTATAATTTGACAATTTGATGACAGAAAATGTGTAACATCAAAGTGTTATTTTTGTATTTATTTGGCTATTCAAAAATAGCAGATATACAAGCTTGTAGATCTGCTATTTTTTTAAAGAATCGTGAAATTGTGTGCAAATCTTTGAATATATACTTTTTAAAGCGAACATTTGTAACTCAAATCTTCGCTTCTGGGGGTCCCTGGCACAAAATAGTTTACAAATGTTCACTTTAAAAATATATATATAAAGATTTGCACACATTTTCTAAGATTTTTCAAAAAATAGCAGATCTACAAGCACTATGAGCTTGTATATCTGCTATTTTTGAATAGCCAAAGAAATCTAAAATGACAGAGATATACGTTCTCGGATTGAATGGGTTAAGTATTGATGAGGAGACTCAAGACTGTACTAAAAACACCACCAAACCTAACACAAGTTCATGCCCATTTCAAGGAAATAAAGCTGACCATGTCCAATAATAATCAGTGTTTCAGGGTACAAGAGGTGTGTACCTGTGATAAGGCGTTCAGGCGGGCTATCGGAGCTCTGGCACATACACACAGAGTTATTAATATGTGCCGCGACAGACAGGAAGTACTCTTCGCCACACAGGAACTCAGAAATCAAGGCTGAGGTGTCGCTGGTGCTAAGTGTCAGCACATGGCCACGGTTGGTCTGTGCAGTCACCATGTAGCTCTCTGCAGCTTCACTGGCATCCCAGCTGAATGAGGCCACCTTCAGATTATAGAATAATATAGTTTAACATAACATAATATGTAATACAGCATAGCATAACATAGTGTGGTGCAGAAGAGAACAGAACTGCCGAAAATAGTTTTAGAATCACCCAGAACAGTATTAAACTGCAGAAAATATTCTAGAAATGTTAATTAGTAATCACTAACCTTGGTAGGGCAATCCAGGGATACGGCCAAGTTGTCAGGCACACAGGGTGCTGAAAATCCAAAGAAGAAACAGACATATTGGTTAATTAATTAGAATATTGGTGGCTCTGCAGGTGGTACCAGCTGAGGAAAGCTTGATAGTAGAGTCATCTCACAGCACAATGTCAGTTTGTTTATTTATGACTAATTTCTGGAGATTTCAGAGAGAATTCTCAACTATGTGGTTTTCAAGGAGTATCCAAAATTGCACATTTGAGCTTGTAGATCAGCTTTTTTGGGGGGCGACTGTTCCCGCGAATGTCCCCCCCCCAGAATAGGGATGCTATCAAGCAGTGTTGATTTTGATATCAAATTCTGATTTAGTTTTAGTCATATTTTAGTCACTTGAAATGTTTTAGTTTTTGTCTAGTTTTAGTTGACTAAATATCATAAGAATATAGTCGACTAAATCTACAGTTGATTTAGTCGACTAAAATGTATTTTGGCGGTGCCTTGATGGCGTCGTAATGGCTGATTTTACACTGTTCTACTGGATCTCTTCTCCACTAGTCCCTCACTAACATTTTAGTCTAGTTTTTATTTGTTGACAGAATTGTCAATATATTTAGTCTTAGTTTTAGTCATCATAGCTTAGTTTTCATTTAGTTTTCGTCAGTGAAAAAAAGGTAGTCGACGAACATTTTTCGTCATAAGTTTTAGTCGTCGAAATCAACACTGGGTTAAAGTTGGTTAAAATGCATACCCATGTGTAACTCGGTGCTGTTGCTGGGCCTGCTGCTGCACTTATTGTTGTTGGCGATGACGTGAATGACGTAGTGGTGGCCACAGTGCAGGTCGGTCCACATGCAGAACAAGTTATTGGTGCTGGTGCACATGTGGGTGTGGCCGTCGTTGACGGAGACGGCGACGGCCGTGTAGGAATCGGCCCCATCGCTTGGGCCAAAACTGACTGAGCCCGTGTTGTTCTCACATTGCCCATAGCTCTGTACGTCATGAGGAGCACAGGGCGCTGAGGAGGCACACACACACACACACACACACACACACACACACACACACACACATAAATAATCACATAATATTACATCTAGTATTGTTGCATGAATACTGTTGCTTTCACATCTCCACATTGAAACTTTTTGCGTTTCATTTTTTTCATAAATTAACGACTTACTGTCATTGTCGTACAAGAATGCGTCGTGCAAAAGCAGCGACAATAGCCGATCCACAAGATTGTAGATCGACTGTTTTTGCCATTTTGTGAAATTTTGTTAAGTCTGTCTGTGGGTTTTCGAAATATTGAACCGATGAATTGTATTAACGGCAGCTTTGCGAGCAACGATATACAGTATATATATATATGATCAAGTAGGGCGTTAATTTACGAAAAACAAAAAGTTAAAATATGGAGATTAGAGGTTTCTGCCCCGACAGCGACGATAAGATATCATGCTCATTTGGATGCCAAAAAAAAACTAAGAATAAGACACGATCAGTAACGTACCTGTCGTGTATAGTGCCGTCTCGCTGACAGGGCTGTAGCAGAGGTCGCCCTGGACCTGGACGGTGAGCGTGTACGTCTGTCCGCACGGCAGCACGGCCTCCAGGCTGGACTCGTTGGTCTGGAACTGCGTCGCGTATCCCAGGTCCCCCTCGGCTCTGATCAGATACACCCACGAGTCCACCCAGCCGTACGACCACGTCAGCTCCATGGTGTCGTGGCCACACGATCCGTTAACGGTGAGGTTTTGTGGCTGGCACGGTCCTGAAGGGGAGGAAAGAGTTGGGGACACGTGTCACACACACACACACTGTCCCTGCATGGGGAAAAAGGAACCTACACAGAGCCATACGGTTCCAATTGGTTCCTAACTACCGTAGATTTCCAAATAGTAGCCCGGGCGTTTAATACGCGAAATCAATTTGGACCCCGGACGTTTAAAAGGAACCAGGCGGTACCATTTGCAGCAGGCGTTCATTTATTTTTGCACTAGCCTGCACCTGACCATTATTTGGTTACAGTTCCAATTAGGCTGAAGAAACTGTAAATAATAGCCCCGGGCGAACCCAAATGAGGTAAATAATAGCCCCCCCTGCAAATAATAGCCCCGGCTTTTATTTGGGGGGGGGCTATTGTTTGGACGGGGCGTTTAATACGCAAAATGGTGTCAGACCCCAGGCGTTTAAAAGGAACCAGGCGTCTATTTGAGGTAGGGGCTACTATTTGGAAATATACGGTATCAATCATTTAGCTGGGATACATGCAGTATCTATCAATCAGTCAATGAATCAATCAATGAATCAATCAATGAATCAATCAATGAATCAATCAATGAATCAATCAATGAATCAATCAATCAATCAATCAAAAAGTAAATACTTGGGGGATGTGCGGTTCCCACTAATGTGTGACATAAGAGCAAAATGGCCACCAGTGTATCCTACCTGTCAGTAGCTCCACGGTGCTGCTGGCCTCGCTCTGGCACATGCCGCTGTGTGCGGTGACAGAGAACTGGTAGGTGCCGCCGCAGTACAGCCCGGGGAACTGGCACGTGGAACCGGTAGAGTTGCAGGACGACGTGTAGCCGCTGTACGTGCACGTGGCTGTGGCCACGTACAGCTCCACTCCTTCCCTGGGTTCCCAGTGCACCAGAGCCGTGTTGTTCTCACACTGCAGGTCCACTCCCACGCGCATAGGGGTACAGGGGCCTGGGAAGTCACATTCAATTTCAGTTTTAGCACACAGGAAAGTAAACCTTTCCATGCCAAAGACTCAACCTATACTGCGAATTGTTTTAGCTAAAGTTAAAGAACAGAAAATAGCTTCTGTTGTGTGTGTGTGTGTGTGTGTGTGTGTGTGTGTGTGTGTGTGTGTGTGTGTGTGTGTGTGTGTGTGTGTGTGTGTGTGTGTGTGTGTGACTGTATATTGTTGTTATTATTATTATCATTATCATTATTTGTATTTCTTCCCTCCCTCTCCCTCTCCTTTCCAATTGGAGTACAAAGGACTACAAAGGTTTTAAATCCTCTTAGCTGACCTTGTATAGAACTGTACTTTCCTGTGCTTTTTTCTGCAAACTGATAATAAAGTATTCAATCAATCAATCAATCAATCAATCCCTCCCATGCCCCCCACTTTGAAAAGCTGTGGTTTTTACAGCCCTAGTCCAATCAATTGGGGGGAGGTGATTGTTGCTTTTTTGTTGTTGCTTTTTTCTCTTCTGTTTGTACCCTTTTAGTAATGTTTATATTTTGCATTCTATGTGTAGTGTTGTGCATTCTATGTGTACTGTCCCTCCCAAATAAACATATACGTAAATAATGGTATCAGTATCTCTACTCACGAGTGCTGAAAGTGAGGGCGGCGTCTGCCTCCGTCTGGCAGTGGTCGTTGATGGCTCTGAGGCTGACGTTGTATGTCTGACCACACTGCAGGCCCATCACGTTGCAGCCGAGCTCCTCCGTCTCGCAGGAAGCCATGTCACCCTCGCTTCCGGTGGCGGTCACCTGGTAGCTCAGGGCTCCGGCGCTGCGGCTCCAGGAGAACTGGGCCGAGTCGTTGTGACAGTCCACTTCCACCGATGGGTGTTGAGCCACACAGGGAGCTAGAGAGAGAGAGAGAGAGAGAGAGGAGAGAGAGGGTTGCAGGAGGTCATTCAATGACAACGTAATGGTGGATAAACTGAAACAGCCTGCCGTTTTTGTTGCAAACTTTCGTCTGACCTTGGCTGCCGTATAGGCTGTCGGGTACAGAGTAAAAGTGTTGATTTATCCACTTGTAACTTGAAGTGTTTACGAATGTTACCATTTACTGTGTATGTGTGCAGGAGAGAGAGCTACTGTAGCTTGTTTTGCAACCCCCAGCGGCTTGTTCGCATAAACTTGTTTATCGGAGTATGAGTCAGTGTTGATTCTGTTGACTAAAACTATGACGAAAATCTTTCGGCGACTCCATTTTTTCACAGGCGAAAATTAAATAAAAACGAAATAAAAACTAACCTACTGTGACTAAGACTAAGACTAAATATATTGACAATTCTGTCAACAAATAAAAGCTAGACTAAAATGATAGGGAGGGCCGAGTGGAGAAGAGATCCACTAGAACTAAAAGATGAGTTTGGTTGCACTCGTGTGTTGCGCTCTGAAAATAGCAGATCTACAAGCTTACAAGCTTGTAGATCGGCTATTTTCAGCGTGCAACCAAGTGTAAAATCTGCCATTACGACATCATCAAGGGCCGCAAACATACATTTCAGTCGACTAAATCAACTGTAGATTTAGTCGACTAATAATCTTATGATATTTAGTCGACTAATAATCTTATTATCTTATTAACTAGACAAAAACTAAATACCTTTCAGATGACTAAAATATGACTAAAACTAAAATACTGACTTAAAACTGAATAAAAAATTGCTATCAAAATCAACACTGGTATTATGAATCCATACCTGAGTCCAGTAGGACGGTTACGGAGTCACTGCTGTTGAGCGTCTCTCCCAAGGCGATGACCTTGGTGTAGTAGGTGGTTCCACAGTGGAGGCCCTGCACGCTGCAGAACGTGTGCACGCCGGCGTGGCAGTGCAGAGAGTGTCCGTCTCCAGAGACCATGTAGGCCATGTAGCCTACCGCGAGAGTAGACGGCTCCCAGGACACGGTGCCCACGGCACTGCCGCACTCCTCAGACACCTGAACGTTGAAGGGCGGACAGGGCTCTGCAAAGCCAAATAATATGTTATTGTATATAATAGTAATAATATGCACGCTCCAAATAAACAACTTGTTATTAACCCATTTAGACCTGGAAAGCCCATGTATGTACATTGTTATAAGTTTCAATCCTGGGAAAGCATATGTGTCATTTTTTTTCTTTTTTGCTATAGATATAGATACATTTCTCAGAAAATTTAGGATTAGGATTTAGAGGGCGTTTTTTAGGATCAGCCTCGGGTCTAAGGGTTAACCCATTCAATCCGGAAATGCATCTGTGTCATTTTAGATTTGAGCTATAACTATTATTTTATACTTTGGCTATTCAAAAATAGCACATATACAAGCTCATAGCGCGGCACTGAGTGCCAAAGAAATCTAAAATGGTCATTTCGGGGGTGAAAGAAATTAGTCATTTTGGGGGTGAACTATCCCTTTAAGCTGTGTTTGCTCACCTGTCTTAATTAAGACTTGCTCGGTAGACATGGCCACGTCGCGGCACACCGCGTTCTGTGCCGTGACGGTGACGTTGTAGATCTCTCCGCAGGCCATGTTGTACAAGGGACAGTAAGTGTCGTTGGTGGCACACGTGGTCATGATGCCCTGCTCCGTCACCGCCTCGACCGTGTAGCCGTGGGCGCCCGTGGTCACGTCCCAGTTCACCTGGCCGATGCTCAGGCTGTACCGGGTGGTGATGTGATGAGGAATGCATGGCTCTGAGAGAGAGAGAGGAACATTTTTAGAATGCATAGTCGTAGAAGCATATCCACTGTACAGAGAGGGTATTTATGAACGAGAGGAGAGGAATGAAGCATTGTCAGAATCAAGTGATGTGTTATGTTATGTGAATGTTTGACCGAAATAAGGACGGCCGGGTTAAATTCCTAGGCCTAGATGTTGGCCACTGGCAGTGGTGTAAAAAGTACTCAAATGTTTTACTTAAGTAAATCAATCAATACTGTATATAGGAATACTCTGTTACAAGTAAAAGTCCAGAATTCAAAATGTACTTGAGTAAAAGCACAAAACTATTGGCATCAAAATGTACTTAAACTACCAAAAGTAAAAGTACTCATTATGCAGAATGTCCCATTTCAAGTTTTCAAATGTATAAATATCTTTTGCCGATCTACAAGCCGATCTACAAGCTCGCGATCTACAAGCCGATCTACAAGCTCACAATGCATCGCGATGCAACGCATTGTGAGCTTGTAGATCTGCTATTTTCAAATGGACAAAATAGATAGAGAGCTGAAGTGGTTAATGTATTTTTTGTGATAATAATCTCAATCTGTGGAGTAACTACTAACTAAAGCTGACAAATAATTGTAGTGGAGTAAAAGTACAATATTTGCCTCTGAGATGTAGTGGAGTAGAAGTAAAAAATATTGAAAATTGGAAATACTTCAGTAAAGCAAAAATATCTCAATTTTACTTAAGTACAGTACTTGAGTACATGTACTTAGTTACTTTAAACCACTGGCTGCAGGTTGCATCACTTTCTGTGCAACATTTAAACAGTGATCTGAACGTGTGACATGTGTTTTCTCACCGGTGACCAGCTGTCCCGTCATGTGAGCCACGCTGCTGCAGGACTCTCCGTGGGACCGAACGGAGACGGAGTAAGTCTGTCCACAGAGCAGTCCGCCCAGCTCACAGTTGGTGTGGTTGGTCTCGCAGATGACGGCGTGACCCGACACGGTGGTGGCCGTGGCGGCGTAGGACACGGCTCCTTCCGTCATGTACCAGGACACCAAGGCCGACCGCGACTCGCAGTCCATCAGAGCCTCGATAGATCTCGATTCACAGGGAACTATTTGTGCAAAGAAGACGAAAGGGACACACACACACACAGTAATAAGCATGTGCTGTAGTTTGACACATTTATGAACCCATTAACCCATTGAGACCTGAAGCCGATTCTACATGTCTCCTAAATCTCAACAGTTTTCTGAAAAACGTATGTTTCTATATCAGTGGTGCACCGTGCTCAATCTTTTTCATGTCAAGGACCCCCAAAATTATATGTATTTGGCCGCGAACCCCCAAATATGTTGTTCCAGGGACCCCCAGAAGCAAAGATTTGAGTTAAAAATGTTCGCTTAAAAAATATATATATTCAAAGATTTGCACACATTTTCACGAATTTTCAAAAATAGCAGATCTACAAGCTCGTAGCGCGGCACTCGGTGCCGCGCTATGAGCTTGTATATCTGCTATTTTTGAATAGCCCAAAGTGTAAAATAATGCTTTTTAGCTCAAATCAAAAAATGACACAGTTCCAGGCCTTAATGGGTTAAGACCGGGGAAAGCACGTGTCATTTTAGATTTGAACTAAAAAAAGCTTTATTTTATACTTAGGCTCTTACAAAATTCAAATGTTTTAATTTGTGCAAATCTTGAAAAAAAAAATACATATTTTTTAAGTGAACATTTGTAGATGGGGGGGTCCGCAGCCAAATACATATCATTTTGGGGGTCCTCGACATGAAAAAGTTTGAGAACCAGTTTGATATTATTATAGCAACATATGTTTTTTTCAAAAAAACTGTTCATACCTGAAGACATTTGTAGAATCCCCAGAAGCAAAGATTTGAGTTACAAATGTTCGCTTTAAATATATATATATTCAAAGATCTGCACACATAGATGCGTTCCCGGTCTTAAAGGGTTAATAGACACAATTGTGTGTAAAATAACGTTTGCCTATTTGCTGCTGGCAATGCCTGGCATACTAAAAAGTCATTCTTTCAGCGATCTGTACTGAACGCTCAAGGCTCTCCCACAAAGGCTACACGCCCAGACGCGATTTTCTCTCCTATACCTGAGTACGCCACGGGCGCGTCGGTGGGCGGGCTGTCGCAGATCCCGTCGGACGAGATCACGGACACGTGGTAGATCTGTCCACAGCTGAGACTGCTCACGTCGCAGAAGCCCTCCGTCATCGCTTGGCAGGTCGTGGACATGCCATTGCTGTCCTCCACCGTGGCTACGTAGGCGTCGGCCCCGGCGCCATCGACCCATGACACCGACAGGCTGTTAGCCTCACAGTCGACCTCAGTAGAGACATTAGTCGGAGCGCATGGCACTGCAGAAGAGAGAGAATGCATAGAGTCAATTACATGGTAGATGTTTTGTGTAAAATGCGTCTTGTGTATTAGTCAAGTCACGTTATATAACTCTAATCAGTCCTTAATTAAAAAATCTGAGGTTAAAAGGATCCCTGGCTAATAGGCCAAACATGCCATAATACAATATAATTGCCCTCTATAATTAAAATATAATATATCCTTCTATAATTTGCCAATGCTCTGTAGTGGTAGGTAGGGTGGTGAGGCCATCACCATGGTTACGGGGCTGCCCAGCTGTGGGATGGCCCCGCGAGCTATGGGACGAACTGCCTCCCGGGTTGCCAGATCATGTGCGCGTATCCCCCCACGGATGCGTCGACCGGGTTGGACTAGTATTTTTTAACATCTTAAATATTGTATTCATTTTAGAAACGTTTCATATTTTACTCAAGAGGGGCAATGCCTGTCACAAGTTGATGATTTGTCCATGTGTGGTCTAGCCCTATGGAATTTATGGAATGCATGTGGAAAAAAAACATTTTAAAAAATATTGATTTGATGCTCATATTAACCCTAGGAAGTATTACGTTGTTTTTTTTTATTTTCAAATGCATTCCATAAATTCCATAGGGCTAGACCACACACATTGCCCCTATTGAGTGAAAGATCAACTATTTCTAAAATAAATACAATATTTAAAGTGTTTTTAATTCTACATTTTAGTTATATAGGACAATTATAATATATTAACCCATTGATACCTGGAACGCATCTGTGTCACTTTAGATGTCTTCGGCTATTCAAAAACAGCAGATATACAAGCTCATAGCGCGGCACCGAGTGCCGCGCTACGAGCTTGTAGATCTGCTATTTTTGAAAAATCTTGAAAAAAATTTTTTTTTGATTTTTTTTTTAAAACTGTTAAAATTTTGAAAACATTTTAAAAAATCGTCTCAGGTCTTAAAGGGTTAAGTCATATTTGGCTTACTAGCCAGGGAGTCTTTTAACAAATACTTGCAGCTGTGTGTTTAGTTCTGGCTCTGAAGCCGCTGTAGGGGAAAAACAATGCGTCCACTGCGTGCATACATACCTGTCTTGATGGATACGCTGTCACTCCTTGCGCTGGTGCAGTCACTGTGCGCCGCCACCACCGTAGCCGTGTATATCTGCCCGCACTGCAGGCCCGTCAGGTCGCACGTGGTTTCGTGGTTGCCACACTGGTCGACGTGACCGTCTCCGGACACGGCCTCGACCCTGTACTGCTGGCCTCCCTGGGTGACGTCCCACGACAGGGTGGCTGCGTTCTTGCCACAGGTGAGATTGGCCTGCAGGTTCTGGGGAATGCAGGGTTCTGGAGAGAGGAAAACATTCTGTTCAGTTAGATTTAACCCATTAAGACCTGGAACTGTGTCATTTTTAGATTTGAGCTAAAAAGCATTATTTTACACTTTGAGCTATTCAAAAATAGCAGATATACAAGCTCATAGCGCGGCACCGAGTGCCGCGCTACGAGCTTGTAGATCTGCTATTTTTGAAAAATCGTGAAAAATTTGCGCAAATCTTTGAATATATATATTTTTAAAGCGAACATTTTTAACTCAAATCTTTGCTTCTGGGGGTCCCTGGAACAAAATATTTTGATGGGGGTCCGCGGCCAAATACATATCATTTTGGGGGTCCTGGACATGAAAAAGATTGAGCACCACTGATATAGAAACATATGTTTTTCAGAAAACTGTTGAGATTTAGGAGACATGTAGAATCGGCTTCAGGTCTCAATGGGTTAACATTGAATTGAACGTTATTGGGCATAATACGAAAGGTTTTTTCTGTCTGATTAGCAAATGGCATTTGTGTGTGTTGGTGTTTGCTTGGACCAAAATATCCCCACAAGTACACTAGAATATGAGAAATAGACGTTGTGAGGACCATTTTTCCTGGTACCCACAAGAAAAATAGTTGTAGATCTGCTATTTTTCGGCTTTAGGCTTAAGGTCCTTACACACCGGGGCGAATTCTTCATGCGAATAAATACTTTTTTTAAAAAAACCTTATAAAGTCAATGCAAGCGTCCACATCTGTTTCGCGAAGCGAAAAAGCGTCTTTTAATTATTCGGAACGAGTCCGAATTTTGCGTATATTCGCATATCCGCCGGTGTGTAAGGACCTTTATGGTTAAAAAAGGCATTCATATAATCACTGTGTTAAAATCTGTGTGTGTGTGTCATTTTAGATTTGAGCTATAACCATTATTTGTATACTTTGGCTATTCAAAAATAGAAGATCTTAGCACTCTGAGATTCGTGAGAATGTAAAGTGCGTTATAAATAAAATGTATTATTATTATTAGTATTATTAAGATCTAAAAGCACAGAGTGCCGCGCTACGAGCTTGTAGATCTGCTATTTTTTTTAAACTGTGAACAAGTGTGCAAATCTTTGTGTGTGCGTGTGCGTGTGCGTGTGCGTGTGTGTGTGTGTGTGTGTGTGCATGTGCGTGTGTGCGTGTGCTTGCGTATCCCCTACCTGTTCTGACCATCAAGCCCTCGCTCTGAGAGCTGTTGCAGGTGCGTCCCTCCGCGGTGACCAGCAGCACGTACATCTCTCCGCACGGCAGGTCGGCGATGTCACAGCTGGTGTCGGCCGTGCTGCAGCAGGTGGTCTCCCCGTCCGTTCTCTCCAGCGTGGCCGTGTACATCACCGCCCCGTCGCTGGGAGTCCAGTTCACGCTCACCGTGCGGTTCTCGCAGCCTGCGTACGCCTGCACGTCCTGGGGAGGACAGGGAGCTGGGGGAAGGAGGGGTGCACAGCGTCACGCAGACCATTTTAGACTGCTCAATTTCTCAATATTCAATCTCAGCCTTGCATTTCGACGTGCATTTTTGTGAATCGTTAACACTAGCGTACTATTATACAAACAATTATGAGTACAGTTCATTCTTTTTTGCAGTCTTCTTTTTTAGATAGAAGAGTGTAGAGACAGGAAATTGAGGGCAGAGAGAATGGTAATCTCGAGTGGCCAGACTGTTTTCAAATGTTTCCGGTCATACAGTCTGGGACTCGGAAGCTCTGATCATGATTAAAATATATAAAGCGGATGTGAAGCCTCCTGCCCACTTCCCATTCGTCTTTACAGTCGCGCAAATGTATCCTGATATAAATCAAAATCATCTAAGTATATTTAGCTTGCTGCTAAGCAGAAATGGAAATTCAAAAATTAAGATGTAAAGATATTTTAAAATATATTTTCGTTAACGGAAGTGCCAGTTTCCTCTCTCGGATTTCAGGAGGTGTAGTTCCAGACTCTATACAGCATTTGGAGATTGTGGAATAGTTGTCTGGCTACGCGAGACTAAGAGAAGGGACACAGGCTGGACATGACAGGAAGTGGATTTGTACTCAGATCCCTGGTGACACTTAGCAGACAGATTTTCTTTCACTTCAGAAAACTCCGAATTTTCTAAACTTTAGAAACACGTTCTCTTTATTTATTGTGTTTTTCACATACCTGTTTCAGTGGCGATAACGTTGCTAGGGGCGCTGGAGCACTGCTGGTCGCTGGCGACGAGGGCGAAGTCGAGTTGCTGACTGCACCTCATGTTTGGCACTCTGCACACGGAGTCGGTGGCGTTCGTACAGTCGTACCTCAGTTCCTCTCCGAGGCTATTTGTCGCCACGACGACGTAGAACTCTGCACCGGCGGCCTCCTGCCACACCACCCAGGCAGACTCTGACAGGCAGTCTATCTCCACCTCTGTGATGTTGGGCCTACAGGGAGCTGACAGCAACCAAAGAGAAGGTTATTAAGTACAATTTCTCTTCTGTTATCAAAGAATTTCACGCAGTTAACTTAAACTTACAGTACAGTGTTCTTTACAATAGTAACATAAGTATGACTATGTTGTCTGTTTTTTGTTGTTGTTATTTTTTTCAAACTGAAACATACAGTACAGGTTGTTGTATGTGTGCTGTCATTATGAAGATGTCAACTGTTGTTGAGTTGTTGTTCACAAATCACAGATCGATATACCAGAGCCATTAAAAGGCCCAGGTTTTACTGCGTGAACTGCAGTTACATGTAACAATGCTTTAATGCAGTGTTAATTTTGTTGACTAAGACTAAGACTAAAAGACTAAGATTTTGATATTTAGTTGACTAAGACTAGACTAAGACTGAACAATTTCAGATGACTAAAATAGGACTAAAACTAAATGGCTAAGACTAAGTCTAAATCAGAATTTGCTGTCAAAATTAACAGTGCTTTAATGCTACTTTGCTACTTGTTTGGGAAATGTAGTCAGATGTTGTTTTTGAACTACAAAATACCTTACAAAATGGCCTTTTGTTTGGTGTCACGCGCCGAACATATAGCTGATCTACAAGCTCACAACCCGTCCCATCGCGATACACTGTGAACTTCTAGATCTACTATTTTCGGCACATGACACCGAGTTTAAATAAAGCATTAGCGGAAAACAGGCTGCACATAATGATACAGTGATATAATAATTGTTCATCTCTACCTGTCTTGACTAGTTCACAGGGGCTGTCCACGCCCACACATCCGTCCCTGGACGGGGTGACGGTGACGTTGTACTCTGTCCCGCACTCCAGCGTGCTGAGGTCACAGCCCGCGTCCGAGGCACTGCTGCAGTTGTACCGATGGCCGCTGGGGTCGGTGGCGAAGACGGTGTACAGGACCTCCGCCACGCTGCCGCTCCACGTGACCGAGACCACGCTGGTGTTACAGTTCACCGACGTGTCGAAGGAGTCGAGAGGACAAGGAGCTGAGAGGAGGAGGAGGAGGAAGGAAAAGAGGTGGGGGGGGTGGAAGTGCAATGAAGGGAAGAAAGGAAGGGCAGGGCATTAATTTACAAACAAAACCACAAAAAGTTAGAATATGGAGTTAACTCATTCAGTGACATTGACGTGTGACACGTCCAAACCGTGTTTTCAGTGTTTACCACTAGATGGCGCTGTTCCGCAACCTATGAGACACCATTTCAGGCTCAGTCACAGAGAGATCTAGGAGATAACGTGATCACAGGATCTACTGCTCCGTCCACTTCCTGGTTAGCGTATTTGAGTTCCTTTTTTTTCCCCTGCATTTTTGACGAGACATGCTATTTTCAACGGCCTATAACAAGCGAACGAGGGGTCGCGATTAATTTCATTTTTTTGCGGAAGCACAGTGAAAGCCTCCGTGTTTAGCAATGTTTGGGGGATCGATCATACTGGATATAAATATTCTGTGACTGCTTGAAAAGGTAAGAAAAAGGAAAAATTAATTAATTAATTTATATCTGGCACTGAATGAGTTAAGCGGTTTCTGCCCGACAACAGCAAACAATATGTAAACCTACCTGCAGCGACCTCCTGCATCGGGGTGCTGGAGCTGTTGCAGCCGTGGTCGTCGTCGTGGGCGACCACGTCGAAGCTGTATTTCAGACCGCACTGCAGGCCGCGCACCACGCAGCCGCGCTCGTCCGTGTCACATACGTCCACGTGACCTCCGCTGCTCCGCACCGTGGCGTGGTAGTGGTGGGCGTCGCCGCTCTGCAGCCAGGTGATGTTGAGGACGCCGGACAGGCAGTCCAGTTCGTTGTGGACGTTGTGTGGCACACATGGAGCTGGAGGGAGGGGGGAGAGAGAGAGCAGGGATTTAGGGGTTGACGAGCAAAGTGTTTCACTTGCATGTTTGTATTGCATATATAGTGTGTGTGTACCGAAGTGTGGAAAAAGTACTCAAATGTGTTACTTAAGTAGAAGTATCAATACTGCAATGTAGAAGTACTCTGTGAAAGGCTATTTTCAAATAGCCTAGGTATAAAAATAGGGCTAAAGCGGTTTATTTATGTTTTATAATGTAATAATTTATATCTGCAAAGTAACTACGGTAGTAACTAAAGTTTTCAAATAATTGTAATGGAGAAAAAGTACAACATTTGCCTCTGAGATGTAGCGGAGTAGAAGTAAAAGTATAGACAATTGGAAATACTCCAGTAAAGTAAAAGTACCTCAAAATTGTACTTGTAATTGTACAGTACTTGAGTACTCAGTTACTTTACACCACTGTATTTTACACGCACCAGAGTGAACCTCGCGAACGTTGCTCTTGGCCCCGTTGCAGTTCTCGTCCACGCCCACAGCGTACACGTGGTAGTCGTGCCCGCAGAGCATCCCGGAGAGCTGGCAGGCCGTGGCGCTGGTGTTGCAGGTCAGGCGGTGGCCGGCCGTGCTCTCGGCGACGGCCATGTAGCTCACAGAGCCCTGGGACGACTGCCACGACGCAGAGATGATGTCCGAGTCACAGGATGACTCCACGTTCAGCTGGGTGGGGGGGCAAGGAGCTAGATGGGGGGAAACACAGAGGTTGGTTGGCTCACGAACTCAACGTATGCAGTACAATACAATGAGATATCACACAGTCACCCAGCAAACAAGGGAGACTAAATAGGGGGCGGCCATAGCTGAGTGGTTAGTGAGCCCGCCTAGGGAGCCAGAGGCCCTGGTTGCCCCAGGTACGATTCCAGGCCACGCCAGCATGTGTGTCGATGAAATGAAATTTGTCCCTGAGCAAGACTCTTAACCCCTAATTGCTCACAGGCCCTCATTGGAAACTAGCCCGCAAGGACTTTCATGAACGTCCTGTTAAAAGGAATTATCCTTATAGAACTTTTGTGTGGGTAGATAAAATAATATTTTTTGGTTGTTTGTTTATAACTCATTTAAGTTCAATCAAGTTAACCAAAACGTTTCAGGCGTGATTATGAACTGAAACCCAATCATGACAACATGATGGTGGGCAGCTCTGTTTGGTTTATCTGTGAGTGATTTTGGGTGATTAGGTAGGTGAAAATGGAATTGGAATCATTTACTCGATAATCGAAAAACGTAAAAAAGTATCAAGTACTCATTATGCAGAATGTCCCATTTCAAGTTTTGAAATGCATAAAAGTTATTTACAAAATAGCAGAATCCGCCCTTAACTTACCCGTATTGATAGTGAGCCAGTCAACGGCAGGGCTGGGGCAGGTGCGTCCCTCTCCTGAGACGCTGACCCTGTACCTCTCCCCGCAGTGCAACGAGCTGATGTTGCAGGCGGAGCCGTTGGTGGAGCAGGTGAGGTGGTGTGTGATGTCGAAGCCCTGAGCCGAGGCGTTGTAGGACAGGATGCCACTGCCGGGGGTCCAGGACACCATGGCCGTGTTGGTGCTGCAGTCCAGAGACTGCTGCAGGCCACTATGAGGGCAGGGACCTGGAGAGAGAGGGACAGGGACAGAGAGAGGCGTTGGTACTCAACACTTTTATTGTACTGGTTATGTTACTTGTTTTGGTTTAGTATGCTTAACACAATATTAAGGTTGTTATAAGGTACACGTACATACAAAAAAAACAACTGAAAGTAGTAGTAGCTGCAGTGAAAGAATCTATCTACCTAAGCATGAAAAAACAAGCACATAAGTAAGTAAGTAATCTAAAACTACAACACGTAAACAAACAAAAAAATACAGCGAAGTAAATGGATTGTCAGGTTTAACATGACAGCAATTCAAGTTAAAGGAGAATTCCGGACATTTTAAGTGTTATCTTTGATGTCTAGTTACTCACCTACCGACGTAAAAAGTGGCGTTCTTTTTTTCCAGAGATTCCCCTGTCGTCATTTTTTAAACCCCCTCCGTTGTCATAATGGGAGCGCGTGGCTTAGGGAAATTCGTCTATTATAACCGATGCAAAGTTATTTTTTTCTCTACTACTACTCATTGTAGAGTCTCATGATAGTCAAACATGCGCTGAAAGTTCCTGAGAGGCTACCGTTAATGGCGAACGATTTAACACTGGTTGCTTGTTTCTCAACCTGGCAACACCAAGTTGCCAGGTTCTGGAAAGAAACAAGCACTGGTTTTTATTGTACCTGTGCTTGCAATGATGGGCTCGCTGGCCATGCTGACACAGTGCGTGTCGTCGTGGAACGCCACCACCGTGATGGTGTAGTCCTGCCCGCATGCCAGGGCGCGGAAATCGCAGGTGGTGTCGCGGGTGTCGCAGTCCTCGTCGTGTCCGCCGCTGCCGAGCGCATGGACGGTGTAGTGCGTGGCGCCGAGCGCCGAGTCCCACACGACCACGGTGATGCCGCTCTGGCAGTCCACGGTCGCAGTCACGTGCGTGGGAACGCAGGGGGCTGGTTGTGTGGCGGAGAGAGAGAGAGAGGGAGAGCATGCAGCAACATCAGTTCACCAGTTGATGGGAAAAGTACTCAATTGTTTTACTTATGTAAAAGTATCAATGCTGCAATATAGAAATACTCTGTTACAAGTAAAAGACTGGAATTCAAAAATGCACTTCAGTAAAAGTGCAAAAGTATTGGAATCAAAATGTACTTAAGAGTACCAAAAGTAAAAGTACCCATTCCACGTTTTCAAATCTTTTTAATTTTTTCAAATCTTCAAATGGCCAAAATGTATATAGGGCTGAAGTGACAGCCTGACTTTACAGCAGGGATTCCCAAACTTTCAACAACAACAAAAGGGGGCGGAGCCAAAAGTGCACCCTGCGTATGTCACTGATCACATGACCTCAATCAATTATCCCTTTCTAGGCAACACAGAAGGGGGGGGGGGGACTTTTTTCTTATTTCCACACAACAGCTCTAAGGTGTATTAAAGACATAGTTCAATGTTGAAAATGAGTGGTCTTCCCCTGTAAGCCCTATTTCAAAAACTGTGAAAATAGCCGATCTAAAAGCTCAAAGCGCATCACATCGCGTTTTGAGATTGTAGATCTACTATTTTCACAATTTCTTCAAATGTATGGAATTTCTTTGATGTTTTCTATTAAATCCTGAGGAAAAACATTTTTTTTGTTTTGTTTTGTTTTATTGAACTTTTTCTTTTAAATATTTGAATAAATATATATATTTTTTAAATATAGGAAACATGGTATAGTACAGTGTACAGTTGTTGTTACCTGTGAGGTGGCTGAGAGTGACGCTGGGCTGACTCTGGCACTGGTCTGTGTATCCCAGCACGCTGAAGGTGTAGGCCAGCCCACAGCTCAGCGGGCTGAAGGTGCAGTTGGAGCCGCTGGAGTTACAGGTGGTGCTGGCACCCAGGGTGTCCAACGCTGTCACCGCGTGGCCCTGGTCTGGGCCGGCGTTGTCCCAGGATACCGCCACCACGTTGGTGCTGCAGTTCAAAGCCACCACTGGGCTCTCAGGTGGACAGGGAGCTAAAGGGACAAAAGATGGGTAAGAAAATGAAAGAACTCAAGATTGAGCAGAAAGAACATAATACTGTATATACAGTACAGTATGCAGGTACTAATTTATATGTGTGTAAAACTATGACGAAAAATGTTCGTTGACTAACTTTTTTCACATAAAAACTAAGCTATGATGACTAAAACTCAAAGTAAATATATTGACAATTTCATCAACAAATAAAAACTAGACTAAAATGTTTGTGAGGGACTAGTGGAGAAGAGATCCAGTAGAACCAAAAAACAAGTCATTTTATGTTTGGTTGCGCTCTGAAAATAGCAGATCTACAAGTTAACTAAAAACTGTACAAGTTGGAATGCCATGACAACTGAATTTCCCCAATCAAAGGTCTGTCTGTCTGTCTGTCTGTCTGTCTGTCTGTCTGTCTGTCTGTCTGTCTAAAACTAAATGGAATTTTATTCAAAAGACTATGACTAATACTAAATAAAAAATGACTGTCAGAATCAACACTGATATACAGCACAGTATGCAGGTACTAACTTATATATGCGTGTGTAGATAGTTTTGATTACCTGACATCACGAAGTAATCGGAGCCCTCGATGGTGCCGCAGTCGACCGAAGACGTGGTGACAACGATGCTATAGTTGAGGCCGCAGGTCAATGGGTCGATGGTACAGGACGTGGTGGGCGTTTCGCAGCTGACGCGCGTGCCGTCGCTGCCGATGGCCATGGCAATGTAAGTGACGCTGCCCCCTTCGCTCGCACCCCACTGCACCGCAAAGGAGTTGGCAGCGCAGTCCAGGTTTGCCACCACGTTATCAGGCAGACAGGGAGCTGGGGTCAGAAAATGGACAGCCGGTTAGTTGATTGATTTGCTTACTGATCAGTGGTGTAAAAAGTACTCAAATTCTTTACTTAAGTAAAAGTACCAATACTGCAATATAAAAATACTCCGTTACAAGTAAAAGTCCAGAATTCAAAATTGACTTGAGTAAAAGTACAAAAGTATTGGCATCAACATGTACTTAAAGTACCAAAAGTAAAAGTACAAAATATTTGAAAATAGCAGATCTACAAGCTCACAACGCGTCGCGATGCGACGCGTTGTGAGCTTGTAGATCGGCTATTTTCAAATAGCCTAGGTATAAAATAGGGCTAAAGTGGTTAATGTATGTTTCATAATGTAATAATTTATATCTGAAAAGTAACTAGTAACTAAAGTTTTCAAATAATTGTAGTGGAGTAAAAGTACAATATTTGCCTCTGAGATGTAGTGGAGTAGAAGTAAAAGTATTGGAAATTGGAAATACTCAAGTAAAGTGTGAATACCTCAAAATTGTACTTAAGTACAGTACTTAAGTAAATGTACTTAGTTACTTTCCACCACTGTTACTGATTGACAGTAACTGACAGATACAATGACGATTTGTCATGCAATACTATACAAAGTATAAAACCTTAGAGAATGTCATTAAATATGGTCTGCTTAATGTAATACTGCTTGATTCTGCTTAATATAATACTTCAGAATATTCGATGAATTGAGTACAAAGGACCCCAATGGAAACAAGCCATAGGCTTTCTTGGGTTTAAAATCCTCTTAGCAGACCTTGTATTGAACTGTACTTTCCTGTGCTTTGTTTTTTGGAAACGGCTAATAAAGCATTCAATCAATCAATCAATAATTATTCATACATTAAAAATGTATATACAACACAATAAAACCCGTTGATGCTTGAATAACAGACTTGTGTTCAGTGTATGTTCAGTGCATTCCTCAATAATTTTTTCCCCCCATTGATCTGCTGACTCATTTATCCATCCATCCATCCATTCATTCACGCACAGCGTGTACGGTACCTGAGTCAAACTCTGTGGCAGCACTGGAGACGCTGTCACAGTCCGGAGTGGAGCCCACCACCACGGCCGTGTAGCCATGCCCACAGTCCAACTTCAGGGAGCAGGAAGTGGCGTCGGAGGAACAGGAAGCGACGTGTCCGTGGTCACCGGTCACCGTGGCCGTGTACGTGACGGCGCCAGCGCTCTGGGTCCAGGTCAGCGTTCCTCTGTTGATGCCACAGTCAGCCGTGGCGCTGACGTTTGTGGGAGCGCATGGAGCTGGAAAGTAGAGACATTTGTGGAATGAGTGCTTTGGGGTCCATGCATTCATCTAACAGGTTAGATGGCTGTAAATACCCTCTGATCAGTAAAATATGGAAACCAGAAAAATATGAGCATTCAGGAATAGTGAAAGATGAGAACTCTTCAAGAGAATGCACTTAAATATAATTGTTTAACCTAAAAAAAATAAAAAATAATGTGTGTCCAACTTTTTATTTTATTTTTTTAAAAGCTTTTCTTTTACCTAAACACAAATGATGTGTATAGTGAGTGAGCGATCACTCCACACAGTGCAATCCTGTCTAATCTAACTCTTGTAAAAGACCTGTAAGGGTCCATTTGGGTCTCTACACTCAGATTTTTAAACAACACTGATGATTTTCCCGTGCAGAGAAGATCTCCTCCAGCATAGATGATATACTGTAAGTACCTGTATTGATCTGCATAGATTGGCTGTGGATGCTGGTGCACTCAGAGTCCTGGGCGGTGACGGTGGCATTGAGCGTCTGTCCACAGAGCAGCCCTGTGACCACGTGGGACGTGTCTGTCGTGGTGGAGGTGGAGCTGGCCCCGCCCACTACGTGGGAATGCAGCGTATAGGTGACGCCACTCTCTGGACTCGCGTCCCAGCCTACGGTGACGTCGTTGTTCGCACAGTTTGTCGCTCCACTGATGCCGGTGGGTGGGCAGATAGCTGTAGAAGTAAAATAGTAAAGGGGAGAGAGAGAGAGAGAGAGAGAGAGATATTAGAAATTATCATTATTATTAGTACAGTAGTAGTAGTAGTAGTAGTAGTAGTAGTATTATCCTTCTTCCTACTATCTTACAAAGATAACATGAAATAAGAAAACTCTGTCGATCTGTCTGCCTGTAAAAAAAAAGATCCTCAGTGGGTTGCACATGGGCAGTGAGGAGGTTGATTTCTCACTTAACCCAAATTTAAGCTCTTTATTATTGGCATTTTTGTTAACTCTCACTCATTTAAGCTGTGGGTAGAGATGGTGGGAGCGACTCACGGGAGCAGCGCCAGGGTTAATTGATCGGCAGGTGTTTCCAATTGTCTAATTGTGCTCTCCTCTTTATAGTGGCAAATATTTGAGTTAAAATGCTCGCTTTAAAAAATATACATTCAAAGATTTGCACTAATTAAACTAAAACTAAGATGTTTCTAAAAATAGCAGATCTACAAGCTCATAGCGCGGCACTCGGTGCCGCGCTATGAGCTTGTAGATCTGCTATTTTTGAACAGCCAAAGAAATCTAAAATGACACAGATGCGTTCCCGGTCTCAATGGGTTAACAGTGTTATACTGACTCACCTGCTTTGAGAGTCACTGGTGTACTGGGCTCGCTGTGGCAGCCCCTCTCTATGGTGACCACCGTGACAGAGTAGGTCTCGCCGCAGTGGAGGTCGTCGAGGGAGCACCTCGTGCTGTCGGAGCTGCAGTTGTGGGTGCGGCCGTCCTCCGCGGTCAACGTGACCTCGTAGAGGTCCGCCGCCACGGCGGAGAACCAAGACACGGTGCCGACGTTGCTGCCGCATTCCAGAGACGCCTGCACGCCTTCAGGGGGACAGGGACCTGAGAGAGAGCAGAAACAGAGAGGAGGAAAGAGAGAGAGAGAGAGAATAGAAGTTGTTAGGAGATGGTGGTGGTGCCTAAGTATCGTAGCTACTGGGTACCAGGGTAGAGATTGTGTGATTGACACAACCAAAATAACTCCCAAATACTAATACTAATATATAACTGTGTACTACTTAACAGATCTTAAAGCTTTTTTTTTAACATTCAGTCATTCATTCTCATTTCAGAGATTTTCAGAATGGGCGTGTCTGAACAGGCCATTTCAGAATGGCAAGGCAAGTGACATCACTTGCATTGCCATTGCATTGATGATGGCCAGACAGAATTGCTCAGTAGCCCCCCCCTGCCCAAAAGGACGTTTTGGTATTGCAGCTGAAAGTGCTGTATAAGCCAGAGACAATTGACTTGGGATGAGTATATCTGAGTGATGATTTAGGCTCAAACCTTTTGAAAAAGGTTTGAGGGACATACACCATATGATATTAAATATCAAATATTTGTTTTAAATTCATGGTGTAGATCCTTTAATGTAATTGCACTAAAAAGGAGCATATAGAAAGATGCCAATAATGCAATGCGTACAACAATTTTCTTCAGATAATTGTCAACAGAATTAGAGGCAAAACTCAAAATGCATATTCAAAAAAACGCAATGGCCAGTATTACTCTCGCCGTCACTTGTACCTGCAATGTATGTGAACGGCAGGCTCTCAAAGCCCTTGCACGTCTCGGAGAATGGCGTGACGACGATCTCGTAGGTCTGGGCACAATGCATGTCGGGCATTTCGCACGTGGTGTCGGACGAGCTGCAACGCTTGGTGTCACCGTCTCCCCCTCGCGCCGACACATTGTAGCCCACCGCGCCGGGGCTGGCCAGCCAGCTCACCACGCCGGTGTTGTGATCACACTTCAAGGCGACGCTGACGTTCTCCGGTGCACAAGGGGCTGATGGGGGAAAACAAAGGGCATAGCGCTGCGTGTCAGTAAACATCTATAAAAACAAACATAACAACAACAACTACAGTACAGTACAGTATAGACACGGCAAAGAACCTTTGTATCCCACTGGGTTTGACAAAGGCTTGAAGACATAGGGACATATTTTCGCCGGTGCCTTACCCATTATCCCGAGATTTCTTTGCCATTTTTCACTATTTTAAAAACATTTTCAAATAGTTCAACTAGCCAATCTACATCGACACGTTGTGAGCTTGTAAATTGGCTATTTGAACTATTGGAAAATGTTTTAAAAAAATAGTTAAAACAAAATGGCAAAGAAGTTTAGGGATAATGGGTAAGGCACCGGCAAAAATAGGACCCATACTGTATGGTGGCATGCACAGTAAAATCCTCTGTGTTCATTTAGCTCAGAGTGTAGTAATGGACCCAAAGGGATCCGTGGGTCCATTGTTATACTCCATTGTTAACACTAAGGATTTTAATGTGTCTGTCAGCCTTTTTGAGTTTCAGAGTGTGTGTAATCAGGGGTCTTCAACAGGGGTTACGGGACCCCTAGGGGGTCCTCAGAGTAACTAGAGGGGGTCCGCATAAATCTTTGTGTGATGGCGGGAAACATTAGCCGAAGATAGCAGATCTACAAGCTCCCTGCTTCATCTCTCTCTTTCTCTCACCTAAGGGGTCCTTCCTTGGCCTGGGAAATACGTTGAAGACCCCCCTGGTGCGTAAATCAATTTAGTTACACACGAGGAAGGCCAACCACTTATATATACCTGTCTGTAACTGTGCTTGGGCGCCCTGGCTGCTGTTGCAGTGCGCGGCCACGGATCTGACGTTGACGTCGTACAGCGTGCCGCAGCGCAGCGAGGTGAAGGAGCAGTGCGTCTCGGCCGTGCTGCACGAGTCCGCGTGGTTGGCGGACTGGAGGTCGGTGTAGAAGCTGTCTCTGCCGAGGCTCTCGTCCCAGCTCAGCAGCGCTATGCTGGTCCCGCAGGTGTATGTGGACTCCACGTTGGCGGGAGTGCAGGGAGCTATAATATGGGAGAAACGAGGGAAGAGACACACATAAATACATAAATACATAAATACATACATAAAATACATACGCACATACCGACCCACGCGCACGCGCACACACAGATGGATACCCAAAAAGATGTACTGTAAGGCAAATGCATACGTACAGTACAGTACATACATACTACCAGTTGTGGGAAAAGTACTCACATTTTGTACTTATAAGTAAAAGTATCAATACTGCAATGTAGAAATACTCTGTTACAATTAAAAGTGCAGAATTCAAAATTTACTTGAGTAAAAGTACAAAATTATTGGTATCAGAATGCACTTAAAGTAAAAGTACTCATTGTGCCGAATGTCCCATTTCACAAGTTTTCAAATGTATACAAATCTTTTGAAAATAGCCGATCTACAAGCTCACAATGCGTCGCATCGCGACGCATTGTGAGCTTGTAGATCGGCTATTTTCAAATGGCCGAAATGTATATAGGGCTGAAGTGGTTAATGTATGTTTTGTAATAATGATCTACAACGTAACTAGTAACTAAAGCTGTCAAATAATTGTAGTGGAGTAAAAGTATAATATTTGCCTCTGAGATGTAGTGGAGTAAAGCAAAAGTATTGAAAATTGGAAATACTTAAGCACAGTACTTGAGTACATGTACTTAGTTACTTTACACCACTGGCGCCTATACTCATGTGGCCAAAAACAAGGTATTTCCACATTTAAAAAAACCCACCTGTGGTAACCTGGAAGGAGTCACTGGGAACACTGTCACACTGGTTTCCCTTGGCAACGGCGTGGCCGGTGTAGGTGTGGCCGCACAGCAGCTCGTCCAGAACGCAGCCCGCGCCGCCGGTGGCGGAGCTGCAGGAGGTGGAGTGAGCCATGGAAGAGGTGGCGTTGACCGCGAAGCCCACGGCGTCCGCGTCCTCGGCCCAGGAGATGGACGCGTGGTTGCTGGCGCAGTCGAGAGCGTGGCCGCTGATCACCGGAGCGCAGGGCGCTGACAAACGACAAAGAGAGAGGAAACGGTGGCACGTTTTGTCAACCATGGTTTTTCCGCTGCTTTTTGTTTAATTACTTTGTTTACAAGAGGACAGTTTTTGTCATAAAGTTCTGACACAAGAGAATCCAGGGTGTTTTAAGCCATTTAGACCGGGAACGCATCGGTGTCATTTTAAGATTTCTTTGGGCTATTCATAAATGGCAGATATGCAAGCTCATAGCGCGGCACCGAGCGCCGCGCTATGAGCTTGTAGATCTGCTATTTTTTTTTTCAATCACGAAAATGTGTGCCAAAAAACACTTTAAAAAAAAAAGCTTATGTTGCTATATCAGTGGTGCTCAAACTTTTCCACGTCATGGACCCCCGAAATGATATGTATTTGGCCGGCGACCCCCATCTCAAAATATGTTGTTCCAGGGACCCCCCCAGAAGCACAGATCTGAGTTAAAAAAATTTCGCTTTAAAACATATGTATATATATATATATATATATATATATTAAATGATTTGCAAAAAAAAATCAAGATTTTTCAAAAATCTACAAGCTATGAGCTTGTATATCTGCTTTCCCAATCTTAAAGGGTTAACAGGGTTTAAGAGTAGAGTAGATGTGAATTTCTTTTCTCCACATCTATTCATTGATCTGTAATCATTGATCTAACACACAATCCTAGAAATTACAAGTATAGCCACAGTACAGAATAGGTGCTGTGTTTTTTTTTTTACCTGTCTCTATCGTGGTACTGGCTTGCATGGTGCTGTTACAGGCCCCGTCCCCTGCTAGTACGGTCACGGTGTACACCTCCCCGCACTGCAGCTGGTCCAGCTCAGAGGAAGTGGGCAGTTCCTGCCTCTGGGCAGGACCTGCCTCTCTGCTGCGGACGATGATGATTATGATGAAATGATCATGAGTGACAATAATAATGTAATGCTTGGCTCCGGCGCTGGCCTCCCATGTCACCGTCACCACCCCAGAGCCGCAGTCTAAGTCCGCTGCTATACCTGTGGGGTCACAGGGTGCTGGAACAGGGGGAGGGGAGAAAAACAGGAGAGGTTAAATTGAAAGTCAATACTTATCAAAAAATAAGAAAAAATAAGAAGAAAAGCAGTGGTGGAAAAAGTACTAAAATGTCAAAATGCACTTAAAGTACCAAAAGTAAAAGTACTCGTTATGCAGAAAAGGTCCCATTTCAAGTTCATTACCAAGTTTTCAAATGTATAAAATGTATAAAAATCCTTTGAAAATAGCCGATCTACAAGCTCACAGTGAGCTTGTAGATCGGCTATTTCAAAATTGCCAAAGTTTAATTAGGGCTGAAGTGGTTTTGTAATAATAATCACAATCTACAAAGTAACTAGCAACTAAAGTTTTCAAATAATTGTGGTGGAGTAAAAGTACAGCATTTGCCTCTGAGATGCAGCGGAATAGAAGTAAAAGCACTGCAAATTGGAGAAACTCCAGTAAAGTAAAAGCACCTCAAAATTGTACTTTAAGTACAGTACTTGACTACATAGTTACTTTCCACCATTGAAGAAAAGAAGGGGGAAAAAAAAACCTGTTTATTACCTGTCTTCACGGTGGCAGTAGCGCTGACAGCGCTGGTGCACAGGTCGTTATGGGCGACCACACTGAAGCTGTACTCGTGAGCACAGTCCAGGTCGGGGAAGGAGCACCCGTGGGTGTCAGAGGTGCAGGAGGCGGAGAAGCCTCCCGCTCCCACCAGCGTGCCGGTGTAGGACAGCGCTCCCGGCGTAGCGTCCCAGGAGGCCGACACCGTGTTAGAGGAACACTCCAGAGCCAAATGGACATTAACAGGAACACAAGGAGCTGAGGGAGAAGAAAGACAGAGCGAGAGAGAGAGAGAGGGGAGGAGGGGATAAAACAAATGATGAGCAAAATGATTGGGGGGATTTATCCTTTTCAATGAATGAGACCCAAAATCACAAATATTTTTTTCTGAAATTATATGATCAATTATATTATTATTTATCTGTTTATCATTTCCTTAACCTTCCATCTAAAGCCTTATTTATACAAGTCATATGACAAATACCCAGTGGTGGAAAAAGTACTCAAATGTTTTCTTTAAGTGAAAGTATACTGCAATATAGAAATACTCTGTTACAAGTAAGTCCGGAATTCAGTAAAAGTAAAAGTACAAAAGTATTGGTATCAAAATGAGTACTCATTATGCAGTTTCCAAATGTATAAAATGTCTAAAAATATTTTGAAAACAGCAGATCTACAAGCTTACAATGCGTCGCATCGCATCGCATTGTGAGCTTGGCCGAAATGTATATAGGGCTGAAGTGGTTAGTGTATGTTTTGTAATAATAATGAAAATCTACAAAGTAACAAAAGTTTTCCAATAATTGTAGTGCAGTAAAAGCACAATATTTGCCTTTGAGATGTAGTGGAGTAGAAATAAAAGTACTGAAAATAGGAAATACTCCAGTTAAGTAAAAGCACCTAAAATGTACTTAGGTACAGAACTTGAATAAATGTACTTACACCACTGCTTATTTATACACGTCATATGACGAATACGGAATACATTATATAAATTAGGCTTTTTAACTGTGTTGAATCTGCCAATGGAACCTACCGCTGGAAACCATCCGTGGTTCACTGTTGGGTCCTTGGCAGGTAGTGCTGACCGCTCTCACGGTAATGGCGTACTCCTGTCCACATTGTACGCCGGCCACCTCGCAGTCAGAGCCGTTGGTGCTGCAGGAGAGTGTAGTGCCGTCCCTGGTCAGGGCGGTGACGCTGCAATCCGCCGCATGTGGTCCTTGTGCCCAGTTGACTGACATGTTGCTGCTGTTACAGACCATGGTGTGGGCCACGCTCCGAGGGGCGCAGGGTGCTGGGCAGGAGGGCAACAAACGCAAGGTTATTCAATTGAATCTTGAATTTTTACTTAAAGGGATAGTTTTCTTATTTTCTATCAATTACACACCCCATGAAGCCTAGAATTCATGGAGATTCTTTTTGTTTTTGTCGCATTCCTAAGCCAATACTTTGATGCTAATGTCTCCGGTAGGAGACTCAAAGTTGACACTTTGTGTCTGAAGACTGCATGAAGCAAAAGAGACCCTGATTCCTCTCACCGGTGAACTGAGAGACCGCCGGGCTCTGGGGGGTTTGGCAGGTTCCGTCCGAGGCCGACACGGTGAAGAGGTACTCCTGGTCGCAGTGCAGGAACTCCAGCTGACACCCTGGGGTCGCCAGACTCGCCGCCGCGTCGCAGCTAACCGTGTGTCCGTCCGTGCCCACCGCCGTGGCGGTGTAAGACACCGCGTTGGGGCTGGCGTCCCAGGCGAGCGTTGCGGAGTTGGCGGCGCAGTCCACCACGGCGCTCAGCTGCGCGGGAGGACAAGGCACTGCAGGAGGAGGAGGACGCGATGAGATGTGATGATTAAGGGGGGTTCGTTACATTCAGACAGGTGTAGCAAATGCTATGTATGTGCTAGTGGTGGAAAAAGTACTGAAATGTTTTACTTAAGTTAAAGTATCACTACTGCAATGTAGAAATACTCTGTTGCAAGTAAAAGTGAGGTATTAAGAATTTACTTCAGTAAAAGTACAAAAGTATTGGTTTAAAAATGTACTTAAAGTACCAAAAGTAAAAGTAGCCATTATGCAGAATGTCCCATTTCACAAGTTTTCATGTTTTCAATATTTTGAAAATAGCAGATCTACAAGCTCACAATGCGTTGCATGGCGACGCATTGTGAGCTTGTAGATCGGCTATTTTCTAATGGAAGAAATGTATAGGGCTTAAGTGGTTACTGTATGTTTTGTAATAACTATCAAAATCTACAAACTAACTGGTAACTAAAGTTTTCAACAACAAAAAGTGTAGTAAAAGTACAATATTTGCCTCTGAGATGTTAGTGGAGTAGAAGTAAAAGTACTGAATATTGGAAATACTCCAGTGAAGTAAAAAAAATACCTCAAAACTGTACTTAAGTACAGTACTTGAGTAAATGTACGTATAGTTACTTTACACCACTGTGTATAACATAAATATAAATGCAGACAAGAGATCCAAAATAGTTCCCCGTCATCCCGTCTTTACCTGTGTTTAGGGTCACAACGGCGCTCTCCGCAGTCGAGCAGTCGTCGTTAATGGCCACCATGGTGACGCTGTACACCTGACCGCACATCAGCTCCTGCAGGGTGCACGTGGTCCCGTTGGACGCGCACTCCGCACGATGGCCGAGGTCGGCCAAAGCGGTCACCGCGTATCGCTGGGCACCGCGGCTGGCGGTCCAGCTCACCTCCACGGAGCTCTCGCCACAGGTCCTCTCTGCCACCAAACCAGTGGGCACACATGGCACTGCAGGGGGGGGGGGAGGAAATAACCAGCTCAGTCTAATCCGTTTTAACTCGAGTAGGAAGTTGATTTGATCACAAACGCAGTGGTGGAAAAAGTACTCAAATGTTTTACTTAAGTAAAAGTATCAATACTGCAATGTAGAAGTACTCTTGTTACAAGTAAAAGTCTATGTTTGGGTTAAAAGTCTATTGACAGGTTAAAGCACTATATTGTGATAGTAATCATTGCTATAGAGTGTTTGTTCAGTGACAGGGGGTCTCCCTGTCTCTCCAGCTCTTTGATAAACAGAAAATACATGTTCAGGTACAACATTTCAGCCAATCAGGAGAGAGTACCCATTTATTTATCAGCTTCATTTTTATAGTGTTCCAGTTCCAATTGTGTCTTCTCATTTCTTTGTGTTATCACTTTAATGTTGAATCAGTCTCCTGTAAGAGTTCTCTATCCTGATTTGATCAAATCGCTATCCTGACCTGAAAATGCATTTTATGTTTAAAGGAGACGAGTGTTACTTGAACAAACACTCTATAGCAATGAGTTCTATCAGAATATATAGTTATTTAACATTTAACCAAAGAAAATCACTTACCCTACCTTTAATTTATTCATTATGTCCAACGTAAGTAATGTGTTACAAAACAACAAATCCTCGGGGGGAAATGGTAACAGCGGATAAAACACGAAATGTTCTTTTACCTTCCCTGAAGACCACTGTCTCACTGGGGAGACTGAGACAGGTTCCGTCGTAGGTCTTCACCGTTGCGTTGTACACTCCTCCGCAGCCGTCCAGGGTGTTCATGACGCACTGGGCCTCGCTGGAGTTGCAGTACGACATCTCGCCCTCGCTGCTGACGATGGCGGTGGTGTAGTGCTCGGCGTTGCTGGACCCGTCCCAGGCGATGGTCACTCCGCCCGACGCGCAGTCTACGCTCGTGTGCACGTTGCTCGGCCCGCAGGGAACTGGACGTGGCATAGAGAGAGAGAGAGGAGGAAAAAAGGAGGGTTCAGTCCAGAGAGATTTAGACAGAATGACTCTGTCGAGAATGCGTGATGTTTCTTTGCCCATTGGCTCTGGCCCAGTAAGAGATGTAAATGTAATTAACCCATTAAGACCTGAGGCGATTCTTAAAAATGTTTTCTAAATCCTAACAGTTTTTTGAAAAAAAATCTGAAAAATATTTTTTCACGATTTTTCAAAAATAGCAGATCTACAAGCTCGTAGCGCGGCACTCGGTGCCGCGCTATGAGCTTGTATATCTGCTATTTTTGAATAGCCAAAGAAATCTAAAGTGACACAGATGCGTTCCAGGTATTAATGGGTTAACAGACAGCTGAGACTTTAATCCACTGACATGGATTTGAGTATATTCTGAGAATTCAGATTTGTATTGTTGGATTATTGCTTGATCAAACTCCATGAATTATGAGATGTACAATTATGAACATATATATATTATTGAATATAAAGTTTGATGCTGTTTGCACTGCAGGCCTCTATACATGTATGTAATCAAGGTATAGCCTACAAAAGAGAGGAAAACAAGTAAACAGTCAACTTGAACTTGAACTTGGGGGTATCCCCAGTCTGTAAATGTTGTGTCTACAAATAGAACAAAGCTGACAACGCATTGTCAGCTTGTAGATTGGCTATTTTCGGTGCGAGACACCAGCACGCGACTAAGTATAAATCAGGGTTAAACGTATATAATATATGTGTTCATAGAGGAGGTGAACGATCGTCTCACCTGAATCCATGTGGATGGCTGTGGAGGGCATGCTGTCACAGATGCCGTCGCGGTGGAAGACGGACACTTTGTACGCCTGGCCGCATTTCAGGGAGCCGATGGTGCAGTTGTGATTGACGGTGTTGCAGCTGAGGAGGCGGTCCTCCGCGTCCTCGATGGTGGCCGTGAACGAGGCCATGTGTGACTGGCCCTGCCATGTGATCAGAGCGGTGTTGGCCTCGCAGTCCAAGGAGGCTGCGACGTGGTCCGGAGGACATGTGGCTAAAAGGGACAAATGGAAGAAAAAAAAACACAGTTAATATACCGTTTGTAACCACACTGTAAAATCCGGAGTGTTAAAGGAAAAGGTACATTCCATATGCTCAATGACGTGTAACAACACGTTTAATGTCATCGCTTTGCCGTAATTTAGTGGAGAAATACACGGAAAACGTAGTTTTGTTTGTCACAACCAGTGAGCCGTACCCGTTTCCACGCTGACCGAGGCGCTGTCGGTGCTGTTGCACTGGAGGTTGGAGCCAATGACGTAGGCCGTGTAGGCGGAGCTGCAACGCAGGCCCGTGACCTGACAGCTCAGGTCCATGGTGTGACACGTGTGCACGGTGCCATTGGCGTCGACGGCCGTGCCGATGTAGAAGAGCACGCCGCTGGCGATCTGCCAGCTCAGAGTGATGGAGTCGGAGCCACAGTCCATGGTCGCCGAGACGTTCTGGGGTACGCACGGTTCTGCAAGGAGGAGAGGAGACGGACGAGAAGAAATCAGGATTCAACCCACATCCATCCCTTAACTGTTTTTTTGTTTTTTGGACGACCTTTGACACCATGAACTCTAGCATCCCTATATTCTTGGAGCGCACGTTCAGTGAAAACAGCCCCACAAAGCAACCACAAGCCCACAAAACGTTGTGAGCTAGCGCCCGGGTACCACCAAGTGGTCCTTGAGGGGGTTCCGGGTGGTCCCCAGCTAAATGATGAAGAGTTGGTAACCAAATGAACCCTGTGTAAAATGAAACCAAATGGACCCGTAATTTACGCTCTCAAGAGTTAAATTATTGTTAAACACCTGCATTACTTAATCAAATAATTGTTATTTTGATCAACGTTTGCCTGATATTAGGCTCCTAATGGTACCAACATCAATACAGCATGTGGAATTGTGGACGAAATCGTATCCAACAAACAAAATATTCGATGTTTTGGGTCTGAGAGTCTAAATCTCGTCAAACGGTGGTTCCGTGGCTCAAACGGCGAATAAATAACGGACCTTGATATGAAATGGGTTTGAAAACCACTGGTGTAGGACGAAGACAGGAGGGGGGGCCTAGCATAGATCCCTGGCGTGTTAAAAATTTAAAGAGGTGGTGCCATGTTTTTGCACTTTTTCTGTTTTTCATGTGTCTATGAGGTTGATAGAACTTCATTAAGCCCCCCGGTGGTGTTTTTATGGTGTTTTATGTCTTCTCTGACTATTTGGAGTATTTTCCTGGAGGCTGAAACCTTGAGGGTCAAATGTGCCAATAGAGAAACAGCGCTTTAGTGACATCACAAAGCCCACACCCTCCCCCTCATTATCATAACACAACAGGTGTGGGCATGAGGAGGAGGAGGGACTAGGACAGGTGGGTGGTGCTAAGGTGGTGGAGGAGGTGCTAAGGTGAGAACCAGGTATACTTAATGCACTGGTGGGAGTGTCTACATAAAAACAACATTTTAACACTTACTGTACACTTTTTTTTTGTTGAAAAAAATCCTTACATAATAATAATACCTTATGATCAGGTTTTAGGGTTGAAAAATATCATGGCACCCCATCTTTAAACATCTGCATTACTTAATCAAATAATTGTTATTTTGATCAACGTTTGCCTGACAGCATGTGGAATTGTGGACGAAATCGTATCCAACAAACAAAACATTCGATGTTTTGGGTCTGAGAGTCTAAATCTCATCAAACGGTGGTTCCGTGGCTCAAACGGCGAATAAATAATGGACCTTGATATGAAATGGGTTTGAAAACCACTGGTGTAGAACGAAGACAGGAGGGGGGGCCTAGCATAGATCCCTGGCGTGTTAAAAATTTTAAAAAATAATAAAGAGATTTGTAAAAAAAAAAAAATATGTATTTGTGACAACTGCAAAAAACACATTATTCCATCATCAGCAGAGATGTCCCTTACTTGTCTCCGCCACGTGTCCCAGGGTCCTAGCGCTGGCACATTCGTCGTGGAACGCCGTGATGTGGATGGTCAGGTGCTCGCCACAGTGGACAGCGGGCATGGCACAGCTGTTGGTGAGCGAGCTGCAGGTGTAATGGCTGCGGTTCCCCTTGTTGCCCCAGGCGTCCACGGTGTAGTTCACGGCGCCCTCGGCGGAGTCCCACGTGCTGGTCAGCATGTTCGACAGACAGTCGGCCGAGGTCTTCACGTTCTGAGGCATGCAAGGTGCTGGGAGGAGGGAAAGAAATGTGATGTAAACTATTAGCAGCCGAGGGCACGACAGACATGTCTGTGAAGCCTAAGACAGAAATGAGCTGAAAGTTTTTACACAAAGCAAAGCATAAATCTAATGATGATAATAAAATAATAGTTGGTGTTGCGCTCTGAAAATAGCAGATCTACAAGCTCACAACACGTCGCGGTGCGACGTGTTGTGAGCTTGTAGATCGGCTATTTTCAGCATACAACCAAGTGTAAAATCAGGGCATTACAAACGCCATCAAGGCACCGCCAAAATACATTTCAGTCGACTAAATCAACTGTAGATTTAGTCGACTAAAATCTTATGATATTTAGTCGACTAAAACTAGACTAAAACTAAAACATTTCAGATGACTAAGATATGACTAAAACTAAATGGAATTTGATTCAAAAGACTATGACTAAAACTAAACCAAAATTTGCTGTCAAAATCAACACTACTTGGTTGAAGATGGTCATATATTCATGACGTCATTTCGTGACCTTATCAGGTTTTGTTATAGAATTCCTACAGTTTGATCACACTATATCAGCAGTCAGATATATAAATGGATGTTGGAAAAAGCAAAAGCCTAGCAAGGTGCCACTTCTGATTTTGGCAGACATGCCAAAACCAACCAGCAGAGGGCACTGTTCGAATACATTTTCACAGAAAACACATCATGACACAGAAGAATAAAAGCCGGCAGTTTTAAATCATATGCAAATGAATAAAGTGTTATATACCAGTGTGTATTTCAACCTCCTGGCTAACTTGGCTGTTACATTCCCCGCTGACAGAATACACGTTGAAGGTGTAGCGCCGTCCACACACTGTGTCAGTGAAGAAACAGGAGTTGTCTGTGGTCATGCAGTTCTGTACCTCTCCCTGTGAACACAGACACATGCAGTACAGTCAGTGGTGTAAAGTAACTAAGTACATTTACTCAAGTACTGTACTTAAGTACAATTTTGAGGTATTTGTACTTCACTGGAGTATTTCCAATTTTCTGTACTTTTACTTCTACTCTACACTAGATCTCAGAGGCTTAGATTATTAGATTATTATTACGAAACATACATTAACCACTTCAGCCCTATATACATTTCGGCCATTTGAAAATAGCAGATCTACAAGCTCACAATGCGTCGCCATGCGAGGCATTGTGAGCTTGTAGATCTGCTATTTTCAAATAATATTTATACATATGATACAGTACCTTGTGAAATGGGACATTCTGCCTAATGAGTACTTTCTACTTTTGGTACTTTAAGTACCTTTTGATACCAATACTTTTGTGCTTTTACTCAAGTAAATCTTTTATTCTGGACTTTTACTTGTAAAGGGGAATTTCTGCATTGCAGTATTGATACTTTTACTTAAGTTAAACTGTGAGAACTTTTTCCAACACTGGTCATTTTGTGATGTAAAGTACTTTTTGTCATTTTGTATGTAATTTTTGCATGTCATTTTACATGTTTGTGTGCTAATACCTGAGAGTCTCTTGATGTGGCCAGGTAATGGTCTGTGTGGTTAGTGTGTTCCCACTCAAAGATGATGACGTTACTGGCGCACTCACGGTACAGTGGCCTGATAGCAGGAGCACAGGGAACTGTAGGAACAAAAAGAAAAGATTAGATAGATAGATAGACAGACAGACAGACAGACAGACAGACAGACAGACAGACAGACAGACAGACAGACAGACAGACAGACAGACAGACAGACAGACAGACAGACAGACAGACAGACAGACAGACAGACAGACAGATAGACAGATAGATACAGTAGATAGATAGATAGATAGATAGATGGATAGATGGATAGATAGATAGATAGATAGATGGATGGAAAACAATAACGGGTACAGGGTGAGGAAAACAATGGAGAAACCAGGTCAAACAACGACATCAAAGCCAAAGCGTCACAGAAACTTTTCCAGGTTAAAACGCCCTGATATTGAAGATTACACCTCGGCGCTGGCTTTTCACCGTGTGAGGTTTCAGGTTCTGCGCTAAACACAGGCTTATTCTTAACTGCCCGAGTACAACACAATATGATATAGACAGTGGAGCTCAATGGGAGACCCAGTTCTCAAAGCCGTGTGAGACTCACGGCTGAATTCGCTAGTCGGAACAAAAATAGAAAAATAGGCAGAGGTAAGCCACTTATTCCCACATGGCTAATGATGTGTGTGACCTCAGCAATATTTACCCTAAATTTAAAGCAACATGGCTTTGAGTTCAATGAGTGTAAAGTGGTGCAGCACAACAAACAGCTATTCTCATGTGGCTTTTCACCTCGGGCGCCTTCCACAGAAGTAACAAAAGGGATTAAAGTTATTTATCTCAAAATTGTCAACTTTGCATTGAAAAGTGCAACGTATAGGGTATCTAAGCCTCAGTAGTGTGTGTCCCACACCTCAGTTTGAGAATGAACCGAAGAGGTAGCCCCTCTCTGTATACCAAGTCCTGTGTGAAAAAGGTTTTTAGAAAACGCGAACAAAAATGGCTGAGAATCGCCGATCGGATAACCAGGGCTTATGCGTTTTACAATGACTTTACCGTGACAACTAATTATAGACATTTGCCAGGGGCAGATTGCACTCGTTTTTCATACGAGACAACTCGAACAGAAAATGACTGCTTCTCTTGTGTGAAACTTATACCAAACAATAAATATAGTACCAAGTATGTTTAATGGCTCTAAGGCACACCAAGACCAGTTCAAAAAACAATTACAAGACTTAAACACCATCTGAAATGATGTTATCCAATATGTCATCTCCATGCAGCAAGATGTCCCTGTGTTTCTTTTACTCAGGCTTCAAATGTTTATACACTCCATATGCAGTGGTGGAAAAAGTACTTTTTTCTTTTTTTACTATTTACAATTTCTTTTACGAAAATAAAAGATCTACAAGCTCACAATGCGTGAGCTTGTAGATCAGCTATATTCCAATGGCCGTAATATATATAGGGCTGAAGTGGTTAGTGTGTTTTGTAATAATAATCTAAATCTACAAAGTAACTAGTAACTAAAGTTTTCAAATATTTATAGTGGAGTAAAAGTATAATATTTGCCTCTGAGTTGTAGTGCTATAGAAGTAAAAGTACTGAAAAATGGAAATACTCCAATAAAGTAAAAATACCTCAAAATGTTACTTAAGTACAGTACTTGAGTAAATGTACTTTAGTTACTTTACACCACTGTCCATATGAAACTATCTTCAGTCGTACACGAGTCACCACAGCTTAGTGATGCAATGCATGGTAGCTAATGGGATAATAATGGATAAATAAAATCTCCAATGTTTGTTATATGTGCTGTGAGAAGAGTTAGGTTAGAAGTCGGAGAAGGAGATGGAGGAGGTTGTCTGTTTTTTTTGTCACTGTATCTTATGGCTGTATCTCACCGGTGTCGAAGGTGGTGGAGGTGGCGTTGACGATGCTCTCGCAGCTCTCTGACAGGGGGGTGACATGCACCACGATGCTCTGGCCACAGCCCATTCCGTCGATCTCGCACCAGGTTCCTTGGCTCGTGCAGCTCAGCACCACTCCGTCGTTGTCGATCGCCACGGCTCTGTAGGAGTCCGCCCCGAACACGGGCGACCACGACACATGTGCGGCAGCGGTCGAGCAGCTGTAGTCCACCGATACCGACGTCACTGCGCTCAGTGCTGCAGGTTAACAAAGGTCACATGCTGTGTGAACATCAGTGGTGGAAAAAGTACTCCGATATTTTTACTGAAGTAAAAGTATCAATACTGCAATATAGAAATACTCCGTTACAAGTAAAAGTCCGGAATTCAAAATTTACTTGAGTAAAAGTACAAAAGTATTGGTATCAAAATGTACTTAAAGTACCAAATGTAAAAGTACTAAAATGTTTGAAAATAGTAGATCTACAAACTTGTAGATCGGCTATTTTCAAATAGTCTAGGTATAAAATAGGGCTAAAGTGGTTAATGTATGTTTTATAACATAATAATTGATAATTGCAAAGTAACTAGTAACTACATTTTTCAAATAATTGTAGTGCAGTAAAAGTACAATATTTGCCACTGAGATGTAATGGAGAAGAAGTAAAAGTACAGAAAATTGGAAATACTCCAGTAAAGTAAAACTACCTCAAAATTGTACTTAAGTACAGTACTTGAGTAAATGTACTTAGTTACTTTACACCACTGGTGAACATGCCCCTCTGTTTGTGACAACAAAAATGCTACAGTCAAAAAAATGTTATCCCATGTGTGTCCTTTTGAAAGGAACCACTCAAGAAACGAAATGCAAGTAGGCCAAGTATTGTATTTGTTCTTTTCTTAATTTCACTCTATGTGATATACTAACTAAACGGGGCACAAAATGGCTCAGAAAGTCAGAGCCATAGAGAGCCCTGGGCACACTTTTGCCCAGGTGATAAGTTGTGTCGCTCTACCTTGCGTATACTTTCATTTAATCGATTCGACACAGACCTCAGAACTGTTGCCCATGAATCATCGCCTCAAGGCAGAGGATAGGTGTATTCAAAAACAAATGAGAGATGAGGATAAGATGTATTTAAGAGGGCTAAAGAACAAATAAGAGAATGAAACTGAGGCGTACACTTTGCATGTCACAGTATGACAAATAGCTGTCAGGCTGGCCTACCATCTATGCTTTTCTCAGATTCATGTTTATGTAACAGTCCCTAACAACAAACATGTTGTTTCAGCCAACCAAATCCTTTACTCCGGGGGATTATTTTCCTCTATCTCTGAAAGGAGCATCCTGGAGTGAATAGCTGACCTAGATACTAATCACCAAGTTACTGATATTGACTTGGCCCCTGCCGCCGACTCACTGTTGGTGGTGTATACGTAGTCAGTGGATTCGCCAATCTCCAGGAAGGTGTTGACCGAGGACACGGATATCAGGTACGAAGAACACGGCTGCATGTCGTCCAGGTCCTTATGGACGTCCGTGACGTTGGCCCTGTACGGCGTGCTGCTGGGGTCGCCCAGGTCCTTGACCGTGATCCCGTATATCAAAACCCCTTCCACGGGCGTCCAGCTCACCCGCGCTGTCCGCTTGCCCGTCTGCTCAGCCTTGACCTCCGCCGGTGGCTGCACCACTACACATTAAACATAGGAATTCAGTTGAAAAACAGGAGAAATGCTATCCCAGTGCTGTTCTTAAGACAACAGGAGAGCTTGACTGATGTCAAATGATCATGAAGAACTTGACTGTAGTAGGGTATGGAGACATCAGATAAATGGCAGTATTTTAATGACACATGTTTCTCTAACAGAATCTGGCAGCTCACTCTATAAGCCTGAAAGCTGACATCAATATACAGTGCATAGATAGGCCCACATATTGATGCAGGCTATTACATAGGCCTACAGTATTTCATTAGTCAAGGCTATGTGTGAGTTAATAAATAAATGTTAATTTGCATTTACAACATTGCCAACTACTACTAATAATAATACTAGCCGAATAATAACAATAATAATAAGGGTAATAATAATAATAATAATAATAATAATAATAATAATAATAAGTGTAATAATAATAATAATAATAATAATAATAATATTAACTTAATAAATAATAACTATGGGCCTAAGTAGGTGTCCCATCTGTGAAAATAGCAGTTGCTTTAAACGAGTGGAAACGTGGGCCTACTAGACCAGTGGTTCTCAACCTGTGGGTCGGACCAACGCCGGCAAAGCGAGCCGTTGTGAGCTTGTAGATCGGACATTTTCACAATATGTATCCGTGGAACAGAGTCAAACTAAATGTAACGCCTCAACTCCTACAATTCCAAGTGCTTGTCAGGGTGGGTGTGTGTGTGTGTGGGGTGGGGGGGGGGTCCCCATTTTAAATATATGATCATTTGGGGGGGGGGGGGGGGTCGCGGCCTGAAAAGGTTGAGAACCCCTATACTAACAAGACCACCCCATCCCATGCCATACTGAAATTCAGTAGGTTTCTTGAATTTTGGAGAGAGAGGAATGGAATGGCTGGAACAACTTACGGGTCGCCTGGGACCTCACTCTGCTGCTTCCTCCCAGGCCGGCAGCGTTGGCCGTGTAGACGGTGAAGTCGTAGGTGGTGGACGGGCTCAGGTTGGACACCACGGCGCTCAGGTTGCTGTAGGACAGGTTGTAGCGCTCCTGCGTGGCCGTCGACTCCACTATGAGGTCGTAGCGGTCCGTGGAAGGCACGTGGCGCCATTGCACCTGAATGGAGGTACTTGATAGTGCCCTGGAGTCGGTTATCTGAGAGGTGTCTGGGACTGAAGAGGGATGACAACGGGGACAAGGTAGTAAGACCACTGATGATTTCCGTATCAAAAGCATGAGTGAGGGAGATATTATTCATTTTAACCGTAGGCTACGTTTTAGTTTTACTTTTGGCTGTCAAAAGCGGTGGGTGAAAAAAAGCTTGACTATACAGACATGCTGAATAATGACCCGAAGCAAATCACTGCCATTCTTCCACATAATCACATCCACTTTAGTTCAGACACACATGTACAGTGTTGAGTTCCTCCCTTAAGACAAATGGTGCAGCTCAGTGGTGGTAAAAAGTACTCACTTTTTTTATAAGTAAAAGTATGGATACTGCAATATAGAAATATACTCTTTTACAGTAAAAGTCCAGAATTCAAAATGCGCTTAAAAGTTCCAAAAGTAAAAGTAGTCATTATGCAGAATGTCCCATTTCATAAGTTATCACTTTTGAAAATTGCAGATCTACAAGCTCACAACACGTCGCATTGCGACATGTTGTGAGCTTGTAGATCTGCTATTTTCAAATAGACACGTTTCAAATAGGGCTGAAGTGGTTAATGTATGTTTGGTAAATATAACACAAATCAACAAAGTAACAAGTAACTAAAGTTTTCAAATAATTGTAGTGGAGTAAAAAAAAAGTACAATATTTGTAGTGGAGTAGAAGTAAAGGTATTGAAAATCGGAAATACTGCAGAGTAAAAAAATCTATCTATCTATCTATCTATCTAGATGGATAGATAGATAGATAGATAGAAGGAGTTCTCCTTAACGCTATGGTATTAAACGCTATGGTATTTTCAATCCTTTCCCCTGCGCAGCCTCTCGTCTTCAGTAAAAATAAAAACTACACTTTCGCTACTCATCAAAACAAAGACGGTTTTAAGATGTTGAAAGCCTACTTTCTTTAGTGGCAACACTCGGAGCCCCCCACCTCACGTCTAAAATACACTTTTTGGCCAGAAAAGAAAATATTTCACCTGTTTTTGGTTACTCCACTGCGCCCCCTACAGATGTGGTCAATGGAATTGTTTTATGAACCAGATTTTTCCTTCCGGTGAAATATTTTGTTTTCTGGCCAAAAAAATGTATTTTAGACGTGAGGTGGGGGGCTCAGAGTGTTTCCACTAGGGGAAATCGTCTTTCAACTCTATAAAACCGTCTTTGTTTTGGTGAGTAGAAAACTTATGTTTTTATTTTTACTAAAGACGAGAGGCTGCGCTACAGCGGGTGTGCGGGCAACGGCCCAAAAGTACCATAGCGTTAAGGAGAACTCCTTCTAACGCTATGAACCAGAGCTAGATAGATCGATAGATCGATAGATCTATCTAAATAGATAGATAGATACAGTGTTGAGTTCCTCCAGCTCTTACCTGTAGTGGCTACACGTGTATCCTGACAGATCACGTTGTAAAACTGGAACACTTTCACAGTCACAGTATAACGGGCTCCGGGTCTCAGACCCTTCACCACCTTCTCGGTGTCGACGGCGGGTAACGTCACCACGACGGGCGCGATGTCCGTCGAGTCGATCACCCGGAGGTCCAGGAAATAATTAGTAGCCCACGCGTTTCTGTTCCATTTTATGAGAAGCGACGAGGGTCCTGGAGACGTTATTGATGTAATATCACAACCTGAGTCTGGGAAGAGATGGAGAGGATGAGGGGTCAAGAACACTTTGAACTGAAAGCACAGATAAAAAGAGCTTCAAGTATTCAAACTTCTATATAAAAAAAAGATATAGTAATATATATACAATATATAATAAAAAAAACTAAAGTATTCAAACTTCTATAGGCCTATGAATATTAAATGGAAACCAAAATATGCAGGAAAAAAGAAAGAAAAAAACAGGTACATAATTTGAACTGAAACCACACATAAAAAAGAGCTTCAAGTATTCAAACTTCCATATAAAAAAAAGTATATAAAACAAAAGTATTCAAACTTCTATAGGCGTGCAGTATGAATATTAAATGGAAACCAAAATATGCAAGAAAAAAAAAACCCCAAAAAGAACAGGTGCATATTCAAGTAGGCCTATTTGGTAGTGTTTTTTCTTCTCCCTCTTTCTTGCCTATAATTAGCTAATCCAGCCTCTTTCATAGGCTAAAATGCATTTCAATTTGAACTTTGATTGCAATAGTATTGGAAGACTTAATGTACATTCTCCATGAAAGTTTCAGCAGCTGCACCTCCTTAATGTTTCTTAACTTTGCTGTAAAATGCTTTGCCACTTTTTACAATAGGCTATACATTTACCTCTTAACCACACTCTTACAGTTTGTCTAAAAGCCATTGATCTAAACTATAGTTGTCTTACCTTGTGCTTTAGTGTATGGTATCTGTAAACAACACATATAGAAAAATAGTTCAATTACATGCTGACAATATTCTAGTGTTAAATTGTATTATATGTTGTCATTATTCTCCATCAGGTCTGCATACAGCCTATGTTTAGTGAGAAAAGAAAAAAAGCCTCATATTTACCTGAGTTAGAGATACCAATGCTAACGAAAAACCTATTGCTCCCAACAATCCCATGGTCGACATTGACTGCCGCATTGCAATAACTTTAGTGTACAAGTGACTGTCCAATACAAAAGGTGTTCTGGATTCTTTTGAGCGATGCCACAGGTACTAGTGTTGCCTGGGAGCCAATCAGAGGGCCCCAAATGGGGACAGACTCTCCCCCAATAGCCCCAGGCAGTTGAGAGGTGGCAATGGTGAGAAGACTATCTCTCTCTCCCCCTCCCTACAAAGTTTCCATTTGACTCACTATAAGTCAGAGTTATGATCACCTCCAATTAGATTCGACAATAATTAACTTCACCCATCAAAGTACACAGAGGACAGTGTGTACAGTGTGTATTGTATACACATTGTTGTCTCAAGTGACAACATCGTAATTAGCATAATGTGATATTTTGGCATGGCTATTGTGCGTTATATTGAGCACATTATGTTTCTTTGATAATGTATATGGAGTTAGGGTAGTTATTGTAGTTAAAACATTGTTCCAGATGAATGCTTTTGTAATATTTGGCATCATTGCCACAGTTGTTGGTCTGTCAACTAAACTAGCCTAAATATGAAGCAGTAGTGCGTTCCTTGTCATATTGACTAATGGCTGGTTGACAATTTTATTTTGCAGAAGAATATTGTTTGAATGTGACCACTTCAGACTTCATGCTAGAATTTTGTTTACATTTATGATGTTGCAAAGTTTGGTATTGCTGATATTGTCCTCTTAAAGATATTTATATCAGAATGAATTTTGTGTTGTACCAATTTGTTGTGCTATATACCATGAGTGAAGCATGGCATTATCTTAAGGCCATAGCACAAGACTTTCACGTGACAAAAATGCCCTTGCTCAGGTGAAAACATCATTTGTGTTGAAAGTCAGTTGTCAAAAGCTAGTATAAATGTCTAGAGCAGGGTTCTTCAATGGTTTTCAGGCCAAGGACCCCTTAGATGAGAGAGAGATGAAGCAGGGACCCCCCACTACATATTGTATAACATTGTGTTGCAAAATGAACCTTTTCATAGATTTCATAGATGGCTTCATAGATTTGATTTGATTTGATTTGATTTATTTGCACAACATTTTTGTATACATTTACAGGACATGTTAGTTATTTCCGAGGGAAACATTATGTGATAGCTGTTGTGCCGGTGAGGTAAGAAACCCTGGGGGGCTTATGTGAGAACCTCACCGTTTACATTACATATAATAAGAGTTATTTAATATTAAAAACAAAGACAAACAGAAAAAACCAAGAAAATATAAAAAGTATATACATATACCTATGATAAAGGGTATAGGACAGTCTGACAGCACTATCATCAGTGTTGAGCAAAACCTCTGATGAAAATATTAGCTCTACAAGCTCACAACGTGTCACAGCGAAGACCCCTTAGGGGTCCCCGGACCCCCTGTTGAAGACCCATATGGGTTAGAACATGGCACTCTAAGTTATCCCTTGCGTACAGTAGGTCAAGGATCACTCGATCTCTAACCCAGAGAAACACAACCCATTTCTCCATGTAGTTCAGTGGTACACCAATTACCACCCATGCCCATAGGCATAGAACACTAGTCTCGCTTATAGAGTCATAGATAATGAAAAGGTTCATCAAAACAAGCTTTGCAATACAATATATATAATTAATTCTCTTAACAAATAGTGAGTGTGAGTGAACATTAATTATACCAGGAAACTGGTGTCTTGAGCAACCTAGAGGAACAACAGAAGACGATACCCTTGAAGAATAATTGGTTCAAGAAGACACACAGTACATGAGTTTTACATGACAGGAGATGACAGCAGTCTGACCAACTTTGATCCTATCTCACAGAGATTCTCTCACGTACTTGTTTAACCCATTAAGACCTGTGGCCGATTCTACAAAAATTTATGTTGCTATGTCAGTGGTTCTCAAACTTTTTCATGTCAAGGCCGCGGATCCCCATCTCAAAACATTTTGTTCCAGGGACCCCCCAGAAGCAAAGATTTGAGTTACAAACGTTCGCTTAAAAATATATATATATTCAAAGATTTGCACACATTTTCAAGTTTTTTCAAAAATAGCAGATCTATGAGCTTGCATATCTGTTATTTTTGAATAGCCAAAGAAATCTGAAAATGACACGTATGCGTTCCCGGTCTTAATGGGTTAAGGGCCACATTTTATGTAAGGACCTTACGTTGTTACCGACCTATAATCATGGCCCAACCCCCGGAAAAGAAAGACTTTTGCTGTTGACCTAACCCAGAATACAAAGTATTGCATAAACACCTATAACGGCCCTTATGGGATCGACAGTATCTCACTATAGCCTCCTTCCGTCTCCCTTCCGTCTCTCTCTCTCTCTCTCTCTCTCTCTCTCTCTCTCTCTCTCTCTCTCTCTCTCTCTCTCTCTCTCTCTCTCTCTCTCTCTCTCTCTCTCTCTCTCTCTCTCCCCCCTCCCTTTTAGTTAAATACTACACCATATAAAAATGACAATGTATATGGCTATAAAATTCATGCCCATTTTTCTCTCTGTTCATTACTTTATTCCTATCTCCATAACATGGGAACACAGAGAATGACCTGAACCAGAGAGATAAAGGGGAAGGGCGGGGCTGATTCGGTAAAGGAGACAGGTGCCACTGAAACCCAAGGCAAGAATGCAGACTTGGGAATTGGGACTCCATCTAAACAAGATACCACTTAACCATCCATGTCATGCCTGGAAATATTGCTAAGTTCTTCTTCAACTGCGTATAAACTGCAGAAGGCTTGAGACACGTTAGAATTTCTTAAATATTGAAGTTGAAATAATTTCTCAGAAAAATATAATCCCTCAGTGGACTGTATGTAGGCTAACATGCTAGGCTGAAAGGGATCTTTTATCACTTGAGAATAAAGGGCTATCGCCTCTTAGTTCCTGCACTGTGCGTTAGAAAGAAGGAAGTCAACATGAAAGTGGATATGGCCCACAAAACCCAGCCAGGGAAACCTAAGATGCCCTGCTTAAACAATGGGGCAATTTTGAATCACGGTGAATGGGACAAGTGATGTGAACGCCTTGATTTTTACATTGTATTTTTATGTGGCTGTGATACGGTCTTGCCATAGACACTTACAGGTCACAGTTACTGAACACCCGTATGACGCAGCATTCCACTCATTTCATTAAAGTCTAAATCATGCGTTAGATAAAAGGAGTCGTGTGACGTGTCACTCAACAAAAAGAACATTTTTAGCAAAAAATGTGATGTGTCAAACAACTTCTTTCGCAGTTGAAAATGTGTTTTTTTAGAGGCATGTCCCACACGACACCTTTTTCACCAAATCATAATTTGACTTAATGAAATGAGTGGAATGCTGCATGCTATATGGTGCAACAACACAACAGTGACCTGTAACAGTCTCTATTGCAGGACAGTATCATAACAATACAATGCTAAAATCAAGGCGTTCACATCACATCAAATATGAGGTAATTTGTTTTCTTTTTTTAATAAACCAGGTCTCCACATCAAACTAATCCAGCAATAAAGAACACCAATCTAGTGTCCCTTTTATCTGTATATCATTGACGGTTACAGGCAGTACAGGAAGAGAATCCTGCTCAGTATGAACATGTTTTATAATACATTCTATTTTTAATTGTTTTTTCTCCCATGATTTTGTAACCCATTTTTTCACCCATTGCCAATTGCCTATGTAATTCTGGGTGCTACTCTCCCTCTGCCAGCTTAGGGAGAGCCCAGAACTGAGCTCATGCCTCCTTCAATGCATGAGGAGCTCGCAAGCCGCTTCTTATCACCTGACAGGGTGGAGTTTCTTATTTACCGTAAGAAATGAATCTTACTGCTTCAAAATCTTGGAATGTCATTTTTTTTTTTTTTTAAGATATTTTTGGGGGCTTTTATGCCTTTATTTGACAGGACAGTAGGCTGACAGGAAATGGGGAGAGAGATGGGGGGGGTGACACACAGCAAAGGTCATCGGGATCGGGAGTCGAACCGCCGACACGCTGTAAAGCTGGATTACCAGCGTGTGTGGTATGCGCCTGGACCGCTAGGCCAGCGGACAAGGTGAAAAGGTTTTTGAATAACCAAATTAGTGTTCACTATTCTAAGTCTAACATTATCTAAATTACTCATAAGAGAGGCTTCATACATACATAAACGATAAATGTATGATAAATGCAAAGAATCCTTTTTGGCATTCATTTCTTAGTCATCTACAAATTCATATGAATGACCAGCTGTCTCATTCGATGCTGACAAGTTAAAATGAACTAAATAAGTTTGTGTCATATATTTTGGACTGGGAAGGCTGGTTCTATTTTTAGTTTTTTTTAAGATTATTATTTTTTGGCTTTTTGCCTTTATTGATAGATCACAGTAGGCTGACAGGAAATTGGGAGAGAGATGGGGGGGGGCGACACGCAGCAAAGGTCGACACGCTGTCAGGCTGGCATTGCAGCCTAGGGTACCTGGACGGCCCAGGCCAAGGCTGGTTCTATTGAATGAATTTGCCTTATCACTCGCGTGACTCGAAGCTCTGATCATGATTAAAATATAAACCGGATGTGGAGCCTCCTCCCCACTTCCGTTTCGTCTTTACAGTCGCGCAAATTTATCCTAATATAAATCAAAATAATTTAAGTATATTTAGCTTGCTGCTTAGAAGAAATGGAAATTAAGAAATAAAATGTAAAGATATTTTAAAATATATTTTCGTGAACGGAAGTGCCAGTTTCCTCTCTCGGATTTCGGGAGGTGTAGTTCCAGACTCTATATAGCATTCATAGATTGTGGAATAGTTGTCTGGCTACGCGAGACTGTGACAGCAGTGGTAACACAGATATGTGTGTGGGGAGGAATCAATTGGCACAATAATTTAATTGGGGAGAAAAAAAGGGGTAAAAATAATCGGCTTCTCTAAATTTAGAAAGAAGAAAAAAAGATAAAATAGATTTGGTTTAGAGGGAAAAAAATATGTGACCAAGTATAGACCCCTGGGGGATCACAAAGTATATAGGGTTTAAGTGGTTAACATGTTTTCAATATCATTTTCATGATTTATTTCACAACATTTCCTCTGAAGATATTAATTTCTCAAACAGGAAGACAGAAACTGGGAAAATGGGACACACATAGGTGTGTGCTCTCAACAAGTCTGAGTTGTATCATTTCCTTCACCATTGTATTTCCTTACAATTTCCTCCGCAAAAATATATTACGTAAACTATTGCATACAAGAAAGAACAGGGGAAACTGTTGCGCCCTTCTCTGTCCTTTGTTCACGGTTGACTGCAGGTGCGGTGGTCTCAAAAACATAAAGGAAAACTGGCAGAAAAAGACTCGCTCGCTGCATAAATAATAAGGAAAACTCCTTAGACAGAGACTTAAGAAAATAGAATGTATTTATTTTTAATTGCTCCTACAGTGCTCTGTGCTCATTGTGAGGGGTGAATTTAAAATAAGCAAACGTTTCGTTCCTGGGACCTTCGTCAGTGCTATATGGGTGGATCACACACAAACAAGTTGCTTTTATAGGGCTCCTGATCACAACTTGTTTCCAACTATTGCATACATAAAGAGGTGTGTGTGTGTGTGTGTGTGTGTGTGTGTGTGTGTGTGTGTGTGTGTGTGTGTGTGTGTGTGTGTGTGTGTGTGTGTGTGTGTGTGTGTGTGTGTGTGCGCGTGCGCGTGTGCGTGTGCGTGTGAGCATTCGTGCGTATGTGTACGTGTGTGTGCGCGTGAGAGTGCTGTTGTCTTTGCATGGGAAATATCAGCGTACGTTTATTTCCTTATGTTCCTCAAGGGTACTATAGGAACATCATTAGTTTATTCATCAGATGGGGCTGTTACATAAAGCGCACCCCGTTACATAAGTCTGTCTGCATGCCGAACCTCTAGTTTTGGGTGGGGCAAGCAATTAGATATTTTTTGCCACAAAGCACCACCTGCCTCGCTGAGTCATGTTCCTGGCTTGTATTAGTTGTAAATGGCACTCTATTCTCATGGGAGAGAACCACCATGCTATTATCAACCTTATATGGTTTAGACTTTACAGTGCTGTACGTTGGGGAAAATACTGAAACCATCTCTATTGTATTTGGAGGGAACATATAGCAACTGATGCCTGTCGTTGTGAACTTCTATACGTTTATGATGAGTTTACTTAGAACAAATACCCATACTTGGAACCCTGGGGTTGTTCCCTTTTAGTCAGTGGTGGAGTATACTCGGATGTTTTAGTTATGTAAAAGTAGCAATACCACAATATAAAAGTACTCTGTTACAAGTAAACTTACAGTAACAAAATATGTGTACTCCAATTTTCCAGAATTTGCAAACGTTTAAAAAAATAACTGATCTAAAAGCTCACAACAAGTCGCATCGTGACGTGTTGTGAGCCTGTAGATTGGCTATTTTCAAATGGCTGAAGTAAAAAAGAGGGCTTAAGTAGTTAATGTATATGTTTTAATGGCAAAAAGAAGTGGACATTCAGTGAAAATAGCAAATCTACAAGCTCACATTGCGATGCATTGTTTGTAAGCTTGGTGGAGATTTGGTGTAGAGAGAGTGTACACCCCGGGGTCAAAAGGGTATAAAGGGTTTTAATAGGGTTTAAGTGGTTAAAATACCTACATAAATACTGCATATAGCCTCAACGTAGGATAAATAAATAGTGGAACTATTTATCCAATTTATCCAGTCCAGAGGTGAGGTGAGGTGAGGTGAGGTGAGGTGAGGTGAGGTGAGGTGAGGTGAGGTGTGTATGTGTGTGTGTGTGTGTGTGTGTGTGTGTGTGTGTGTGTGTGTGTGTGTGTGTGTGTGTGTGTGTGTGTGTGTGTGTGTGTGTGTGTGTGTGTGTGTGTGTGTGTGTGTGTGTGTGTGTGCGTGCGTGCGTGCGTGCGTGCGTGCGTGGGTGGGTGGGTGGGTGGGTGCGTGCGTGCGTGCGTGCGTGCGTGCGTGCGTGCGTGCGTGCGTGCGTGTGAGCATTTGTGCGTATGTGTACGTGTGTGTGCGTGTGAGAGTGCTGTTGTCTTTGCATGGGAAATATCAGCGTACGTTTATTTCCTTATGTTCCTCAAGGGTACTATAGGAACATCATTAGTTTATTCATCAGATGGGGCTGTTACATAAAGCGCACCCCGTTACATAAGTCTGTCTGCATGCCGAACCTCTAGTTTTGGGTGGGGCAAGCAATTAGATATTTTTGCCACAAAGCACCACCTGCCTCTCGCTGAGTCATGTTCCTTGCTTGTATTAGTTGTAAATGGCACTCTAATCTCATGGGAGAGAACCACCGTGCTATTATCAACCTATTATAACCTATATGGTTTAAACTTTACAGTGCTGTACATTGGGGAAAATACTGAAACCATCTCTATTGTATTTGGAGGGAACATATAGCAACTGATGCCTGTTGTTGTGCAACTTCTATACGTTTATGATGAGTTTACTTAGAACAAATACCCATACTTGGAACCCTGGGGTTGTTCCCTTTTAGTCAGTGGTGGAATATACTCAGATGTTTTACTTATGTAAAAGTTGCAATACCACAATATAAAAGTACTCTGTTACAAGTAAACTTACAGTAACAAAATAAATGTACTCCAATTTTCCAGAATTTGCAAACGTTTAAAAAAAAAATCACACCCAGTGTGAAGTGAGCGGTGTTATTTAGAAACAACAGTGGTCATCACAGTGATGGAAGCTCACTTAAAAAAAAAGAAGGATTTTTTGAAGTGCGTGGTGCTATTTATAGGTTATTATTTCATCATGCGTCTCGCTAGCCAATCAAAGCAAAGGGTCTGAATAGAGTCAGCCAATCACGGTACGGCGAAAAGGGTGTGAATAGAGTCAGCCAATCACAGTACAGGGAAAGACGAATTCCCAACCCCACTTATAGGAGCGGCTACACCGCTCAATAACTGATCTAAAAGCTCACAACACGTCGCATCGTGACGTGTTGTGAGCCTGTAGATTGGCTATTTTCAAATGGCTGAAGTAAAAAAGAGGGCTTAAGTAGTTAATGTATGTTTTAATGGCAAAAAAAAGTGGACATTCAGTGAAAATAGCAAATCTACAAGCTCACATTGCGATGCATTGTTTGTAAGCTAGGTGGAGATTTGGTGTAGAGAGAGTGTACACCCCAGGGTCAATGGGGTATAAAGGGTTTTAATAGGGTTTAAGTGGTTAAAATACCTACATAAATACTGCATATAGCCTCAACGTAGGATAAATAAATAGTGGAACTATTTATCCAATTTATCCAGTCCAATTCAGGGACTTGTTTTAACAATTTCTTTGGACAACATGGAGTTCTATGACATCCGGATACTAGTGATATTTGTTTTTGGCAAGACAGACCATACTTGTCTGGCAAGTATGGTCATAGGCTACTGTGTGTTGACAATATGAAAACAATTATCAATTATGCTGGCCTTATGATACAAATGTGCCACTCAAAAATGGATATGGAGTGGATTTCTTATTCAGTCTTTTCCCCCAGTTTTCAGTCGATTTCCCATTCAGTCTTTATCTCTACCAGCTACCAGCTTATCTCTGGTATCTGGGTGGCACAGAGGAAAAGCCTAGCCTTATGAAACCAGACGAATCTGCCAGTGCAAATAAAAAAAAAGGAAATAGCCCTCGGTGCAGTGATATTAGTCTGGCCATGCCAGGCTAGGAAAAGCCACCGACACGGAGACTAGGGCTTTGAATCCTCTTCGGTGCATCTGGCTTCGCCGGGGGCGCTCCAATTTTGCCCGTGTTGCCGGTGGGAAGCCAGGCGGGGTCGACTCCTACAGGTTGGTCAAAATGCCTGTTCAGCCATGGCCGCAGCACTATGGGGATGGCGTGTGTTCCTCAATCTCCACGCGTGAAACTCCCAGTGAAACTCTTCACTGTCAGAGAAGCGGCTGGTGACTTAACTTGTATCGAAGGCTCAGAGGAGACACGTGCCTTATCCACTCCCTCCCACGTGGCCGACTGTAGGGGTTAACAGCAGTGACACTGTGTGTCTGTGCTTTCATTCAACAATTCTCCTCCTTCAGGCCATTCAATGGCAGTGTGCGGGACATCATAATTCCATTGCTATCTTCTACTGTCTTCTACTGTGGGTGACAATTGTTGTTGCAGATGTGCTCCACATCCCTTCTCTTATGACGATTCTTCTGTTGGTTCGTGTCCAGTTGCTGATGTGACACATTATTTGTGAGCTTGTACAGTAGCTCCGCTCTTTTAGTTGTTTTAGAAAATTCGTGAAAACATTGTATTTTTAAATAAATTAAATATAATGAATGACATGCCCGGCCTGGGCCGCTGGCGTAACGGTCCAGCAACTTAGGCTCAGTGTATGACAGCGTGTCGCGGGTTCGAGTCCCGATCCCGCCGGCCTTTGCTGCATGTCATTCCCCATCTCTCTCCCTATTTCCTGTCAGCCTACTGTCCTATCAATAAAGGCATAAAAGCCAATATATATATATACATGTATATGTATATGTATATGTATATGTATATGTATATGTATATGTATATGTGTATGTGTATGTATATGAATATATATATATAAATATAAATATAATTACATGCCCAAAATAGGAACGGCAGAAAGTGGTATAGAATTTAGAATTTGCCTCATAATTTACAAATGACTGATATAATTAAATGATAATTCATAACTTTTTTTAATACAGTTGGTCCTACTGATGCAGTTGCTGATCTCTATCAGACTGCACTGTACTGTATCTTAAGAATAAGAACTTATTTTCAGATTGCCAAATGTCTTCACACACCAATCTTGCATAACCACTCATTCATCCCAGCCCACATTGATGGAGTGTTCTTTGTCTGGAGGGAAAGGTGATAGTGCTTTATAGGTGATCTCTATATAGATAACAGGATAACTACATTGGCCCTGCAACCTAAAATCAAATTCAATCTCTTATCAGTCTAATTTCTTCCGTTATCGGCAAAATAGACATTGTCTTCAACGCATCATTCCCTAGTTTGGTTCTAAGGCAAAAGGGCATCACAATGTACAGTATGATCTCTTGTCTCTCGCTTTGTTTAGATTTTTCTCTCAAGGCATGAGTTCTGATAGAGATCAGCAACTGCATCAATAGGACCAAACTGCAGCCTCATACAGTATTTACAGTAGGGTTGCACAAGAATGACCTGGATGCTGACGTGTCTTGAGTCGGGAAGAAGGATCATCTAGGATAGAAGTGGACAAACTTATTCAGGAATGACCCACAAATATTGATCCATATGTATGTCTGTCGGATCCCCATGTAGCATTTATTATTGACAATTACTTGTTTGACTGCTGACAAAAGACATGTTTTAATAATTAATTGAATTCATTATTTAAAAATTATAGAAAGGGATAATGTTAAAATTGTTCTCTTTTTCTAGTTATTTATTTATATATTTATTTTTACATATTTGAAGAAAGTATATATGCTTTGAATTGTAATATATATTGTATTATTTATGTATTTACTTATTTATTTTAAGATTTATATTTGGGATTTGTATGTATATTATTTCAGATAGGGCAGTGTACAGGAAACCAAGGGTAGAAAGAAAGCAGACATGCGTTATGCACTAACTGGCTGAGCCAGAATGTGTCACATTCATTTGAATAACAAAAGTAAAAAAATAACAAACAAAAAAACACATTCAGATTCACATCTGAGATTAACTCACGTTCATATGAAATACCCGGTATAGAAAATATCTTCATATGCATTTAACCCACACATGACATGGTTGTATCCAACAAAACTGCTGCGCATCACGACACACAGAGAATAATGAAGCCCTGCGCCAGAGACTAGGTGTTCGAATATACCGCTGTCCATCTGGCCTGGCCGGGCGTCCACTTGAACACATCAATATAGTCATCAGTGATCTGTTCTATGATGTCAGTCATTTCTATATTATTTGGTCATACCTAATATACACAGTATATATGCTAATTTGTACATATAGTACTGCATCATCCTATGATGAATCGGAAATAAAATATGGAGATTTCTGTGTTTGTCTGGGACCTACTCGGAAACGTTGCAAGTCGGGAACTATGCAAGTTGGAAATGCATGCCCCACCCAATTATGCAATACCCGTTGTACCCATTGTACCAGTCTGTCTGTGTACCTTTTCTATATATGGAGTTCCGTGTCTAGGCCAGTCTATGACATCATATTGATGACATCAGTGTACTCCTTATATGGGGATTTGGAGATCCGCTGAAAATGTATGCCCCACCCAGCTATGCAATAACCGTTGTACCCGCTTGTCTTCAAAGATGGAGATTTCTGTATCTGTCTGTCTGTCTCCCTTTTATTATGCCCATGTATGGAGCATCCATGTCAGGCATGCCCAAAATATGGAGTCTTTAAGACATCATATTCATGACATCAGCAGACTCCATATAAGGGGATTTGGGTTGGATCGGCGGTTCTGGACAACCGCCTATCCATCCGAGTTGATGGCGGGCTAATCCGCACCACAAACAATCTTGTGTTCCCCGGCCCGGAATGGCATTGCCATTTCTCAATGTTGAGGTGGTGATTAATAAGCCAAGGCGGTTTTACCAGAGCCCTGTTAGTCAGCATTACCTGCTTCCACCTCTCACAACGAGGACGTAGGGTTGGATTTTGAGAGGCAAACATTATTTTTTTTGTTGGGGTGGCTCAACCGAGTAAGAGAACATACCATATATTTCACACAGAGCTGACCCCGGGTTTGAATCTGCCCCGAGGCACTTTCACTTTCATGGTATGCACTCTTACTCAGTGGGCCACCCCATTATTTTGTTTTACGCCGTGGATAATCTCGCAAACCTTTTTTAGCAGCATATGCTGGCAGTAGGCCAAGGTGGTCCACGTTTTTTTTTTAGGTTTTATGTTTTTATTTATTTATATAATTTTATAAAGGTAGCCAATGGGGGTTGGATCGGGCTTTAAACCTTGCCCAAATTTGGTGGGTGAAGAAACTTCTGTTTTAGAAGCATTTGCGGTGGACGATGGTGGGGCCGGACTCATCGTATTCCTCCTTGCTGATCCACATCGACTGGAAAGTGGCCAGGGAGGCCAGGATGGAGCCTCCAATCCAGACAGAATATTTACGCTCTGGTGGGGCAATGACCTTGATCTTCATGGTGCGTGGGGCCAGGGCTGTGATCTCCTTCTGCATCCTGTCACTAAGGCCCGGGTACATGGTGGTACCTCCAGACAACACGGTGTTGGCGTAGAGGTCCTTACGGATGTCCACATCACACTTCATGATGCTCTTGTAGGTGGTCTCATGGATACCGTAGGACTCCATACCAAGGAGGGCAGGCTGGAAGAGGGACTCTGGGCAGCGGAATCTCTGATCGCCAATGGTTACGACCTGTCCATCAGGCAGCTCATAGCTCTTGTCTAAGGAGGAAGAAGTGGCAGAGGTGGCCATCTCCTGCTCAAAGTCCAGGGCAACGTAGCACAACTTCTCCTTGATGTCACGCACAATTTCCCTCTCGGCTGTGGTGGTGAAGGAGTAACCACTCTCTCTCAGGATCTTCATGAGGTAGTCTGTGAGGTCACGACCAGCCAAATCCAAACGATGGATGGCGTGGGGCAGGGCGTAGCCTTCGTAGATGGGCACTGTGTGGGTCACACCATCACCAGAGTCCGTGACAATACCGGTGGTACGGCCAGAGGCATAAAGGGACAGCACGGCCTGGATGGCGACGTACATGGCGGGGGTGTTGAAGGTCTCAAACATGATTTGGGTCATCTTCTCCCTGTTGGCTTTGGGGTTCAGGGGGGCCTCTGTGAGTAGGACAGGATGCTCCTCAGGGGCAACTCGCAGCTCATTGTAGAAAGTGTGGTGCCAGATGTTCTCCATGTCATCCCAGTTGGTGACGATTCCGTGCTCAATGGGGTACTTCAGTGTTAGGATACCTCTCTTGCTCTGGGCTTCGTCACCAACGTAGTTGTCCTTCTGGGCCATACCCACCATCACTCCCTGATGTCTAGGGCGACCGACGATGGAGGGGAAGACGGCACGAGGGCCGTCATCTGAGGCAAATCCGGCTTTGCACATACCGGACCCGCAGTCAAAAACTAGTGCGCTGATTTCATCTTCCATAGTTGAACTTTGTCGAATGAACTGTGTCGAATAAACTTTGTCGAAGAACCTTTCAAGGTAACAAGCTTTAGGTAACTGGTATATAGCAAGGTTTTTCCTTTCATTTTATATATTTTTTTGCTGTGATGTAGACGTGATGTAGACGTGATGTAGACGTCCATAGTTGGTCCATAGTAATATATTTTTGCTGTGATGTCACTGTGATGTAGACGTGATGTAGACGTGATGTAGACGTCCATAGGTGGTAGTCTGATGTCATCAGTCATCTCCATATTTGGGCACGGCAGTGTAGGATGTCCATATTTGGAAAGTGCATAACAGGCATAGGGGAAACATGCACAGACTGTGAAAAAAACATAGTGTTTTTTTTTGGGCGGTGAAAGCGCCCCTATAAGTGAGGTTTGGAAATTTGTACAATTATCTTGGGCAGTGAAACCGCCCCTATAAGTGATTGGCCAATCACAATCTATTCAGGACTGTGATTGGCCAGTGTCACATGACACATGTGCATAGCCCTATATAAGAAACCATAACTTAAAAAAAAACCATAATATGGTTTTTTTTAAAGTTATGGTTTCGTCCATCATAAAGAGTGTTTCAATAAATGTATTTATCTTTTGTACATGATTGGTTGACTCCATTCAGTATTGTGATTAGCTAGCAAGACACCGCCCACTTCACACAGGGTGTGATTTTTTCTGTATTTTGTGATGATATTGAACTGTTTGGCGAAACTTTATATGTTTATGAATACCAATGGAAATAAGACCGCATGGACTATTTTGGACGTACCTTTTAGACAAAGTGTTTTAACTGTACTTGTGCTGTTTTGACATTTCTGCCTAATAAAATATTCAATCAATTTAATCAAAAAACTGAACCAGTGACCAATGGGCTACCTGAAACTGAAGAAGAGATGCCTGATGCAGCCCCTGAAACAGGAGAGGGCACACCCACAATGTTTTCAACATTGTGACTTGTAAAAGTTGATAACTAGCACATTAAGGTTTGTGTCTTTGATGTAGCAGTCTACTCTAGACAATAAGTCAACATGGTGCATTAAAATGTTTGTTTGGATTTAATGATAAATGCTCTTACACATCTTGGATTTTCAGTTTTTTAATGAGGATTTTTCAATATCAGCTTTTAGAATCTGACGGCCAAACCTAATGTTCAGCGCCAAGGAATCGAAGAGTGTTAATAAAGTTTTCACTAATTAAAGTCACACATTTTAAAATATTGTCATGTGAATAGTGAGATGAGCTGAGGGACTCATTGCCATTGATTGCAACTTGAGTACTGGTAGAGACTGTAAGAACTGATAAAAGGATAGAGCCTGGAATCCTGGATTGCTCATGGTTCAGGAAAGAAATGATCAATCATCCTGTGGCTTGGCACTCTCTTGGGAAGGGAAGGTATTGTTTGCAGCTGCCTAGGGCTGCCGTTAGTTGTGTTCCAGCGTCAGCAAGGGGGAGACCTGATGCCTCCTTTAGTAAGGGCTGGGGCTTTAAGAGTGCTGCTGTAACTGTCTTGCTTGGTTTCCACAGCACTCTGCACGTGAGCGCTTTCTGTGCTCCGAGTGACTTCTGTAGTACCACCCAAAGGTACAAAGCTGTGATACCCTGGGGAGTTTGACGGCGCCACAGGCTTAGACCCAGGCGTCAGAAGTTCATCTTGCCGACCAGCGAGTTGAGTAGGCTATACTACTCCTTTAACAATGTTAATTGTATGTAGAGTCCTGTTATGTGTCTCATGTTGTCAGGGGCAGGATTAACCTGAGACCAGAGGGAATTTGTAGGTAAATGGTTTCACTATTAATGGCAAGGACTCTATACTTAAAGGTTACAGTGTTACGGTGTGCAGCATGTGTGTATTTTTCTCTCACTCCCCCCCTTTCTTGCTATGTCCATATTTGGGCATAATCAATTTCCGCTGACGTCTCACGGATCTCCATATATGGGCGTATGATGTCAGACACAACAGAAACCGTTGGTACGATGCCAGTCAGCTATGATGTCACTATATTGTGTATTACTGGCGGCTATCTCCATTTATGGGCGTAATCTGGCCACCATATCTCCATATATGGGCATATTACAGATTTGAGCTAGCATATCCATATTTGGGCTGATAACGCATCGTTCATCAATCAATCAAACTTTATTTATATAGCACATTTTTACACAACGTTAGTTGACCAAAGTGCTGCACAGGTAAAAAGCAGAAAAAGAAAAGGAACAAGAAAATGTGCTCCTCGGAGCACAGGTCTCCGCCAGTACTGTTCCTGATTAATCCTGTCTTACCTATTTATATTACATATTGTCACGTGTCACTTGACCAATGTTAGCTTGGCTGATGGAAGCTCACTTCAAAAAATATAAATAATTTTTTGAAGTGACACCTATTTATAGGTTTTTATTTCATCATGCGTCTCGCTAGCCAATCAAAAGCATTGGTGACAACATATTGTCACGTGTCACGTGAAGCTTGATCAATGTTAGCTTGGCTGAGACGGGGGGACACACGGAAGGACAAGAACGAAAACATACTCTCCACCTCTGGCGGAGACAACAATACATCAAATCAGAAAAAGAACACAAAAAACACATAATGAGGTGTAAAAAACACATAGCATATTTTATGTTGTATAATTGCACCTATGTAGGTTTATACAGAGGGTAGGGAAGCGATTTGATAAGAGTTAAAAATGTATGATTGGATGTGGTTAAAGGCCAGAGAGAAGAGGTGAGTTTTAAGTAAGGTCTTAAAGATCTGGATGGACTGAGCAGATCTGATGTGGAGGGGGAGATTGTTCCACAGCTGTGGGGCTGCCACCGCAAAAGAGCGATCCCCTCTGGTTTTGAGGGGTAGGTTTGATGGCACAGTCAGCAGCGACTGGTCAGCAGACCTTAGTGCTCTGGGTGGGTTATGGGGTGTTAGAAGATCCCCCCTAGGCTACTATACAGGAGAGCACATAATATCAGAGACATTGTGGTGAAATCAGATCTACCTCCTAAAAAAAACCCACACTTTCCTAGATGACTTACCAGATGGTAATCGACGTTGTGGTTCGTGTGCCCAATGTCATTTTACAGAAAAATTCACCTTTTTTTATCACCCGTCAACGGGGCAAGAGATAAAAATAAGAGGCAAAATAACATGCACAACGAATAATGTAATCTATCTACTTAGATGTCCATGTGGGAAAGCGTATGTGGGTAAGACAACACGTGCATTAAAAACACGCATTGCTGAACACAGGAGTACAACACGTAATGGGGACGAAAAAAGCCCAATAGCTTTACATTTTAAAAAGGCACACCACAATGTCTCATCTTTAAGATACCTAGGAATAGAGAAAGTGCATCTTCCGAGACGAGGGGGAGATATAGACAATCTCCTACTGAGGAGGGAAGTATGGTGGATCCATTATCTTAAAACCATGGCACCAACAGGACTCAATGAGGACTTTGATATTAGGCCATATTTATAAACAAGCCAAAGAAGGGAGTTGTATATGTGTAGGTTATAAAACGTTAACTTTTCTTTTCCTTTTGTTGTTTTTGCTTGTAACTTGTGGTACACAGTGGCTATGATCTGGACCGGGTCAAAAGATATATAGTTTTTAAGGAGTATCTCTTGAGAAATGCATTTCATGAAATGTATTTTTTTGGAGGAATATTTTTTGGAAAATATTTGTCAGCAGATAGTAAGCTTAGTCCTTATTACCTGTCTGTTGAATCAAATGAATTGAGTTTTCTACTGTTTTTAATCTTTACTAAAGTCTTTTTTCTAAAAAATAGTTATAAAAAATCAAGAAAATGTTAATACTCTGTAAAATGTAAAAGATGAAATGTTGTCTTTTGATAAGTTGTCTCTTGACAAAATGTTGATCAAGTCTTGGTACCGCCCCTGATCACCAGGTGGGGCTGGTAACCAAAATCATTTGTTCCTGTATAAAAAAAAGAGGTCATTTCCTGTTCTTGTTTTTACTTGAAAAAGACCGAAAGGGTCGAAACGTCGTATCAGCTGTTTGTTGTGAAATAAAACCTGGAGCATCAAAGTGAGTTGCGAGCCATACCTTTGTTTTATTATTACTGTCTTTACAGTTTAAAGCTCAGCGCCAAGGAACGGAGGATGTGCGTTATCTATGTTTCTGAGTGTTAGAAGATCAGCCATATATGGGGGGGCCAGACCATTGATGGATTTAAAAGCAAATAATATGATTTTAAAATCGATTCTGTATTTTACCGGCAGCCAATGGAGAGAGGCCAACACTGGAGTGATATGGTCATATTTTTTGATACCTCTGAGAAGGCGAGCAGCAGCGTTTTGGACTAGTTGCAAACGCCTGATTAGGGAGAGGTCGATGCCATAGTATAGATGGGTTTCCGCGCGACGTCATCACAGAGCAGAATGCGCAATCTGCGCATGCGCGGGGGAGAACGAACCGGAAGCGCCATTCACTCTATTGTTATTTTCGGGATTTAGATAGGCATAATGCTGCTATTATAGGCATAATAGGCATAATGCTCCTATTATATACAAACAGATCCAACTTCCTACAAATCATTTTTATTGAGTAAAGAAGATATTACAAACTGCATCATTTAATCTACTTTCATTAAACCTGGTGAAGACCATTTATTTTAATGAATGTACAATGGCCAGAGATGCTGCGGGTAATAGCGCCCTCTACAGGCTCATCCCGCCACTGCGCGCGCATCATCCTCTCATGTTTACAAACAGGAAACCCATCTATAGTGCAATACAGTAGTCAATCCTAGATGAGATAAAGGCATGGATTACTAATTCAAATTGTTTGAGGGGGAGATATGGTTTGATTTTGGCCAGGAGTCGTAAATGAAAAAAGCTGTTTTTTATGACTGAGCTAATCTGTTTATCAAATTTGAAGTTGCTGTCAAAAATAACACCTAGGTTTTTTGCATTATTGTGGATATTGGAGGTGAGGGGGCCCAGGGTGTTGACAGGTGAGGTGGGGTGGTGTCCAAAGATGATGATTTCGGTTTTATTGTTAAGGTGTAGGAAATTTGCATTCATCCAGGATTTAATGTCATCTAGGCAGTTGATCAAGGGTGTGAAGGAATTATTGTTATTAGACGCAAGTGGCATGTATATTTGGACGTCGTCTGCGTAGCAGTGGAAGGCAATATTGTGTTTCGAGAGGATAGATCCGAGGGGCAACATATATAATAAGAACAGTAGGGGGGCCAGAATAGAGCCCTGGGGAACCCCACAGGTGAGAGGGGCTGCGGGAGAGGAGAACTCACCCAGCTGGACAGAGAAAGTCCTGTCAGTTAGATATGATCTGAACCAAGCTAGGGCCGTGCCAGAGATGCCAACTAGTAGAGGACCTGGCTAAGATATGTATGCACTTAATTTAGGAGAGAATATCTCAACTGTTCTTGGCTAATATGACCCCAGGGAACAACTTAGGAACTGTGACTAATTCTCTATCCGGGACGAAATACCCGAAAATGACCACGCCCTTTTTAAAATGACCATAACCGGTGCACTACTTCCAACATGGCTCTATCTGCTAAACCGTTGGAGCTACAGATTTACTGAGGCGTTGAAAATGTTCAGAATACTTATGTTTATGGAAACATAGTAAAGTGTAATATTTCTAATTTGATATTTTAAGACAGAACAGCTAAAAAACGCAAAAGAAACTGCCAACACATTACAGTCCAGGGCTATAGGAATAATTTTGTGTGAATCAGTCTAAAAGCACCTAAATTGATGTAACCCAGGGCATGCTCTAATGATTGAGCAAGGGTACCTGAGCCAGCAACGCTCTGGGTCATCATTGTGGCCAAATCCAATATGGCCACCACCTGAAAAAGGTTTTGGCTAAAACTTCTGAACCAGATGAGCTATAATTGAGCAAACTTGGTGTCTAAATCCTGTTTTTTGACAATTAGAAACATGTTGTAATGCTTATCTTTATGACTGGGTGTGGCTGGACCTATATTTAGCATATTTCAAGGAAATATAAGTTTTGCAAATTTGTTTCACTTACCTTAATCTTTGTCATTTTTGGCAAACTTGGTGTCTACTTTATGCTTTTTGAGCATTAGAAACACATTGGAATGCTTATATTTATGATTGAATCCATCTAGAGCACACTGACTTGCTTATTACAAATATGGCCACTATACCAAACTGTAACATATGTAACATGTAGGCCTACTGTAACATAAAGATTCATCCAGATTGAGTGTATACAGTAGTTGTAGGAATGAGTTAAGATCAACCTGGAGAAAACAATGTCATTTTATCGAAACAATATAATATGACTATAGAATCCAAATGATACAGCAACAGCCAGTACAGTATGCACATCAAGGCTCAGCATAAAGTGAATACTATCATAATAGTCAAAGGTGTATGGAATTTGAACAATATGTTCAAATTAGAATCAGAAAAGTTAATTGCTAAAAACAAATCGTTGCTAGGAATGTGTCTTGGCGTTACTACAACAACAGAACAGCAGAATCAGCAATAACTGATACATACTGTACCGTACTGCACCCGACACCCGACACACACACACACGCGCACGCACACACACACACACACACACACACACGCACACACACACACACACACACACACACACACACACACACACACACACACACACACACACACACACACACACACACACACAGTCCTTTTGATTCCTCGGGGTGATGACTGTTTTTAATGTCCTAATCATACAACATCTATATATGGAGATGCAACAGACTTCAGTTTTGCAGCATTTGCTGTGTCCACTACATGACTTTTGCAGCCACAGTGGAGTAGGATGGTGCAAGCTTTACTGGCATCTGCAAGATGGGTCCAGTAAGGTTCCCAGGTTCTGACATGCTGAATCAGTGCAGCTTGGGTGGGAGGAAGGTTCTCAAGGGACCTGGTACCATTTGACCAACATCAGCCTTCGCTGACTATGGGAAAAGGAGTGCAGGCATCTCAAAGACACTCTGGTCACCCTTACCTTGGAGCCTGAAAAGATCGACTTTCCATGTCCAAGGATTGGAGTATACTGTATGGTCATCATCATATACTGTGCAGCAAGAGCCGTGGTGGCCACAGCAGAGTAGATGAATCCTGACAGTGGCTTTTCTCAGTCCCTCAAGAACATTCCTCCCACCCAAGCTGCCCTGATTCAGAATGTAAAAACTGCTGCAGACCAGCTACTATTGGAATCAGACAACCTCCGTCCAACAAAATATCCCAGATTTCAAATTGGGCTGGTACTGGGACTCCATGACTAGTGTGAACCTTACTGGACCTATCTTGCCAGTAAACCTGTTGCTGTTGTAAACAACAATTCTATACACCTTTGACTAGTACTGTATGATATCATACTAGTCAATGGTGTATAGAATAGTAATACTATATAGTATTACATTTTATGCTGAGCATTGTTGAACACTGTATTAGCTGTAGCTGTAGGCCTATCATCATAGGAATTAGTTCTACTGTTACATCATTCTTGTTTCAATAAAATGACATCGTAAGATACATTGGTTGTTTCATAACATAGTGGCCATATTTGTGATAATCAAATTAGTGTCCTTTAGATAGATTAAATCAAAAGATAAGCATTCAAACATGTTTCTAATTGTCAAAAAACATGATTTAGACACCAAGTTTGCATTCATAGCTCAAAATGTGGTTCAAACGTTATAGCCAAAAACTTTGTCAGGTGGCAGACATATTGGATTTGGCCACTATGATGACCCTGAAGGTCGCTGGCTCGAGCGCCCTTGCTAATTCATTAGAGCATGCCCTGGATTACATCTGGGACAAATGTGGTGCTCTTAGATTGATTCGCGCAAAAATATCCCTACGGCCCTGGACTGTAATACGTTTTTAGTTTCTTTTAGCTGTTCTGTCAAATATCAAATTAGACATTTTACACTTTACTATGTTTCACTAAACATAAGTATTCAGAACATTTAGAGAACCTCAGTAAATCTGTAGCTCCAACGGTTTAGCAGATAGAGCCATGTTGGAAGTAGTGCACCGGTAATGGTCATTTTAAAAAGGGCGTGGTCATTTTCGGGTATTTCGTCCCGGATAGAGAATTAGTCACAGTTCCTAAGTTGTTCCCTGGGGTCATATTAGCCAAGAACAGTTGAGATATTCTCTCCTAAATTAAGTGCATGCATATCTTAGCCAGGTCCTAGACTAAACCTGATTTTCAAGTCGTGAGAGCAGGATTCTGTGGTCCACCATATCAAAAGCGGCCGAGAGGTCCAGCAGAACCAAAATGGCGGGGCTACCAGAATCCACTGTTAAAATTAGGTAATTAAAAACTTTTAAAAGGGCTGTTTCCGTGCTATGGCCCGGTTTAAAACCTGATAGAAAATTTTCATGTAGGCCATTGTTGGTTAGAAATGATTGTAGTTGGGTGTAGACTGTTTTTTCGAGGACTTTAGATAGAAAAGGTAGCTGGGAGATAGGTCTGAAGTTGGAGAGAAAGATGGGTCTAGGTTTTTCTTTTTGATTAATTGATGAACAACAGCATGTTTGAAAGTGGCTGGGACATGTCCTGAGAGAAGGGATGTATTTACTATTGATAAGAGGCTTGGGCCGACTGAGCAGAACACTTCTTTGAGAAGACGGGGGGATGCTATCTGTAGGGCAGTTTGTGGGCCGGAGATGAGAGACTATATGTCGGAGAGTGAGGAGATAGATACCAGTTTGAAGTTATCGAAAGCAGCAGGGCAGGGTGAAGGTGCAGAGGGTGGAGCAGTGAAGGTATGCAATGACCTAAGATCTGATATTTTGTCAGTGAAGAAGTTGTCGCAGAGAGTGAGTGATGGGGTGAGAGGAGAGATATCACGAGGATTGATAAGGGAGTTAAAAATATCAAAAGGGGTTTGTGACTATTGTTTGAGACTGTGTCGGAGATGAAGGCCGATTTTGCAGTTTTAACGGCTCGCTGGTAAGTAACCAGGCATCCGCGCAGGATTTCCAAACTAACATGGAGTCTGTCATTTTTCCAACGTCTCTCCGCGCGCCCTCTGGTGGTGTCGTTAAGCCATGACTAGGAAAGTGCCTTAGTGCGTGTTTTTCTGAGTGGAGCAATAGTGTCTAAAATGCAAGTGCATGTGGAATAAAAATTCAAGAGGAGTGCCTCCGCAGTGGGGATGTAATTTGTGCCCATGACAGTAGGCACAGAATCTGTTATAGCGCCACCATGTGGCCGACTGGTGTGATTCTTCTTTTAATAATTTTGCAATAAACTATTAACCTCCCCTCCAAGTCTTGTAACTGTAGCCCTTACGGTTTCCGAGAAAAAAATACTTGAATGGGAGTTTTTGCAATTCCCATTAAAGTGGATGGGGAAATTTAATGCACTAATAAATCAATATCAAAAAATCTATCCTGATGCAAATGGGCGTGGCCTATATGGGGAGTTGCGTCATGACCCAAGGAATCCAGGGGTAAAGATGTTTTCATTTTACGACCTACGGTTCAAATGTTATAGGCCAAAAGGTAAGGTGGGCTGTTATAGCGCCACCATCAGGCCGATTGGTTTAATATTTGTTTAAATAATTTGGCAATAAACTATGAACCTCCCCTCAAAGTTTTGTAACTCTAGCACTTACGGTTTCCGAGAAAGAAATACTTGAATTTGAGTTTTTTCATTTTCCCATTAAAGTGGATGGGGAAATTTAATGCACTAATAAATCAATATCAATTAAACTATGTAACCAATCTCTTAGCAAAGTACAAGCACAGGATTCCCGCTGAAGCCGGTCATTTTGACATATGGCATGAAATTGGGAAAAATAAACTGTGGGAGGAGTAGCAAAGCAAAATAAAGTTTATCTAGAAAGAATAAAGTCGGTAGAGTACTATAGTCTGGTTGCCCATTCGGGCAACCACACTAACTAAAGCTGTCATATTATGCTGTAATTGTAGTAGAGTAGAAGTAACACAAATGAAAAGTAAAGTAAAAGTACCTCAAAATTGTACTGTGCATTGTAATCACTTGCATTGTAATCACTTGTCTATCAATGGTGCTTACAATTTCAGCACCATTGAGGAGCCAATGACTGACAGGCTAGGTATCACCAGGTGCACTGATTGCTAGAGTGCAGAGGGACATGGGTTGATATTAATGCTCTTAACTAAAATGTAGATATTAAATCGGAGAGTGAAATCTGTAGTGTAAAAGTTGCACGTTCATATAATGTCAATGTATATTGTTTCTTGTGTCTGGGTAGCTCAGTTGGAAGAGCTCTTGACTCTGAACTGCAAGGTCATGGGATCGAATCCTGGTAAAAGCAACACAGCATATGAGTAATTTAGTTCCCTGCCGTAAAGAGCATTGTTACAGGTATAGGGGTGGCTCAACCGAGTAAGAGAACATACCATATATTTCACACAGAGCTGACCCCGGGTTTGAATCTGCCCCGAGGCACTTTCACTTTCATGGTATGCACTCTTACTCAGTGGGCCACCCCATTATTTTGTTTTACGCCGTGGATAATCTCGCAAACCTTTTTTAGCAGCATATGCTGACAGTAGGCCAAGGAGGTCCAAGTTTTACGTTTTTATTTATTTATATAATTGTATAAAGGTAGCCAATGGGGGTTGGATCGGGCTTTAAACCTTTCCCAAATTTGGAGGGTGAAGAAACTTCTGTTTTAGAAGCATTTGCGGTGGACGATGGTGGGGCCGGACTCATCGTATTCCTCCTTGCTGATCCACATCGACTGGAAAGTGGCCAGGGAGGCCAGGATGGAGCCTCCAATCCAGACAGAATATTTACGCTCTGGTGGGGCAATGACCTTGATCTTCATGGTGCGTGGGGCCAGGGCTGTGATCTCCTTCTGCATCCTGTCACTAAGGCCCGGGTACATGGTGGTACCTCCAGACAACACGGTGTTGGCGTAGAGGTCCTTACGGATGTCCATATCACACTTCATGATGCTCTTGTAGGTGGTCTCATGGATACCGTAGGACTCCATACCAAGGAGGGCAGGCTGGAAGAGGGACTCTGGGCAGCGGAATCTCTGATCGCCAAAGGTTACGACCTGTCCATCAGGCAGCTCATAGCTCTTGTCTAAGGAGGAAGAAGTGGCAGAGGTGGCCATCTCCTGCTCAAAGTCCAGGGCAACGTAGCACAACTTCTCCTTGATGTCACGCACAATTTCCCTCTCGGCTGTGGTGGTGAAGGAGTAACCACTCTCTCTCAGGATCTTCATGAGGTAGTCTGTGAGGTCACGACCAGCCAAATCCAAACGATGGATGGCGTGGGGCAGGGCGTAGCCTTCGTAGATGGGCACTGTGTGGGTCACACCATCACCAGAGTCCGTGACAATACCGGTGGTACGGCCGGAGGCATAAAGGGACAGCACGGCCTGGATGGCGACGTACATGGCGGGGGTGTTGAAGGTCTCAAACATGATTTGGGTCATCTTCTCCCTGTTGGCTTTGGGGTTCAGGGGGGCCTCTGTGAGTAGGACAGGATGCTCCTCAGGGGCAACTCGCAGCTCATTGTAGAAAGTGTGGTGCCAGATGTTCTCCATGTCATCCCAGTTGGTGACGATTCCGTGCTCAATGGGGTACTTCAGTGTTAGGATACCTCTCTTGCTCTGGGCTTCGTCACCAACGTAGTTGTCCTTCTGGGCCATACCCACCATCACTCCCTGATGTCTAGGGCGACCGACGATGGAGGGGAAGACGGCACGAGGGCCGTCATCTGAGGCAAATCCGGCTTTGCACATACCGGACCCGCAGTCAAAAACTAGTGCGCTGATTTCATCTTCCATAGTTGAACTTTGTCGAATGAACTGTGTCGAATAAACTTTGTCGGAGAACCTTTCAAGGTAACAAGCTTTAGGTAACTGGTATATAGCAAGGTTTTTCCTTTCATTTTATATATTTTTTTGCTGTGATGTCACTGTGATGTAGACGTGATGTAGACGTCCATAGTTGGTCCATAGTAATATATTTTTTGCTGTGATGTCACTGTGATGTAGACGTGATGTAGACGTGATGTAGACGTCCATAGGTGGTAGTCTGATGTCATCAGTCATCTCCATATTTGGGCACGGCAGTGTAGGATGTCCATATTTGGAAAGTGCATAACAGGCATAGGGGAAACATGCACAGACTGTGAAAAAAACATAGTGTTTTTTTTTGGGGCGGTGAAAGCGCCCCTATAAGTGAGGTTTGGAAATTTGTACAATTATCTTGGGCAGTGAAACCGCCCCTATAAGTGAGGTTTGGAAATTTGTACAATTATCCTGCGCTGTGATTGGCCAATCACAATCTATTCAGGACTGTGATTGGCCAGTGTCACATGACACATGTGCATAGCCCTATATAAGAAACCATAACTTTAAAAAAAAACATATTATGGTTTTTTTTAAAGTTATGGTTTCGTCCATCATAAAGAGTGTTTCAATAAATGTATTTATCTTTTGTACATGATTGGTTGACTCCATTCAGTATTGTGATTAGCTAGCAAGACACCGCCCACTTCACACAGGGTGTGATTTTTTCTGTATTTTGTGATGATATTGAACTGTTTGGCGAAACTTTATATGTTTATGAATACCAATGGAAATAAGACCGCATGGACTATTTTGGACGTACCTTTTAGACAAAGTGTTTTAACTGTACTTGTGCTGTTTTGACATTTCTGCCTAATAAAATATTCAATCAATTTAATCAAAAAACTGAACCAGTGACCAATGGGCTACCTGAAACTGAAGAAGAGATGCCTGATGCAGCCCCTGAAACAGGAGAGGGCACACCCACAATGTTTTCAACATTGTGACTTGTAAAAGTTGATAACTAGCACATTAAGGTTTGTGTCTTTGATGTAGCAGTCTACTCTAGACAATAAGTCAACATGGTGCATTAAAATGTTTGTTTGGATTTAATGATAAATGCTCTTACACATCTTGGATTTTCTGTTTTTTAATGAGGATTTTTCAATATCAGCTTTTAGATGGCCTTGCCCCTAGAGTCATGAATCTGACGGCCAAACCTAATGTTCAGCGCCAAGGAATCAAAGAGTGTTAATAAAGTTTTAACTAATTCAAGTCACACATTTTAAAATATTGTCATGTGAATAGTGAGATGAGCTGAGGGACTCATTGCCATTGATTGCAACTTGAGTACTGGTAGAGACTGTAAGAACTGATAAAAGGATAGAGCCTGGAATCCTGCATTGCTCATGGTTCAGGAAAGAAATGATCAATCATCCTGTGGCTTGGCACTCTCTTGGGAAGGGAAGGGATTGTTTGCAGCTGCCTAGGGCTGCCGTTAGTTGTGTTCCAGCGTCAGCAAGGGGGAGACCTGATGCCTCCTTTAGTAAGGGCTGGGGCTTTAAGAGTGCTGCTGTCACTGTCTTGCTTGGTTTCCACAGCACTCTGCACGTGAGCGCTTGCTGTGCTCCGACTCAGAGTGACTTCTGTACCACCCAAAGGTACAAAGCTGTGATACCCTGGGGAGTTGGACGGCGCCACAGGCTTAGACCCAGGCGTCAGAAGTTCATCTTGCCGACCAGCGAGTTGAGTAGGCTATACTACTCCTTTAACAATGTTAATTGTATGTAGAGTCCTGTTATGTGTCTCATGTTGTCAGGGGCAGGATTAACCTGAGACCAGAGGGAATTTGTAGGTAAATGGTTTCACTATTAATGGCAAGGACTCTATACTTAAAGGTTACAGTGTTACGGTGTGCAGCATGTGTGTATTTTTCTCTCACTCCCCCCCTTTCTTGCTATGTCCATATTTGGGCATAATCAATTTCCGCTGACGTCTCACGGATCTCCATATATGGGCGTATGATGTCAGACACAACAGAAACCGTTGGTACGATGCCAGTCAGCTATGATGTCACTATATTGTGTATTACTGGCGGCTATCTCCATTTATGGGCGTAATCTGGCCACCATATCTCCATATATGGGCATATTACAGATTTGAGCTAGCATATCCATATTTGGGCTGATAACGCATCGTTCATCAATCAATCAAACTTTATTTATATAGCACATTTTTACACAACGTTAGTTGACCAAAGTGCTGCACACACAAAGAACACAAAAAACACATAATGAGGTGTAAAAAACACATAGCATATTTTATGTTGTATAATTGCACCTCTGTAGGTTTATACAGAGGGTAGGGAAGCGATTTGATAAGAGTTAAAAATGTATGATTGGATGTGGTTAAAGGCCAGAGAGAAGAGGTGAGTTTTAAGTAAGGTCTTAAAGATCTGGATGGACTGAGCAGATCTGATGTGGAGGGGGAGATTGTTCCACAGCTGTGGGGCTGCCACCGCAAAAGAGCGATCCCCTCTGGTTTTGAGGGGTAGGTTTGATGGCACAGTCAGCAGCGACTGGTCAGCAGACCTTAGTGCTCTGGGTGGGTTATGGGGTGTTAGAAGATCAGCCATATATGGGGGGGCCAGACCATTGATGGATTTAAAAGCAAATAATATGATTTTAAAATCGATTCTGTATTTTACCGGCAGCCAATGGAGAGAGGCCAACACTGGAGTGATATGGTCATATTCTTTGATACCTCTGAGAAGGCGAGCAGCAGCGTTTTGGACTAGTTGCAAACGCCTGATTAGGGAGAGGTCGATGCCATAGTATAGTGCAATACAGTAGTCAATCCTAGATGAGATAAAGGCATGGATTACTAATTCAAATTGTTTGAGGGGGAGATATGGTTTGATTTTGGCCAGGAGTCGTAAATGAAAAAAGCTGTTTTTTATGACTGAGCTAATCTGTTTATCAAATTTGAAGTTGCTGTCAAAAATAACACCTAGGTTTTTTGCATTATTGTGGATATTGGAGGTGAGGGGGCCCAGGGTGTTGACAGGTGAGGTGGGGTGGTGTCCAAAGATGATGATTTCGGTTTTATTGTTGTTAAGGTGTAGGAAATTTGCATTCATCCAGGATTTAATGTCATCTAGGCAGTTGATCAAGGGTGTGAAGGAATTATTGTTATTAGACGCAAGTGGCATGTATATTTGGACGTCGTCTGCGTAGCAGTGGAAGGCAATATTGTGTTTCGAGAGGATAGATCCGAGGGGCAACATATATAATAAGAACAGTAGGGGGGCCAGAATAGAGCCCTGGGGAACCCCACAGGTTAGAGGGGCTGCGGGAGAGGAGAACTCACCCAGCTGGACAGAGAAAGTCCTGTCAGTTAGATATGATCTGAACCAAGCTAGGGCCGTGCCAGAGATGCCAACTAGTAGAGGACCTGGCTAAGATATGTATGCACTTAATTTAGGAGAGAATATCTCAACTGTTCTTGGCTAATATGACCCCAGGGAACAACTTAGGAACTGTGACTAATTCTCTATCCGGGACGAAATACCCGAAAATGACCACGCCCTTTTTAAAATGACCATAACCGGTGCACTACTTCCAACATGGCTCTATCTGCTAAACCGTTGGAGCTACAGATTTACTGAGGCGTTGAAAATGTTCAGAATACTTATGTTTATGGAAACATAGTAAAGTGTAATATTTTTAATTTGATATTTTAAGACAGAACAGCTAAAAAACGCAAAAGAAACTGCCAACACATTACAGTCCAGGGCTATAGGAATAATTTTGTGTGAATCAGTCTAAAAGCACCTAAATTGATGTAACCCAGGGCATGCTCTAATGATTGAGCAAGGGTACATGAGCCAGCAACGCTCTGGGTCATCATTGTGGCCAAATCCAATATGGCCACCACCTGAAAAAGGTTTTGGCTAAAACTTTTGAACCAGATGAGCTATAATTGAGCAAACTTGGTGTCTAAATCCTGTTTTTTGACAATTAGAAACATGTTGTAATGCTTATCTTTATGACTGGGTGTGGCTGGACCTATATTTAGCATATTTCAAGGAAATATAAGTTTTGCAAATTTGTTTCACTTACCTTAATCTTTGTCATTTTTGGCAAACTTGGTGTCTACTTTATGCTTTTTGAGCATTAGAAACACATTGGAATGCTTATATTTATGATTGAATCCATCTAGAGCACTCTGACTTGCTTATTACAAATATGGCCACTATACCAAACTGTAACATATGTAACATGTAGGCCTACTGTAACATAAAGATTCATCCAGATTGAGTGTATACAGTAGTTGTAGGAATGAGTTAAGATCAACCTGGAGAAAACAATGTCATTTTATCGAAACAATATAATATGACTATAGAATCCAAATGATACAGCAACAGCCAGTACAGTATGCACATCAAGGCTCAGCATAAAGTTAATACTATCATAATAGTCAAAGGTGTATGGAATTTGAACAATATGTTCAAATTAGAATCAGAAAAGTTAATTGCTAAACAACAAATCGTTGCTAGGAATGTGTCTTGGCGCTACTACAACAACAGAACAGCAGAATCAGCAATAACTGATACATACTGTACCGTACTGCACCCGACACACACACACACACACACACACACACACACACACACACACACACACACACACACACACACACACACACACACACACACACACACACACACACACACACACACACACACACAGTCCTTTTGATTCCTCGGGGTGATGACTGTTTTTAATGTCCTAATCATACAACATCTATATATGGAGATGCAACAGACTTCAGTTTTGCAGCATTTGCTGTGTCCACTACATGACTTTTGCAGCCACAGTGGAGTAGGATGGTGCAAGCTTTACTGGCATCTGCAAGATGGGTCCAGTAAGGTTCCCAGGTTCTGACATGCTGAATCAGTGCAGCTTGGGTGGGAGGAAGGTTATCAAGGGACCTGGTACCATTTGACCAACATCAGCCTTCGCTGACTATGGGAAAAGGAGTGCAGGCATCTCAAAGACACTCTGGTCACCCTTACCTTGGAGCCTGAAAAGATCGACTTTCCATGTCCAAGGATTGGAGTATACTGTATGGTCATCATCATATACTGTGCAGCAAGAGCCGTGGTGGCCACAGCAGAGTAGATGAATCCTGACAGTGGCTTTTCTCAGTCCCTCAAGAACATTCCTCCCACCCAAGCTGCCCTGATTCAGAATGTAAAAACTGCTGCAGACCAGCTACTATTGGAATCAGACAACCTCCGTCCAACAAAATATCCCAGATTTCAAATTGGGCTGGTACTGGGACTCCATGACTAGTGTGAACCTTACTGGACCTATCTTGCCAGTAAACCTGTTGCTGTTGTAAACAACAATTCTATACACCTTTGACTAGTACTGTATGATATCATACTAGTCAATGGTGTATAGAATAGTAATACTATATAGTATTACATTTTATGCTGAGCATTGTTGAACACTGTATTAGCTGTAGCTGTAGGCCTATCATCATAGGAATTAGTTCTACTGTTACATCATTCTTGTTTCAATAAAATGACATCGTAAGATACATTGGTTGTTTCATAACATAGTGGCCATATTTGTGATAATCAAATTAGTGTCCTTTAGATAGATTAAATCATAAAGATAAGCATTCAAACATGTGGTTCAAACGTTATAGCCAAAAACTTTGTCAGGTGGCAGCCATATTGGATTTGGCCACTATGATGACCCTGAAGGTCGCTGGCTCGGGCGCCCTTGCTAATTCATTAGAGCATGCCCTGGATTACATCTGGGACAAATGTGGTGCTCTTAGATTGATTCGCGCAAAAATATCCCTATGGCCCTGGACTGTAATACGTTTTTAGTTTCTTTTAGCTGTTCTGTCAAATATCAAATTAGACATTTTACACTTTACTATGTTTCACTAAATATAAGTATTCAGAACATTTAGAGAACCTCAGTAAATCTGTAGCTCCAACGGTTTAGCAGATAGAGCCATGTTGGAAGTAGTGCACCGGTAATGGTCATTTTAAAAAGGGCGTGGTCATTTTCGTGTATTTCGTCCCGGATAGAGAATTAGTCACAGTTCCTAATTTGTTCCCTGGGGTCATATTAGCCAAGAACAGTTGAGATATTCTCTCCTAAATTAAGTGCATGCATATCTTAGCCAGGTCCTAGACTAAACCTGATTTTCAAGTCGTGAGAGCAGGATTCTGTGGTCCACCATATCAAAAGCGGCCGAGAGGTCCAGCAGAACCAAAATGGCGGGGCTACCAGAATCCACAGTTAAAATTAGGTCATTAAAAACTTTTAAAAGGGCTGTTTCCGTGCTATGGCCCGGTTTAAAACCTGATAGAAAATGTTCATGTAGGCCATTGTTGGTTAGAAATGATTGTAGTTGGGTGTAGACTGTTTTTTCGAGGACTTTAGATAGAAAAGGTAGCTGGGAGATAGGTCTGAAGTTGGAGAGAAAGATGGGTCTAGGTTTTTCTTTTTGATTAATTGATGAACAACAGCATGTTTGAAAGTGGCTGGGACATGTCCTGAGAGAAGGGATGTATTTACTATTGATAAGAGGCTTGGGCCGACTGAGCAGAACACTTCTTTGAGAAGACGGGGGGATGCTACAGTATCTGTAGGGCAGTTTGTGGGCCGGAGATGAGAGACTATATGTCGGAGAGTGAGGAGATAGATACCAGTTTGAAGTTATCGAAAGCAGCAGGGCAGGGTGAAGGTGCAGAGGGTGGAGCAGTGAAGGTATGCAATGACCTAAGATCTGATATTTTGTCAGTGAAGAATTTTTGAAAGTTGTCGCAGAGAGTGAGTGATGGGGTGAGAGGAGAGATATCACGAGGATTGATAAGGGAGTTAAAAATATCAAAAGGGGTTTGTGACTATTGTTTGAGACTGTGTCGGAGATGAAGGCCGATTTTGCAGTTTTAACGGCTCGCTGGTAAGTAACCAGGCATCCGTGCAGGATTTCCAAACTAACATGCAGTCTGTCATTTTTCCAACGTCTCTCCGCGCGCCCTCTGGTGGTGTCGTTAAGCCATGACTAGGAAAGTGCCTTAGTGCGTGTTTTTCTGAGTGGAGCAATAGTGTCCAAAATGCAAGTGCATGTGGAATTAAAATTCAAGAGGAGTGCCTCCGCAGTGGGGATGTAATTTGTGCCCATGACAGTAGGCACAGAATCTGTTATAGCGCCACCATGTGGCCGACTGGTGTGATTCTTCTTTTAATAATTTTGCAATAAACTATTAACCTCCCCTCCAAGTCTTGTAACTGTAGCCCTTACGGTTTCTGAGAAAAAAATACTTGAATGGGAGTTTTTGCAATTCCCATTAAAGTGGATGGGGAAATGTAATGCACTAATAAATCAATATCAAAAAATCTATCCTGACGCAAATGGGCGTGGCCTATATGGGGAGTTGCGTCATGACCCAAGGAATCCAGGGGTAAAGATTTTTTCATTTTACGACCTACGGTTAAAAAGTTATAGGCCAAAAGGTAAAGTGGGCTGTTATAGCGCCACCATCAGGCCGATTGGTTTAATATTTGTTTAAATAATTTGGCAATAAACTATGAACCTCCCCTCAAAGTTTTGTAACTCTAGCACTTACGGTTTCCGAGAAAGAAATACTTGAATTTTAGTTTTTTCATTTTCCCATTAAAGTGGATGGGGAAATTTAATGCACTAATAAATCAATATCAATTAAACTATGTAACCAATCTCTTAGCAAAGTACAAGCACAGGATTCCCGCTGAAGCCGGTCATTTTGTCATATGGCATGAAATTGGGAAAAATAAACTGTGGGAGGAGTAGCAAAGCAAAATAAAGTTTATCTAGAAAGAATAAAGTCGGTAGAGTACTATAGTCTGGTTGCCCATTCGGGCAACCACACTAACTAAAGCTGTCATATTATGCTGTAATTGTAGTAGAGTAGAAGTAACACAAATGAAAAGTAAAGTAAAAGTACCTCAAAATTGTACTGTGCATTGTAATCACTTGTATTGGTACATTTTCAGCACCATTGAGGAGCCAATGACTGACAGGCTAGGTATCACCAGGTATTCTGATTGCTAGAGTGCAGAGGGACATGGGTTGATATTAATGCTCTTAACTAAAATGTATATATTAAATCGGAGAGTGAAATCTGTAGTGTAAAAGTTGCACGTTCATATAATGTCAATGTATATTGTTTCTTGTGTCTGGGTAGCTCAGTTGGAAGAGCTCTTGACTCTGAACTGCAAGGTCATGGGATCGAATCCTGGCAAAAGCAACACAGCATATGAGTAATTTAGTTCCCTGGCGTAAAGAGCATTGTTACAGGTATAGGGGTGGCTCAACCGAGTAAGAGAACATACCATATATTTCACACAGAGCTGACCCCGGGTTTGAATCTGCCCCGAGGCACTTTCACTTTCATGGTATGCACTCTTACTCAGTGGGCCACCCCATTATTTTGTTTTACGCCGTGGATAATCTCGCAAACTTTTTTAGAAGCATATGCTGACAGTAGGCCAAGGAGGTCCAAGTTTTATGTTTTTATTTATTTATATAATTGTATAAAGGTAGCCAATGGGGGTTGGATCGGGCTTTAAACCTTGCCCAAATTTGGAGGGTGAAGAAACTTCTGTTTTAGAAGCATTTGCGGTGGACGATGGTGGGGCCGGACTCATCGTATTCCTCCTTGCTGATCCACATCGACTGGAAAGTGGCCAGGGAGGCCAGGATGGAGCCTCCAATCCAGACAGAATATTTACGCTCTGGTGGGGCAATGACCTTGATCTTCATGGTGCGTGGGGCCAGGGCTGTGATCTCCTTCTGCATCCTGTCACTAAGGCCCGGGTACATGGTGGTACCTCCAGACAACACGGTGTTGGCGTAGAGGTCCTTACGGATGTCCATATCACACTTCATGATGCTTTTGTAGGTGGTCTCATGGATACCGTAGGACTCCATACCAAGGAGGGCAGGCTGGAAGAGGGACTCTGGGCAGCGGAATCTCTGATCGCCAATGGTTACGACCTGTCCATCAGGCAGCTCATAGCTCTTGTCTAAGGAGGAAGAAGTGGCAGAGGTGGCCATCTCCTGCTCGAAGTCCAGGGCAACGTAGCACAGCTTCTCCTTGATGTCACGCACAATTTCCCTCTCGGCTGTGGTGGTGAAGGAGTAACCACTCTCTCTCAGGATCTTCATGAGGTAGTCTGTGAGGTCACGACCAGCCAAATCCAAACGATGGATGGCGTGGGGCAGGGCGTAGCCTTCGTAGATGGGCACTGTGTGGGTCACACCATCACCAGAGTCCGTGACAATACCGGTGGTACGGCCGGAGGCATAAAGGGACAGCACGGCCTGGATGGCGACGTACATGGCGGGGGTGTTGAAGGTCTCAAACATGATTTGGGTCATCTTCTCCCTGTTGGCTTTGGGGTTCAGGGGGGCCTCTGTGAGAAGGACAGGATGCTCCTCAGGGGCAACTCGCAGCTCATTGTAGAAAGTGTGGTGCCAGATGTTCTCCATGTCATCCCAGTTGGTGACGATTCCGTGCTCAATGGGGTACTTCAGTGTTAGGATACCTCTCTTGCTCTGGGCTTCGTCACCAACGTAGTTGTCCTTCTGGGCCATACCCACCATCACTCCCTGATGTCTAGGGCGACCGACGATGGAGGGGAAGACGGCACGAGGGCCGTCATCTGAGGCAAATCCGGCTTTGCACATACCGGACCCGCAGTCAAAAACTAGTGCGCTGATTTCATCTTCCATAGTTGAACTTTGTTGTAATGAACTGTGTTGAATGAACTTTGTCGAAGAACCTTTCAAGGTAACAAGCTTTAGGTAACTGGTATCTAGCAAGGTTTTTCCTTTCATTTTATATATTTTTTTGCTGTGATGTCACTGTGATGTGTGATGTAGACGTCCATAGTTGGTCCATAGTAATATATTTTTTGCTGTGATGTCACTGTGATGTAGACGTGATGTAGACGTGATGTAGACGTCCATAGGTGGTACTCTGATGTCATCAGTCATCTCCATATTTGGGCACGGCAGTGTAGGGTGTCCATATTTGGAAAGTGCATAACAGGCATAGGGGAAACATGCACAAACTGTGAAAAAAACATAGTGTTTTTTCTGTATTTTGTGATGATATTGAACTGTTTGGCGAAACTTTATATGTTTATGACTACCAATGGAAATAAGACCGCATGGACTATTTTTGACGTACCTTTTAGACAAAGTGTTTTAACTGTACTTGTGCTGTTTTGACATTTCTGCCTAATAAAATATTCAATCAATTTAATCAAAAAACTGAACCAGTGACCAATGGGCTACCTGAAACTGAAGAAGAGATGCCTGATGCAGCCCCTGAAACAGGAGAGGGCACACCCACAATGTTTTCAACATTGTGACTTGTAAAAGTTGATAACTAGCACATTAAGGTTTGTTTGTGTCTTTGATGTAGCAGTCTACTCTAGACAATAAGTCAACATGGTGCATTAAAATGTTTGTTTGGATTTAATGATAAATGCTCTTACACATCTTGGATTTTCATTTTTTTAATGAGGATTTTTCAATATCAGCTTTTAGAATCTGACGGCCAAACCTAATGTTCAGCGCCAAGGAATCGAAGAGTGTTAATAAAGTTTTAACTAATTAAAGTCACACATTTTAAAATATTGTCATGTGAATAGTGAGATGAGCTGTGGGACTCATTGCCATTGATTGCAACTTGAGTACTGGTAGAGACTGTAAGAACTGATAAAAGGATAGAGCCTGGAATCCTGGATTGCTCATGGTTCAGGAAAGAAATGATCAATCATCCTGTGGCTTGGCACTCTCTTGGGAAGGGAAGGTATTGTTTGCAGCTGCCTAGGGCTGCCGTTAGTTGTGTTCCAGCGTCAGCAAGGGGGAGACCTGATGCCTCCTTTAGTAAGGGCTGGGGCTTTAAGAATGCTGCTGTCACTGTCTTACTTGGTTTCCACAGCACTCTGCACGTGAGCGCTTTCTGTGCTCCAAGTGACTTCTGTAGTACCACCCAAAGGTACAAAGCTGTGATACCCTGGGGAGTTGGACGGCGCCACAGGCTTAGACCCAGGCGTCAGAAGTTCATCTTGCCGACCAGCGAGTTGAGTAGGCTATACTACTCCTTTAACAATGTTAATTGTATGTAGAGTCCTGTTATGTGTCTCATGTTGTCAGGGGCAGGATTAACCTGAGACCAGAGGGAATTTGTAGGTAAATGGTTTCACTATTAATGGCAAGGACTCTATACTTAAAGGTTACAGTGTTACGGTGTGCAGCAGTGTGTATTTTTTGTTAGCTGATTGAGCTCTCTCACTCCCCCCCTTTCTTGCTATGTCCATATTTGGGCATAATCAATTTGCACTGACGTCTCACGGATCTCCATATATGTATGATGTCAGACACAACAGAAACCGTTGGTACGATGCCAGTCAGCTATGATGTCACTATATTGTGTATTACTGGCGGCTATCTCCATTTATGTATACAGTATGGGCATATTACAGATTTGCGCTAGCATATCCATATTTGGGCTGATAATGCATCGTTGCTAGGTTACTGCTTTGACAATGCATCGCTTTGTGAATGTCCAGTCCATATATGGGCATATATGCATGCCCTCTTCAGACCGCCACAACTTGAACTTTATATTGTACATTAATAACAATAATAATAATATCTCCGATTTATATAGCGCTTTTAGTAGGCCTACCCAAAGTCACTTTACATAGAACTCTCTCCCAATGGAGATTCGCCAGACGCCAACACTGGACTCTTTCAAGTCCACACTGGACTCTTTCAAGTCCGCACTGAAGAGACACTTATTTACTCAGGCTTTTGGCAATTAATTTGTTTATTTTTGTGTACTGTAAAGCGTCCTTGGGTTTCAGAAAGGCGTGATATAAATTCAAGTTATTATTATTACATAAAGAAAAAGAAGGAACCAACTTTAGTATTAATAAATATATAAGATTAATAAATATTGCGCTTTTTTGTACCTGTTCCCTGTGGTCATGAATGAGTATTCATTGTCTCTGACACTGGAAAATTTCCATTATAGTAGCATTTCTATACCCAGTAAATCGAATCATACCTAGGTTTACTATAATATGATGCGAAGCCTGCAGAGCTAGTTCAGGCAGACAACTCAAAGGAGTGCCTGATCAGCTGATCAGTCACATGCTCTCTCCATCTGATGGAGTGGGCTATTTAAACCTCCCTGCTCACAGCTCATTCTTCTTGCTCTGCTGCTGCTTTGTGCTCTAATACGTGTTTTATGCTCCCACCATCGTCCCACTATGTACCACCAATAGGAGGCAGTTCGCCATCAAGTGTAAAGGAGTTTAATTATGCCCATTTCAGTTTGGTAGCTACCACATCCTCCATACCTACCTATAAAAGAAGCCTAATAAATAAATGAAATACCTAAATATCTAACAGAATTTTTTTTGCTTTGTTCAATACCTTTTGTTTTGTTTTTGTTTAGTTTTTTGTCTCTTCTGCTCAGTCCTGTACTTTTTTTTAATCAGTTGTCCTATACCCTTTATCATAGGTTTCTATATATATATGCATATCTTTTTTTACATTTTTCTTTTGTATTGCTTTTAGTTTTTTGTTCGTCTTTGCTTTTAATATTAAATAACTCTTATTATATGTAATGTAAACGGTGAGGTTCTCACATAAGCCCCCCCAGGGTTTCTTACCTCACGGGCACAACAACCATCTCATAATGTTTCCCTTGGAAATAACTAACATGTCCTGTAAATGTATACATTAATGTTGTGCAAATCAAATAAATCAAATCATCACCCCAGCATTCACCTGTGGCCTCTGTTTCTGTGATTCCCTTATGGGTGTCACGTCCTGGGTCTGTCCCCAGTCCCTCTCCGCTCCTCTTTGGTCTCTGATTGCCTAGAGTGGACTCAGCTGTGGGTGGCAGCCGTGCCTAGTTGGCTAACGAGCCTCAGAGACTATTTAAGACTGTCGGTGACCTTTAATCACTGTGTTGGTTCATTATGTTGTTTCTGGGTCCCCGTGGTTTTCCTGTGTGTAATGTATTTCGCCTTGTGAGGTGTACCTTGTTTGTTTTATTATTATTTAAGTAAAGATGTCGTTAAACTGTCCACCTTGGTTTCTTGAGTCTACTTTGATGTTGAGATGTTGCTTATGGGTCCAAAACACCCGGGTCCCTGACGGGGGTCTATTTCATTCCATTCCCTGTGAAATCTATTTGGCAAATCATGCTTACAGGTGAATGAATTAAATGAGACAGAGCCTTGACGCCAATTATGGTTAAATATTTATGCTCTATATTTATCCTCAATTATTATTTTATTCAATCCAAGTCTGTCTGAACTGGGGTCGGTGTCAGCAAGGGCATGCGGTCGCAATGGGTCCCTAAACGCCAAATCAAATGTGTTCAGATCTGAGCCAAGTCTCCTGCTGGAGGCGCGTCTGAAGCCTGTCCTGGACAGGAGTCTCCGGACGTAAAAACAGATGATGTTATACAGTACATGACTTAAGATTCTGATTGTAAACAAATCACCGGCTTCGAATGCTATCAATGCATTGAATGGGAGATTATCACGTTTTATCAGACCTTTGAATGGGCGAGTAAGCGACGAGTAGGCGCGATTTAGACCTACCCGCGATTTGTCAGACCATTCATGGGGCGTAATCAGGAGCTACTGACCTACTTGGAGGCGGAGCAGTCCCCACAACAATATTTACGATTCTGTGCCTATCGGTACATAACTCGAACGGCGCTGAGTAGGCACAGGCGAACGTCACACCGTTCAGGACGGCAACTCGGTCGCTTTAGCTCCCTCGGTGGTCCTTCACAGGGTGACAGTTCGCCTGTGACTGCGCGCCTCCGTCATGGTCAGAAACCAAAACCAAAACCGAAACTGAACTATTTAAGTCATCTCCGTTGGTAGGTCAGTATGTCTTGATAACACCCAATGAATGGTCTGATAAATCGCGGGTAGGTCAGTATGTCGCCTATTTCGCCCATTCAAAGGTCTAATAAGAGGTGATAATGTCCTATTCAATGCATTGATAGCATCCGAATCAGGTGCACAAATAGCAGATTTGAACCGGATTTGAACTGGAAACACATAAGACATCTGCATAGATCAAATATAGTGCCAAGTCAATCAAATAAAGTTATGGGAAAATTAACCAGAACATCGAACAGGTAGGTCACCTTCTGGAAACCTGGGACTACAGTCATATCACATCTAGAGTCATCTATGTCACACCACCGATCTGACTGATATACCCATACTGTATATGGAGATCCCTGTATCTGTCTGTCCTTGTCCCTTTTATGCCCATATATGGAGATCTCTGTATTAGTTAGTCCATGTCCCGTTTATGCCCATATATGGAGGTCCCTGATGCCATCAGTATATGCCCATATATGGGCATGCTGATATGCCCATATATGGAGATATCTGTATCTGTCAGTCCTTGTCCCTTTAATGCCCATATATGGAGATCTCTGTATCTGTCTGTCCATGTGCCTTTAATGCCCATATATGGAGATCCCTGATGTCATCAGTATATGCCCATATATGGGCTTGTGTAGGCCTATCTGTATTGAACGGACCGGCGGTTCTGGACAACCGTCTATCTGACCGACTTGAAACCAGGCACAGTTTGAAGTCGATCGGTCGGACGGTTCTCTATATCTGTCTGTCTGTCTGTCTGTCTGTCTGTCTGTCTGTCTGCTTGTGTCCCTTTTATGCCCATAAATGGAGATCTCTGTATATGTCTGCTTGTGTCCCTTTTATGCCCATATATGTGCGCATCGAGTTTGAAGTCGATCTGTCAGATGGTTCTCTGTATCTGTCTGTCTGTCTGTCTGTGTCCCTTTTATGCCCGTATATAGAGATTTCTATATCTGTCTTTTTTTACGTGCAACAATTTTGAATAAAAAATGTGTGGACAAGCTCCTTCACTGCTTAATTGATTGATTGAATACTTTATTAACAAGTTTGTTAACAGTATAGGTAGTACAGTCGAATGTTATGCTAAAATGATTTCACGAAAAGCTCCTGGGAGCTTGTCCATTGTCTTCTGGATGACTGTTTTGTTTTGTTCTAAACTTAAGTATCAGGTATTGTACATGAGGTTAGACATAGGTGCAGTACACAGGTGCAGTACATGAGGTACAGCACTAGAATGTTAGGTCAGGTAGGTTATTGTGGGCCAGCAATGTTTGGAATTCGCCAATCAGGACGGAATATGAAAATTCTTACAGATCCGTCTTGATCACATGACTATAGAGATAATGTGTATTGCTGGGGAACCCAAGGTGGGGCGAGACTCAGAGTGGGGGTATAGTCTCGGGGTCTAGCGACCGTGGTTGCTCAGCTCAGGAGCGGTCTGTCGCCTTTGCTCCGACACTGCCCCGCCCTGTTGAAGTACGGAGGTGGAGTTGGGAATGGCCTTGGGTCAGGAAGGCAGCGATGATGGTGACGTCGGTTGAGGGGAAAGGGATGCCGGTGTTGGTGTGGAACCTCTTGTAGGCGTTCCATACCGTGAGGTAGCTGGAGAAGGTCCTGGGTGCGAAGCTGTTGATTATGTGGTGACGTGCCTGGATGATGAGGTGTTGGAGCTGGGGGTTTAGGTGAAAACGGTCTTGGAAAATGGAGGGACAGGAGTGGGGTAGAGGTCTGCGTCCGGGGAAAGATGACGAAACCTCTGAAAGGAAAGGCGGGAGAGAGAATCTGCAATGAGGTTAGAGTGACTGGGGACATGTGCAGCACGGAGTATGAATTGGTGAGTGACTGAGGTCCAGATAAGGCGGCGGAGGAAGGGCATGATGTCGGGGGAGTTGGAACGGCCTTTGTTAATTATATCTACGGTGGCTTGGTTGTCGGAGTGGACCAGGATACTCCTTCGGGACCATTCATGACCAAAGAAGTGCGGCAGTGACTAATGGGAAGAGCTCGTGGAGTGAAGGCGTAGAATTCGGGTGACCATTCAGAGGCAAACCAACGGCCCTGGTAAAAGCCGTCATAGCTGATAGAGGGGGCTGCGTTGGTGTTTAACTGTATGTCATCGGGGTTGGAGATGAGCTCGTAAAAAAAGGTTATACCATTCCACTTGGATAGGAGGTGACACCAGAGGTGGAGGTCGGTGCGGCAGGAGTGAGTGATGGTGACTTGGTCGTGCAGGTTGGGAACGGAGGAAGCTGTGGCGAGGAGGTGAGATATGAAGGGTGACCGAGGAGTGCAAGTAGTTGGTGTTTGGTGCAGTGAGGGGTGAGGATGTAATTTTGGAGGAAAAGGGTGATGAGGTTAAGCTTCTCCAGGGGAAGGGAACCCTTAAAGGCCACAGTGTCCAGGGTGATGCCTAGAAATTCCAGTGAGGTTGAGGGGCCGATAGTTTTCTCCTCGGAGAGGGGGACTCTGAGGTCTTTGAAAACTGAACGGAGTGTGGTGAGGCCGTGTGCTGGGGGGTTGAGGGGGGCTCGACAATTAAAAACAGGTGGACCAGGTGAGGGATGTGATGATTATTGAGAAGGATCCAGCACAGGGCTTTTGGCTAGCGAGTCGAAGAGCTTAGGGCTGCTCTTGCACCCGAAGGTCAGTCTTACCGCAAAGTAGTATGAACCCTTCCATAAGACCCCAAAGAAGGGCCAGTGGTCGGGGCGGAGGTGAAGGCGTTTGTGATGTCTACCTTGGACAGCAGGGCCTTGCGGCCAGTTTTCGAGAACTGGACACCCCTCGCCGCTAGGACCCGCTGCAAACCGGTGACCGTCCAGTCTGACATTGCTTGCAGAGGCAGGGTTTGCCCCTGCGGACGGCCGCCGGTTGCGAATGCTCCTTGGTGGGTGGTTGGCTGGGATATGGAACGGGCCTGCTGCCCTGGTGTTCTTCTTGGCACGGCTGGGCTGGGGGAGGCGAACGCTCGTGGTCTGCGGTCCCCCTGAGAACGGAGTTGGAGCGGCTGCTCTCGGGAATGGTGGTTCTGGACGCCGGTGAGGAGTCGGAGAAAAGCTCCTCGTCCGACGCATTGAGCTGTAGCTCATCTATTACGGACGGCGGCCCGAATTTTAAACTAATACTACCTGCTGCTTACCTGGCTTACCTGCTGTGTAACACTTGGTCTTTACTCTTTTAATATTTAATATGCTAAACTTGAAGCGACGGCTAGAAACAGCTTTTGGACAAGTCTAACGAGGAATGGATCTAACGATTAAGCAGATTTTAAACACGAACTCTCAGCAAAAACTCACGGCCGTTTGGTCTTCACGTGCAGCAAAATCAAGCAGGTAAGTGATACAATCGCAGGTGTATTTATACTGTGGTGATTGCAACGTGGATTGGCTGAGAGATAAGCAACGCGGGTGAACTTGATAAGGTGATAGAAATGGGAGTGGCCGAGTTTAGCAGAGGGACGTCTCTACTCCTGAACATGCGTTGAATACAACTACATTTGTATTTAGAGGGAAAATCAATACACGAGGCACTGTACAGCAAAATATCTCTCTGACTAAATAGTCAATGATCACAATAGTTATACACAAAGAAATTGTTATCCCACACATCAGCTCTGACGATGCCAGCTGGCCATGTAGAGCCCGCTCATAGGTTGAGAGAGAAGATAGCAAGGTGATGGTGTGACAGTTTATCTTGGACAAACAGCGTCCAAATGTCTCGAACAACACTTTGACCACTGCTCTGCTCGTTGCTAGAGGTGTTGTTGCTTTGTCATAGATGGTCAAGTTAAATCCTATGAGCTTTTATTGTATTCATCAAGAGATAATCGGTGACCTTGCATGTGTTCCTTTTGAGCTCAAAACACATGCAGGCCTGGTTTCTGGATGAAAGGTGACAGCTGAGAGTGCAGGGATTGGTTACACGATGCCTGAGAGACAGGAAAAGTTATATGATTTGGGCCTAATTGACTTGTTACACATACAGGTCATTATTCATTGATAAAGGAGATAAAAACAGACCTATCAATGCCCATATATGGAGATCCCTGATGCCATCAGTATATGCCCATATATGGGCATGCTGATATGTTCATATATGGAGATCTCTGTGTCTGTCAGTCCTTGTCCCTTTAATGCCCATATATGGAGATCTCTGTATCTGTCTGTCCATGTGCCTTTAATGCCCATATATGGACATCCCTGATGTCATCAATATATGCCCATATATGGGCTTGTGTAGGCCTATGTGTACTTGACACCAGGCACAGTTTGAAGTCGATCGGTCAGACGGTTCTCTGTATCTGTCTGTCTGTCTGTCTGTCTGTCTGTCTGTCTGTCTGTCTGCTTGTGTCCCTTTTATACCCATAAATGGAGATCTGTGTACCTGTCAATCCTTGTCCCTTTTATGCCCATATATGGAGATTAGCGGTTCTGGACAACTGGATCTCCATAGATGCCTATATATGGGCATATTGGTCGAATCAGTCGTTCTCGACAACCGCCAATCCGAGCGACTTGACACCAGGCACCGCTGCGATGTGCGCATCGAGTTTGAAGTCGATCTGTCGGTAGGTTCTCTGTCTGTGTGCCTGTGTCCCTTTTATGCCCGTATATATAGAGATCTCTGTATGTCTTTTTTACGTGCAACAATTTGGGATAAAAAATGTGTGGACAAGCTCCTTCACTGCTTGATATGATTGATTGAATACTGTATTAACAAGTTTGTTAACAGTATAGGTAGTACAGCACTAGAAGGGTAACAAATATACAGTAGGCCTTCGAAAAGATGTTGAACTAGAAAAAGTGCACCTCGGAGCACAGGCCTCCAACAGGTCAGGTAGCTTATCGTGGGCCAGCAATGTTTGGAATTCGCCAATCAGGATGGAATATGACAAATCGTACAGATCCGACTTGATCACATGACTATAGAGATAATGTGTACCGATTTGCGTAATGTTTGGACAAAAATCTGTAGGAGTAGTATGAAATGGTGGCACTACAACAGGACAATGTGAAAAGGGTGGCATTTCTTCCTCGGACTAGTGGGAATGTGCATGCAATGTTTCACGGCAATCGGACGCTGCGTTCATGATTTTAGGCATTTTGTTCAAAACAAGCCACTCCTGCAAACTTGAGATGCCAATCTTAGCCAATCAGGATGGAATATGAAAAATGGGACCGATCCGTTGTGATCACATGACTATAGAGACAATCTGTACCGATTTGCGTGATGTTTGGACACAATCTGTATAGCAGTGATATCAAGAAATGTGTTTTGCAAGAATTGGCCTCCTGGTGGTGCTATAAAAGGCAGATGTGAAAAGGGGCAGACGTTTTTCCTTGGCCTCTAGGGAGTGTACGTGCAAAATTTCACGGCAGTTATACTGTAGGTAAAATGTGAATCGGCCTTTTATAGCGTGACCATAAGTCCGGTTTTGAAAAGTGATAGGGTGGCTTTTTTTTTTGGCCTAGTGGCAATGTGCGTGCAAAGTTTCACGGCAATCGCACGCTGTGTTCATGATTTGAGGCATTTTGTTCAAAACTAACCCCTCCTGCAAACGTTGGAAGCCAATCATAGCCAATCAGGATGGAATATGAAAAATCTGAAAGACCCGTTTGGTTTAATGACTATATACTGTGTACCGATTTTGCATGATGTTTGGACAAAATATGTAGGAGTATATATCAAAAGATGTGTTTTGCAAAAATCGGCCTCCTGGTGGCGCTATAACAGGCCGATCTGAAATATTTTATGCCCATATATGGAGATATCTGTAGCTGTCAGTCCTCGTCCCTTATTATACTTGCATTGCTGTAAGCAAGGAAATACTTTTAGGTCAATTTATTAATTTATTTATTAAGTAGCCGTCTGGATTTATTTCTCAATAATGACCGACGACCCGTCAATTATCCCTTGCATAAATGTACCATTTACCATTTATGCAGCCTGCATGGTTAAGACACCCAGCATATTATAATCACAGTGGCATGGCCAGACTAATATCACTGCGTAGATATTAGTCTGGAATCTCTGTGTGGAACCTGCATTTCCGAGGGGCAAATTAAAAAAATGTCTCTGGTGATAAATCCGCCCCATATTTGCATACTGGGCCCTGATTGGTCCCTCACAACTTCAGAGGGAGAGAAACGCAATCTCTATTGAGAATCTGCCATGGGCAATTTCTTTTTTGCAATGGCAGATTCGTCTGGAACCAGGCTAATGAAGAAGATGATGACAGACTACTTAAGACATCATACTGGTGATGATTATTGCAGTTTAAAGGAGCAGATGAATGTTATGTGTTGTCAACTGATGTGTCAAGTTTACAATATTTTACAGTACAGCCACTGTCGTCTGTCTGTCTGTCTGTCTGTCTGTCTGTCTGTCTGTCAACAGCTCTCTGGCACTGGTAGGCGTGAAACTTTGCACGACACTCCCAGTAAGCAAAGGAAGTACCTTTACCCGAAAACAAATCAGCCTTATTTTCATATCCCATTCCGATTGCCTATGATTGACTTCCAATTGACTACCCTGCCTGGTGGAGATATGTGACCCAAGGAGCACACTTAGTTGATATTAATTTGATCAGACACAACCTCCTTCATATAAGCCCATTCAACTTCAAACTCCATGTTAACCATGAGGGGACCATCACTTTTTAATCACTTTTGTATAAAATGAAATTCATTAAATAAATGAAGAAGAAAAAAAACTAATAGAAAATGACAGTTTTTTTTTGCGTTAGAAAGACAATATCAGTCACCAGAACCAGGGATGGGTATTTAATGGTTAACGTGGTATTTGAAGTTGAATGGGAGGGGGGGCGTGTCTGATCAAATGAATATCAAGTAGGCCTATCTAAATATTAAATCAAGCAAGTAAAACACTGTCTAGGGTGCACACAAGTGTGTGTAGATGTTAAAATGACCCCAGAAGTGTCTTAAAGTGAAATACCACTTTAAGACCTTCAGGGAATGGGATTATGTTTCCAGATTTAAACAGGAGTAGCCTATATTGCATGATAAAAGGTTGTTTTAACTTGACTTTGTACTGTTATTTTAATCTGTAGATTTTCCAAGAAAAACAAGCATTAAATCCCTGATAAAAATAAATAAATAAAATAATTAGGGTGTGTCTCGTCATATTTAAATAATCCACTGGCCCCAAATGTGGCTAAGAAATCCCTTCTGTCCTTTAAGGTTTCTAAAAATGTATGGGTTTGCAAACCTCCACAAAACGTTAACATTGCACAAGGAACCTGACTACCTCTTCCTCCACTGTAGCTTATATGTTGTTGAGAATGCCCACCACTTTAGCATCCAGTATAAATTATAGCCACTCCTTTCCGCTAGCAGACACCAGACATATCGTCTCTGTCGGGTGGACCCTCATTATGTCCAAAACTGTTACTTTATTCAAATTTAAAAATAGCACAAAAAGTTAGAATATGGAGACAGCAACGATACAGATTACTGCCCTCTCTTTCTATGGGGAGATTACGAACGATTTGGTCAGTGGTGGAAAGTTACTAAGTAGTACCATTACTCAAGTGCTCATGACATGTACTGTACTCAAGTACAATTTTGAGGTACTTTACTCGAGTATTTCCATGTTTCAATGCTTTATAGTTCTACTCCACAACAAGAACATACATTAACGACTTAAAGGGGAATACCACCCATTTTCAACATTGAACTATGTCTTTAATACACCTTAGAGCTATGTTGCTTAGAACTGGATAATTGATTGAGGTCATGTGATCAGTGACATACGCAGGGTGTACTTTTGGCTGAGGGGGCGGAGCCAAAAGTATACACCCTGCGTATGTAAGCATGCCATTGACTTATAGTGGATGGTGTGGTCACAGTATGTCAATGACCTGGCCTATCAAACAGACAGTCTGTTTGCACTGTCAAACATCATTTCTTTTACTATACTATTGTGATATATCTTTTACTTTCACCTATCAAATTAGAGGTAAATTAGAGGTAGGAAATAAAGTTGAAAAGACAAAAACAATGATGTTGTGAATGTTTTACTAGAGAAATGTGCATCAGGTTTACACAAACACTGAAATACATAATTCCAAACAGTTTTCACACATCCTGAGAATAAGCAACAACACACTGAAGACTTTAACCACTTGAACCCTAACACCACTAATTCTGGAGGAATGTTATCGGCGAAAATAGCAGATCTGCACGCTCACAACACATTGTAGATCTGCTATTTTCAGCAAAGAGATTTGGTGGAGAGGGCAGACCAAATACAGAGCTGGTCAAATATTTAGTTTACTAAAGTATAGAGCATCGGTTCCCAAAGTGGGGTCCAAGGACCCCCAGGGGTCCTTGAGGGAGTTCCAGGGGGTCCCCAGCTAAATGATGGATAGTTAGAACCAAATGAACCCTTATGGGTCTGTAACTCAGAGAGTGTACAAATGGAACCAAATGGACCCTCCATGGGGGTCCATAGCCTAATGCATGTCAAACTGGGGGTCCTTGCAATTAAAATGGTTGAGAATCACTGCTAGAGCCATAAAAATCTTCTCTTATGGGGGTCCCTGGCATATATTTCAAATGGGGGTCCGCGGGCTAATAAGTGTCAATTTGGGGGTCCTGGACATGAAAACGTTTGAGAACCACTGGTATAGAGGGTTTAAATGGTTAAACAGGTTATGACACATTGAAGGTATGATTGACAAGCTCACATCAGTGTCTGCAAATTATGCTCAAGAGGCTTTTATACTTATGGGGCATGAACTACTTCTTTTGTTTTAATTAAGATGTTCAATCAAAGGGCAAGTTTGTAAATATGTAACCTGAATCCTATTTTTTCTATTGTGTGGAGGACTGTTGAGAAAAAAGCCGCTTTAAACCTATAGTTATTTGAAAATAGCCGATCTACAAGCTCACAAGGTGTCATAATGTGACACGTTGTGAACTTGTAGATCAGCTATTTTCAAGATAGAAAACAATTTGGACATTTTAGATTTAAAAAAACAACAACACAAATCTTGCATGTGGGTCAGATGGGGGTCTCCTAATACATATTCATTTGGGGGTCTTTGACATGAAAAAGTTTCACAATGTCCAGTTTGTCCACACAATAGAAAGATGTGATGCAGGTCAAATAAAATTGGCACAGTTGCAATTTAACAATGGGCAGAATAAAGGGCAAACGGTTTCATACATTAGTAGAAATGTATTTTGGGGGCCTTAATCATTATTTTTTATAATTCCAATTTTCCATTTGAGTAAAACTGATAATTGAAAAATACAATGCAATATTGTTGATATAATTGAGGATTCAGTCATAATGACTGAGACAAGTCAAAAGACAATACCACAAGCACACACATTTGTGTGATATGTGTGTTTGTGTGTATATATAATTTTTTAAATATTGTTTTCCATAAGAAACTTGTCTTTTTGATGACTTGTTGCAGGCACAATGATATCACACACACACACACACACACACACACACACACACACACACACACACACACACACACACACACACACACACACACACACACACACACAAAATATATATATATATATATATATATATATATATATATATATATATATATATACTGTATGTATATATATATATATATATATATATATATATATATATATATATATATACTGTATGTATGTATACATTTTTTAATATATTGTTTTTCATTTTAAAACTTCTCCTTTTGACGACTTGTGATTTGTAATGGCTTGTTCATAATTGTTGAGGGCAATTATATCTTATCTTAACTGTATAGCCATACACAAGTGTACATTTTATGAGGGACAAAGAACACACACATTCATTTGGTCATTGTAATCCCTGTTGCAGGCTATAACTGCCTCCAAACGTTGCATGGGTATTAAGGCCTTTAGATTTGCTTATTTTTCTTGCTTGTTCAGACTTCATAGATTTGGCCTTCTACCAGAAGTGCAGGAATGAGGCGTAGGTTGAAGATCAGGCTGAGGGAGTTGCAGAGAGTTGCTTGGGTCTACAGGTCTTGAAGCTTTGAAAACAACCCACAATGCATTCTGTTCAGTACTTTTGTAACTTTCAGTAAAAGAAAATAATTCAGTTTAATTGTACATTTCTGTTTAACAAATTATGGTTCAAATTTCACTTGCAAATGAGAAGTGAATACACACACACACACACACACACACACACACACACACACACACACACACACACACACACACACACACACACACACACACACACACACACACACACACACACACACTATTTGTTTCTGTAACAGGCAAGCATTATGTCCGTGTTGTTGTGGCCAGCAGAGGGAGACACATGTACTCTCAAGTAACAGGGTGCTATTGTAAAGTATTTGGTACAACAAGGCTTTCATAAGTAGCTACACAGTAATCATCAGTGCTATTTTAACAATGAGACCCGGAAGGGTCCATTTGGTTGCATTTTGCACGAAACTGCGAAATTGGTAAATTAACACTGAGGCTTGTACTGTGTACAGTGGCTACTGTAAGAATGTGTCATTCGATATATCATAATCTGCTCAAACTAACAATTCTTCAGCCTGTTTCTTTTGCTGATAAAACAAAAGTAAGTGGCGTGTGGATGCCTTTGTACTTACCACTCTCTAGATCACACTTCTCTTTCCTCTGTAAATCACTGGAGGAAAACATATTTAAGTGACATTAGAGAAAAAAAAATATTTGAAATATTGAGTTATATAGTTATGAATAATGATGTTACTTGTGCATTCATAGCCTATATATGCCTGTATAATATGACTTATAACAGTCATCATGGAACAGTTCCATCTCTTAATGTATGTCTTAATGTATAGCCACACATTCAAAAAGCTTATTGAACTTATTGAACTTCCTAACAGTGTTCAACTATTTCTCTGTCTCAATGCACTGCCAACATGAAGTGATGCTATTTTCATAGACTGAATATTCAAAGTGCCAATAATGTACTGTACTCACCCATTCCTACATTGCTCCCCGAGCAAGTTACTGAAAAAAGACGCAAGAATGCAAAGTCAACCAAAAGCAATCACGATGTTAATTATGTATCTCAATATTCAATATTGGATAATACCCGTCCATGGATTACTCTTGCCATGTTTCATTCTGAATTAATATAACATTGCCAATCAATAACACACTATACAGTAGGTACAGAATCCATCTGTCTACCACTTACAGTTTTTTTTTTGTGTTTTTTTTCTATGATTATAATAAATGTTATGTAAGAGTTACTTTATAATAACTTTTTCATGAAAACAAGATTTTTAGAGCGAGTAACCAAACTCAATCACAGCACAATTCAGAACAATATTTGAGTGTCAGTGTCCCTTCCACTGGAAAGTGAGAAGAGACATGCATGCAGTACCTGAATACATCCTCTGGGGGCAGAAGCGGACCGCGTCGCCTGCTTGCGTGAGTGGAGCCACTGTGACATGGTAGAGCCCACACTGCACAGCGCTCATGTCACAGCTGTTCTCCCCGGCAGCGGGGGTGCAGGTGTAGTTGGTACTGCCCGGAGTGCCCGCCATCTCCACCGTGTAGTTGTAGTTGGCCCCAGAGGAGCGCCAGTACACGCGCAGGTCATTGTTGGCCAGTCTGTACAGCTTGATGCCCGATGGACAGCAGGCACCTGTAAGGGGGGGCGACCATGTTTACTCAAGTCCCACATCTATAGATGAGATTATTAAACATTTAAACCCAGTGGTGTGAAGTAATTAAGTACATTTACTCAAGTACTGACTGTACTTAAGTACAATTTTGAGGTACTTTTACTCTACTGGATTATTTCCAATTGTCCATACTTTTACTTTTACTCCACTACATCTCAGAGGCAAATATTGTACTTTTACTCCACTACGATTATTTGAAAACTTTAGTTACTAGTTACTTTGCAGATATAAATTATTACATTATAAAACATAAATTAACCACTTTAGCCCTATTTTATACATAGGCTATTTGAAAATAGCCGATCTACAAGCTCACAACGCGTCGCGATGCATTGTGAGCTTGTAGATCTACTATTTTCAAACATTTTAGTACTTTTACTTTAGGTACTTTAAGTACATTTTGATACCAATACTTTCGTACTTTTACTCAAGTACATTTTTAATTCCGGACTTTTACTTAACAGAGTACTTTTACATTGCAGTATTGATACTTTTACTTACGTAAAACATTTGAGTACTTTTTCCACCACTGCTTAAACCCCATATGGGTAAACCGGAGTCCCTCACGGCTCAATACCTGTGTCTTTTCTGTTTTTCTGTTATTGTGGGGAAAGCTTTCGCTGAAAATAGCCGATCGACAAAGCTCACAACGCGAACGCGTCGCATTGTGAGCTTGTCGATCTGCTATTTTCAGCGAAAGCTTTCCCCACAATACCGTGGTTAAAGCTGCAATTCACGATTTATGTAGCCTATACTACCCAGGATTTGAATCTTTGGTCTCCTGCGCAGAAAGCCTGTTTGGGCAGGTGTGATATTACACTTTGAGCTTAGCCTACTTTGAGATTGGTTAAAATAATGTTAATAAAAAGTTACGGTTTGCTTATTTAAAACACACTCAGGAAGATTTCACTGTGTAGGCCTACCTTTGTGCACTGCACTGTACTACTATAGACAAAAAAGCTGGCCAGCTAGTAAGCTATAAGGGACCTCCTTGATGCAACTATGGGGATATTTGTCACACGTTATTCCTGGTAAGCAAACTAATTCGAAACCGGCGAAAGCCGCCCGGGGCCTAGATGTGCTATTTTAACCTACCGTAAATTTCGGACTATAAGCCGCGACTTTTTCCCAATTTTTCGACCCTGCGGCTTATATAACGGTGCGGCTTATCTATGGATTTTTACAGCTAACGGCCACTAGGGGACCTCCTAAATCTATGGATTTTACACCCGCGGCTTATAGTCCAGTGCGGCTTATATATGTACAAATCATTCAATTTAGCTGCTGCGGCTTATATTCAGGTGCGGCTTATAGTGCGAAAATTACGGTAATTTTTTAATCGCTCATTGATCGTAATCGAGGCAAACGTTTGAAATAACCGTGATATCGAAGTTGATATTTATTATCCGGTGACACGATCAACTCACTGGATGAGAAGCCCTCGTAGGGGCACACGGCCTTGTGGCCCGTGCGGCTGAACGCCTCCATGTTCACGGTGTAGTTGGTGCCACAGGTGATGCATCCCATGAGGCAGTGCGAGTCCTGGGTGTGGCAGCGGGCGTGGCCCCGCGACGACGTCAGAGAGGTGACGAACGTCGCCGCCCCTCTGGCGTGAGACCACGTGACGTTGCTCATGGCCATGGTCACCTGCTCCACGGTCAGGTTTTGTGGGCAGCAGGGCGCTGGTTAAGGGAAGAGAAATGGAAACAGTCAAGTTACAGAGTGCCGTGTTTTTTGTTCTGGATATGATCGTCGCTGTCGGGGTAGAAACCTCTTGTCTGCATATTCTAGCCTTTTGTATTTTTTCTTAAATTAACACCCTATTTGATCACACTACAGCGTCACACACAAGCATCAAAAGTAGCAGATCTGCAAGCTCGAAACGCGGCGCGATAATATATTTAACACCCAAAATCCAAATCTGATCCACTGATCCAGTTTTGAACTCTTGGGGGCCCTGGGGACAATCCATGTCTCTGCTGATGATATCCCCCTCTCTGGGCATTTGTTTTAATGGCTGGTGGGGATATGTAAATCCTACATTTTCTTTTGGGAAATGTAGATTGTCTGATATGCTTGATCATAATTTAGATGTATGTTAACCACATTAACCCCGATGTTACTATTCTGAGCAAATTTTCACAATTTCTCAAAACCGCCTACACACAATATGAATTTCTTCAACATACGACGATTCTTTGGGAAACATTTGAAATGTGACAATAAATAAGATTATCATCATACTGTAAGTCTCTCAGTTGTAACTCATCTTTGACCGGTTTACCTGTTTCTACATCAACGGTGTAGCTGGGTAAACTCTGGCCGGCGCTGTTGCTTGCGGTGGCGGTGACCTGGTACTCGGTGCCACAGGGCAGGTCGGCGATGCTGCAGTTGTCTGAGGCGGATGTGCAGTTGGCGGGAAGGATGGAGGAACCCTGTCCCACTGCTACCACGGTGTAGTTGACGGCGCCGTTGTTTGCGCTAGTCCAGCTTACGCTGATGCTGTTTCCTTCTGTCTGATTCACCTTCAGATCCTCTGGCATGCAGGGAGCTGGTGGGGAGAGAGGGCAATAGTGTTGATTTCGTCGACTTAAACTCTGACGAAAAAATGTCCGTCGACTCCTTTTTTTCTCTCAACAAATAAAAACTAGACTAAAATGTTAGGGAGGGACGAGTGGAGAAGAGATCCAGTAGAACTAAAAGACGAGTCATCTTATGTTTGGTTGCGCTCCGAAAATAGCAGATCTACAAGCTCACAACGCGTCGCAGCGCGACGCGTTGTGAGCTTGTAGATCGGCTATTTTCAGCATGCAACCAAGTGTAAAATCAGCCATTATGACGCCATCAAGGCACCGCCAAAATACATTATAGTCGACTAAATCAACTGTACATTTAGTCGACTATAATCTTATGATATTTAGTCGACTAAAACTAGACAAAAACTAAAACATTTCAGATGACTAAAATATGACTAAAACTAAATGGAATTTTATGCAAAAGACTATGACTAAAACTAAATCAAAATTTTGCTATCAAAATCAACACTGGGAGAGAGGGCAGGACGAGTTACGCTTTGTCCTATGACTGCGTCGCTCGTTGAAAATCGGCAAGCAACGCGGTCGAACAATGAAGTTTACATTTGGCATTTGGCAAAAAACACATACACTGTCTTCACGTGAACATAATCTTTACATCAAACACATATTAACCCTATTTGCTGTATGTTTGTACAGTGTGTATTCAGTGCAACGATAGTTCATGTAGACACGGAAGGCAGAATGTTTATGTACTTCATTCACACTCCCCGGACCCCCCCATTCGCTATCAGTTATACAGTCGTACTCCTTTAAGTCAGTACGTTCAACCTCTTGTCATTCTCATTCGCTTCAAGCTAATTACTCACGCCCTTATACCCACAGTGCAACTCGGGCGGTTCATTTAAGCAGCCTCTGTTCTCTGTTCAGTCTACGTGCTTCGCTGTCTAAGCGGTGTGTTCAGCTGCTTGTTTTCAAATTCCCTCCACCTCCCCGGCCTCCTCCCCGTGGCATCTAGTTATTATTGTTATAGGTTGATTCTGTGTTGTACTGTGGTTCTATGATCTGTGTATTGTACTGTGTTTTTGGATTGTACTATGATTGTGGTTGTTTAATTATGCATTGAAGGTTCAATGTTATGTTAAACTGTATTTTATGCTTATGTTTTATGCTTTCTGTCTCTCCTCTGTCTCTCCCTCTCTCTTTTTCCCCCGACACGGTCGAGGCAGAAGGCCGCCACCCTAGAGCCTAGGGTCTGCCTGACGTTTTCTCCCAGTTAAGAGGGAGTTTTTCGTTGCCACTGTCGCAAATTGCTTGCTCAGGGTGGGATTGTCGGGTCTCTTCTCTACATGTAAAGTGTCTTGAGACAACTTGTTGTGATTTGACACTTTAATTGAATTGAATTGAATTGAATGCTCTGCTCTGGGGATTTGTGATTGAATGATCTGTGACATGTTTGCACAGGAATCTGTAATATCACATGAGCAGAGTCACACCGCCAAACTTGAATGCAATATCATTGCATATATGGGTTATGGTTAATATGGTAATGGTTAATAAATGGTAAATGGTTCATTAACGGTCTGGTTATTTCTGAGCTGAAGTGTCTAAATGAAATGCATGTTATACATCACTTTTTGCTATGTGTGTTTCTAGGAATTTGCATGCTTCATTTCAATATATGTGTCTGTGTTTTTGTTATGCACACGACGTGCATGCGTGCGTGCGTGCGTGCGTGCGTGCGTGCGTGGGTGCGTGTACCTGTGCCCTTGGCAGGTTGAGGCAGGCAGTTGCTGTTGCAGCCTCGAATGTCATTGCAGGGCCACACCACCACACTGTAGCTGGTGTCACACGACAGGTCAGAGAGGGCACACACGGGCTCTGTTTCATTGCATACGATGGTCTCGAAGTTGTCCACGGCCCTCGTCTCGTACAGCTGTGCCCCACGTGCAGGGCTCCACCTGATCTCCAGGGTCTCTGTGCTCACCAGGCTGACAGTCACATGCTCTGGGCAACAAGGCACTGTGGGTACAGAGAAGATGGAACGGATTGATGAAGGTGACTTGAGCTCATTTTATACAGCATCACAGCGAAAAACGAGCCTATACTCTGCCAGTGGTGGAAAACGTACTGAAATGTTTTACTTAAGTAAAAGTACTAATACTGAAATGTAGAAATACTCTGTTACAAGTAAAAGTCCGGAATTCAAAATGTACTTGAGTAAAAGAACATAAGTATTGGTATCAAGATGTACTTAAAGTACCAAAAGTAAAAGTACTTTTTAGGCAGAAGGTCCCATTTCACAAGTTTTCAAATGTATAGAATGTATAAAAATCCTTTGAAAATAGCCGATCTACAAGAACACAACGTGTCGCTTCGTGACGCGTTGTGAGCTTGTAGATCGGCTATTTTCAAATTGCTAAAGTTTAAATAGAGCTGAAGTGGTTTTGTAATAATAAATAAATCTATAGTAACTAAAGTTTTCAAATAATTGTAGTGGAGTAATATATCTGCAAAGTAACTAGTAACTAAAGTTAACAATATGTGCCTCTGGGATGTAGTGGAGTAGAAGTAAAAGTATTGCAAATTGGAAATACTCTAGTAAAGTAAAAAGTAACTCAAAATTGTACTTTCCACCACTGTCTACACCAGATCTCTTCGCCACAAATATGGCCAGTCTACAAGCTCATAAGCTTGTGGGGCTTGTAAGATCTGCTATGTTCACTCCAGACTAGGGTTGAACTGGTTAAACAGTTAATACTTACAAGTGGTGTAGTTGACGGTCGGTCCCTGGGGACTGCGGCCAGCATGGTTGTAGGCAAACACGTCCATCAGGTAGGTGTAGCCACACAGACATTTGAAGTCGCAGCTGGTGTTGGTGGTGGAACAGTTGACTTCTACTCCGTCGTCCCTCTTGATGAAAGCCTTGTACGTGTCAGCATTGAGCGTGCTATTCCATGACAGCGTACAGTTTCCTTCCACTGCCTCCTCGACTTCCAGAGCCTCTGGTGCGCAAGGGACTGGGGATAAGATAAAGTTGAGAGTTTAGTGTCCTATAATCCAAATGAATGACAGTATATTAATCATCCATGAATCAAAGTAAGTCAGGGACATGCTGATACCCTGGGCCTGATGCAGGATATCGAGCTAATAGCCCAAGTGTCTTTTATGAAAAGTATTTTTTTTGTTTTGTTTCTCAAATAACAGATTTTTATGAGACAACGCTTGTTTGAAATGGATCGGTTGTGAGGGAACTGGTATATTTGTTTTAGGGGGGGAAAGGCGACAGAGGTGACAATTGTAGCTCCTAACTGTTTGATTGTACTACAATGCCCTTTGACTACAATGGGCTGCCTTGAAAATATATCTAAATATATATATTTAGATCATTGGAAAATAGCTCCTTAATCTATATATCTCTCAACAATGTATTGTGATAAAGGCTACTAATAAATGCTAAGAACTGCTATAATGCATTGTCACCTACCATAAATCAGCAGGTCAGAACCCTGATTTACCCCAAATAAAACGATTAAGTGTCATGCACGTATTTAAACAAACAAAAAAGTGATGTTTGTGAGGAATCAGTGAAATATCAATGTTTATGTCAGTATATTGATACAAAGTCTGATATCATCTCATAGTATTCACTTGGGACACCAGGAGATGGTTTGGTCATTACTCACAATTGATGAACTCCTTAATAGCGGACGGTTCGCTGGGTCCAGCCTCGTTAGTCGCAGTGACCTGGATGGCGTAGGTCCATCCACAGACCACTGGTGTTACGGTGCAGGACATAGACGTGGTGTTACACCCCTGGGGTTCGGGAAGACCTAAACCGAAACTAATCTCCCAAACCCAAACTTGGTAGTCCACAGGTCCGTGGACGGGCTGAGGCATGCTCCAGGACACATTCAGTCCCGCAACGTCAACGTTCCACACCACAGACGCTTGGACGTCCGTTGGAGTGGGAGGTCCTGTGGGTGGCAATCCAAAGATATAACAGTATCAGTTTGGTCCGACAAATGAAAAATGACAAATGAAAAATGAAAAATGAAAAATGAAAAATGAAAAATGACAAATGAAAAATGACAAATGAAAACACTCTATCAGTACTGTACTGTGTAAAAAGCCATGGTTCTCAACGAGGAAGGGCCCCCATAACTCTTGAGAGTGTACACATGGAACCAAATGGACCTGAAAGGGTCCATTTGGTTCCATTTGTACACTGTCAAGGTATAGACCTGTAAGGGTCCATTTGTAACCTGCTCAGGGAACCCTGAGGGTCACTGGACCCCACTTTGAGAACCACTGGTGTAAAGAATCATGGACAGCTTAAAGGGATAGTTCACCCCCCAAATGACTTTTTTTTCCATCGATTAGTCACCCCATGGAGACTTGAATTCATGGATATTTTTTTTGTTTTTGTCGCATTCCTAAGCCAATAATTTGATGGCTGGCAACGGTTCTGGTAGGAGACACAAAGAATCTCCATTGAATCTCCTACAGGAGACTCCACCGGTCATCAAATTATTGGTTTAGGAATGCGACAAAAACAAAAAAGAATCCATGAATTCAAGGCTTCATGAGGTTTTTAATCGAATGAAAATAAGATTTTTTTTGGGTGAACTATCCCTTTAATATTTTAAATTATAGTCCCTATATCCCGTCTTACGTGTGGTCTGATTGGTAGACGCGGCCTCTCCCTTCCTGCCCTCCGCGTCCCAGGCATAGGCGAAGACGATGTAGATTGAGCCCGCTTCCAGGCCGCCGAATGTCTCCGATAGATCTGTGGTGTTCACTATCACGGTGTTGTTTACGCCGAACTTGTGGACGCCAACGGAGTAGCTCACTGCATGCGTCACGTTGCTCCATGATGCTGCGATGGAGTCGTTGCTGGGAGACGAGGTGGTCAGATGAGGAGGAGGCAACACTGTGGAGGGGAGAATAAAAGCAAAGGAATGAACTGAATTTTTGTCGTCAAGTGGAAATGGTATTTCTTGCATCCTGGACTGAATCCAAACATCCTTAAAGGGTAAGACCACTTTGGTAGAGGTTTGGGTTGTGTAGTTACCTTGCCATGATGTAACCCCAAAGGTGGGCAAGAAATCAAAAAGAATTGCTCCATTGATTAGAAATTGATAATTCAAAATATGCTCCTCATTGACTTACATTGTACGGTAAAACAGCTCTCAAAGTCACTCTTTTAGCTCATAAATGAACCCAAACATAGCTGATTCAGGCAATATAGAGCATCACCAAACCCAGTACTGTTTGTTTTTTTAATAAAATTGTCAACTTCCTGTTGATTTAACTATTTGAAGATCTGGATCCGGATCCGCGGATCCAGTCCAGGTTTTCTACTTATTAAAAATGGCAAAATCAACAGGAAGTTCACATTTTTATTTAAAAAAAAAAACAGTACTGGGTTTGGTGATGTTCTATATTGTCTGAATCAACTTTGTTTGCGTTCGTTTATGTGCTAAAAGAGTGACTTTGAGAGCTGTTTTACCGTACAATGTAAGTCAATGAGGAGCATATTTTGAAATATCAATTTCTAATCAATGGAGCAATTATTTTTTATCTCTTGCCCACCTTTAGAGTTACATCATGACAAGGTAACTACACAACCCAAACCTCTACCAAAGTGGTCTTGCCCTTTAAGAGCCAAAGGGATGGATGGATGATGATCAGTTAATCACTTTTTAGGGACAGTAGATTCATCACAGAGTAAAAATATCTGTGTTAATTTATCCATTGTGTAACTCTATGAGTTCTCCGAGTTAAATTAACACTTGGGTTTTTACACTGCAGTCACAGGTAGGGCCTGAAATGTCAAATACATAAAGAATAATATATTATATAATAAATATATTATATTGTTAAAATACTGGGCTTTTCTTGTTTCTCTGAAATTAACCGAGAAAGACAACCATGGAGGAGCTAATAATCAGGGGATTATGAAGAAACATCTCTCTAGAGATGAATGATGGCAAACAATGAACACAAAACACTGAAACTGCTTGTGGCATGTTTGTGACAAGTGGAGGTATCAGGTCCTGTTGTAAACAGCAGCCCATTCCTCAGGGTAGGCTTGTATTATTGTCAGGATGAGGTCAGCTTTTTGTGTTTTGCATACAGAGGTCAGATACAGTTACAACTGATACAGGAGAGGCCTTTAGGGTATGTCATAAGTGGATCAAACCAATGCTGACCTTAGGGCATGTTGGGACCTATATTCTTTTGTACTCATTTCAGACAATAAGGAAGATCAGATAACAAGGGAGGTGGAAGGCTAGGTGGCAATAATATCCCCCCCCCCCAGTGAACGAGTAACACATTTCTGCTTGAAACAAGCCCTCAGAAAACAATTTCCTCCAGTAATCCCCCCCCCGTCCATAAAATATGGTTATTAGAAACTCTTTGATCCTATCTTTTAGGCTACTGTTAGCTGATTGATGATGAAATAATTAATTAATAATTATTTTGAAATCAATTCACCTGAAATAACACAAACAATTAACATTGAGTGATGTAACATTATGCTGATAAGCATTAGACTACATGAGGCATACATACATGTCTTTCCTTCCACAGCGGTGGACGGCTGGCTGCGGCCTCCGGTGTTCATAGACATGATGTAGAGTGAGTATGAGGTGTACGGTTCGAGGGATCCCAGCTGTGCAGGCGAGGAGGTCACTGTGTCTTCGCGGAAGAAGCCGGCGTTGTTCTCAATGCGTATGATGTACCCAGTGGCCCCAGCGACCACGGTGAACTCCGCCATCAAGGTTGTGCTGTCTTTTGCCTTCACTACGTCAATAGGATCCATAACCTGGGGAGCTAAAACAGTTAATGTACACAATTAGTTCAGATGAAAAACATGTGGGAAGAAGAAAAAAGTGCACATATTAATCCAACGCAATCAGGTACCTTAATCTGAAACGTAAGAGATACTGTATGCAGAAAATAAGGGTATAGCCAATATATCATATACCTCTGGCTGAATTTGGACAAATCTCTCTATGAACAGTAACCTGTTCCTGTCTAGACAGTTGCCTGAAAGCTGAAGATAACTTAAATCCATTTTAAAGGCCTACTGTACACAAAAGTGCCTTCCTACGTTTACAGCAATCGATATGAGCTGGGGATTCCAGGCATGTGTGTGGTGAGGTGGAACTGTCCACATACATTTTGTCACATCTCCCTCTAAGTTTAGAGTACTTATATATACACAAACAATCCCAACCTACAGTACGTAAGCCCCAATGTCTCTGCCTTTATGCTACTGAACCTCAAAGTGTTTCTGTTCTCTCTACTATTCCAGTTTTCTACCCAAAACTCTGTAACTCTAAATTGTATCTACAGTAGTTAGTTCTCTAAGTCTCTAATAACCCCCTTTGTTATAGACAAATGCCACTACTGTAACTCACATGTGGAAGACTCAACCGTCGCAGTACTGATTGGCTGACTACTGGTATCCAGAGCTTCAACCGTAATGACATATATGATGTTTGGGGAGAGACCGTGCACGGCGCCCATCACAACGTTGGAACCAAAAATTGCATAGGTAGTAGGGATAGCAGGGTTGCTTTTTGGTGTGGCGGTGAGCTTGTATGAGACGGCTCCAGAGTCCTTCGTCCACAACACGATCATGCTTTCTGATGCTGCTTCATACACTTCTGCCGTGATAGCTGTAAAATGACACCATTAATTTGTGAGGAGATCAAGTGTTTATTTTTTATTTTGTATTGATTGAATACTTTATTAGCCAAAAATGTAAACAAGCAGGTGGAACAGACATTAAGGCTAAAAAGGAGAAAAAGAAGAAAACGACGGCAGTGAATGACATGACACCTCCTTTCTATGGGTGTCATTCACAGAAGGAGAGTGACACTGAGCAATTTAGACAAAAGAAACTATGTGTTTGTTTTCATTCAATTGCCTCATTTGAAGCAGCTCCTGCATTATTTTGTTTTGTTTCATAATTATGTTCATAATTATCATTTCGGGCAATATGATGTATGAGACATACATCTTGACTTTATGCTGCAATGATTCTGAACAGAAATGTATAACCTGACATGAACCAGTGTCTCTACAGTATGTGCGTGAGGCTGTACAAAGATTGTGTCTTTGTGTGCACAGGCGTCAGGAATATTATCTTCCATTGTAGAGTAGTTGACCATACACAAATATATGTTCATTACAACAATGAAACAATTAGCACTTAATATTGAGAACACAAAAACAATCTGTGATATCATGTCTGTGTCTCTGTATTTACATTGACCCTATTATTTGACAATGATTAGTGGAATTTATGCAAAAAGGAACATACCTTGAGCTCCTGTCTGTGAATATAAACACATAAGAAAAAAACAATATATGATTAAACATCTTAAATGATAACATCTTAGATCTGAACATCTATTAGATAACATAATACGCTAGTAATTACACATCAAGATGTGTTTGTAAAATGTTATATTTTTCCTTGTACATCATGAAATTAAATAAAAAAATACATATTATTATGACAAAAAGACAAGTTATTACTCTACCTGTGAGCCTATGCCCAGTAGGGCAAAAATCACCAGGCACTTCATGACACCCATTCTCCACGTCTGTCTTCTTCTTGTTTGAATTGTGCTGGTTCTTACACTTAATATATGTTACTTCTTTTCTTCAGCAGCTCTGCTGTCGGTGGTGGCTGAAATACCTGCATCTGCCCCCTCCCAATACCTGCACCTGCCCCCTCCCACTGGCAAACAACCAATCACCTACAGACAGGCACCTGCACCTTTAGGGCATGTGCAAGGTAATAGGTGTATAGAATGTTCTGGGCATAATAACACTTATGGAGGGGGCAGGAAAACATAATACTTATGGAGGTTGGGCAGGAAAACCCAAATCTGAATTGGAAACGAGTGTGACTGGTTTATCCAGCCCTGAAATCCTCAAACAAAACAACCAAGTAAACAAATAAACAAGTACAACATCATAAAAAAAGTAAATAATAATCAACTCTCACTGTTGTGAACAGTGAAAATGATTACAGTACAGCATTATAAGCTTGTTTAATTACAAATAATACAGACAAAATAGTTTAATAATAAAACTAACATTCCCCTTAAGCAAACATAAGTAGGCTACAGATGAATAGAAATTAAGTACATTTACTCAAGTACTGTACCAAGTTAAATTTTGAGGTACTTTTTCTTTGCTGGAGTATTTCCAGATTTCTGTACTTTTACTTCTACTCCACTACATCTCAGAGGCAAATATTGTACTTTTACTCCACTACAATTATTTGAAAAGTTTAGTTACTAGTTACTTTGCAGATTTTGATTATTATTACAAAACATTCATTAACCACTTCAGCCTTATATATTCCGGCCATTTGAAAATATGATCTACAAGCTCACAATGCGTTGCATTGTGAGCTTGTAGATCTGCTATTTTCAAAAGATTTTTATAAATTTTACTTTATACATTAGAAAACTTGTGAAATGGGGAATTCTGCATAATGGGTAGCCTACTTTCTACCTTTGGTTCTTTAAGTATTTGATACCAATACTTTTGCACTTTTACTCAAGTAAATTTAGAATTTCCTAACTTTTAATAGTAGCCTATTTATTTCCACCACTGAAGAACAATTCATATTATAAAGAATAAATAGGGAATAAAATAGGGAATAAAAGTATAGAACCCTTAACTGATGACGTCACACTGATAAGAACCAGTATGCGCGCGCAGGCCGGCACCAAAAGAAACCCATTCTGTCTCACTAGGACGCGCCTCACTAGCCAACACACAAGAGGAGGTTGAATGAACTGAAACCAACGCACCCCGAAACAATGTTTGGAATTGATTGCATGAAACAATCACCTGTGCGTCCAGTCTCAATGTTGGTAAACAAATAATTGGTCTATAAAAACTACAACTGGCCTCTGTCGCGCACTTGATGACGTAATGACGTTGATGACGTAGAACGCACAGGACCCCGGGGCGACGGGAAGCAGTGTTGCCATGTCCACTTATTATAAGCGACTGTGTGCTTGTTTTTTTGTGAAGTTGCTTGTAAATATTGGTAGTTGCGGGTTGCGTTTTTTTTTTTTTTTTTTCTCGAAGTGTAGTTGCTTATTTAGGCTTGTTTCCACATTTTTTAAAGTATTATTTAAACCAGTCGTTCTCAAATATTTTCATGAAAATGTTTTGTGCCACAGGGAGCATTTGTGTTGCTAGAATGTTTCAAAAAAATATATATACATTCCAAATATTCCACATTTATTTCAAGAGTTTTTGAAAACAGCCGATGCATATAATAGGTTTAAAGTTGCTTATAATGGCCTATAGTGGCCTAGTTGCTTCTTTTGGGCTTGTTTTCATAGGCCTGGCTGCTTGTTTCTCTCACGGACTCTGGCAACGCTGGACAGGAAGAGGCGCAGCAGAAAGACAGTCAAGATGGCAACTGGTGTTGATCATGGGCTTAAAAAAGTTGTTTGGCAAAGTAAGTTAAAACTCAGATGCTGTCAATTAACAGACAAATAACAGTTACACCGTATATATCTCACCATCTCTTTTATTGTGTGTATCTTGAAATCGGAATCGTGGTTGTGTGTTTTTCTCCCTTCTTTGTGACTTCGGATGTTGGAATGTCAGCTCTGGTCCACTTTTCATTTGTATGTGGATACATTTTGGCAACTTTGTTTCGATAATTGCCCGATAAATAAAAGTTCTAACCTGAGGATGATGCTGTTGGCTGGAGCAGGAAGTCATTTTCTGTAGCCTAGAGCGGTGGTTCTCAAGGTGGGGTCCGGGGACCCCCCTAGGGGTCCTCCTTGGGAGGGTACCAGGGGGTCCCTAGCTCCATTAAGAACCTCTCACACTGCGGAGTGAGAGGTTCTTAATGGAGCTATAGGGGGTCCCCCCCCAGAAAAAGAAGTAAACAATTATTTTAACCACTTCATCCATTTATATGTTGGCTATTTAAAAAAAACAGATCTACAAGCTCGCAGGAAACTTTTAATAATTTTGATTAAAAAACCCACCCATAAATCTTTTCTTCTGGGGGTCCCTGGCACAAAACCTTTTAGATGGGGGTGTGGGTTGGGGGTCCGCAGCCAATTTAGGGGTCCTGGCCTAGGCTAGTAGAGCCCCACCTCACCCTGCTGGAAATTCAACAGTACAATTAAAACTTGACACACACACACACACACACACACACACACACACACACACACACACACACACACACACACATGGGCAACATAGGGCCAGGGGGCCGACCCTGGCCCTTAGACCATCTTGATCCGGCCGCAAAGTGCTTAAAGGAGTAGTTCACCCAAAAAATGAAACACCCCCATGAAGCATTGAATTCATGGAGATTGTTTAGTTTTTGTCATATTTCTGAGCCAATAATTTGATGATAATAATAAAGATGCTAATGTATGTGATAGGAGACACAAAGTAGACTCTTTGTGTCTCCTACCGGAGAGACCGCCGGTTATCAAATTATTGGTATTCAGTGCTTCATTGGGTGTGTAATTGATAGAAAATAAGTAATGTTTTGGGTGAACTACTCCTTTAAAGAAAAACTAAATGCCACCCCCCCAAATAATGTACAAAAAGGCTGCTGTATGTTAATGGTTTTGAGGAAAAAAAAAGTAACTCGACTCCAATTAATAGTAATTAATATTTACCATTTGAGTTCTATACCTGCATTCCTCCATCCGTATGTACACAAATGTTTTATGTTTATAATGTAACAGTGAAACAGTCAGCCTTGAGTCCATATTTATAACATAATGCAATGTGTTTTATCAGTGACCTATAGAGTGGTGCATATCAGATAAGATACTGAATACATTTATAGGCTCATTTAAAATTTGATACGGCATTGATGTGGATTGTTTTATGCAAGTAATCTTTTTATTGTAAGGCCAGAGTACACCAGGGAGATGCAATACAGTACAGCTGTAAAAAAAAAACAGTCAAAACAGGCACTGACTGAGCCCCTAACTGCTCCCATATGAGCAGGCTGGTACCTCACAAGCATAGTTTCATCTTTGAATATCAGATATATATTTTTAAAGTGAAAATGTTTAACTCTAATATTTGCTTCTGGGGGTCCTTGCCTGGAACAAAATATTTTGAGATGGTGGGGTCTGCGGCCAAAAACATAATTTTGGGGGTCCTTGACATTGACAAAAGTTGGAGCACCAGTGATATAGCAACCAAACAACAACAATGATATGTATTTGGCCGCAGAGTCAGACCCCCCCCCATCTCAAAATATTTAGTTCCGGTGACCCCCTGAAGCAAAGATTTAGAGTTAAAAATGTTCACTTTAAAATATATATATATATTCAAAGATTTGCATACATTTTCACGATAAAAAAATAATAATTGCAGATCTACAAGCTCATAGCACGGCACTCTGTGCCGCTATATAAATGCACCATTTACAACTACCAGCTATTGCTGCTAACTTATTTATTTTGTGAGCGTGGTATAGTGTAAAACAGAATGGTTTAGTCAGATAATGACTGATCTTGTTGTGAACTTGTTGTGACTATCTAATGCAAACCTCATTTTTGATTGTTCTTATTTTCAATATCTTTCTTTATTTTAGGATTAAAGGAAACGATCATTGCAGATTGCAAAAAATCGGAAGTATGGAAGGTAGGCCCGTGATCCCACGAATTACACCTTTTAATTTTGTGATTAATTCCAAATATACACACTAGGTCATGATTACAAGAGTATTATAACATGTTACAGAGATCACATATTTTCTGCCAGGCACCTGAATGAAAAAGGATCTTTCTGAGCGGCGGAGTAATTTAAATACTCTTGTTACAATGTGTTTGAGTACCAAAAGTGAGCTCTAGCAAATGATATAAGTTTTAACTTAAGATATGGCTCATCTCCATAGATATTAATTCTGGACCCCTTCACCACCAAGCTCCTCTCATCATGTTGCAAAATGTCCAATCTTATGTCAGAGGGAATCACAAGTAAGCATTAAATATTGCTTGATATTGTCATGACATGAGACATTTTTACACAGCAAGGCTATGAGTGTTAGGCAAAGACCATGCTTGTAACACAGGATCAACTGCAATATTTGTTTATTTTAAACTATCCTAACAGGCAAATAGCTGGTAATATTGCAAAGATAAAACCAAAATTGGCTTAAATATCATGTCATTCTTTGCATTTATTACTTGATGGAATGCCCTTTTGCCCTTTTTTCCTGTAAGTTGTGGAGGACCTATACAAAAACAGAGAACCTGTTCCAGAAATGAAGGCTATTTACTTCATGTCACCAACTACCAAGGTTTTTCTCTTTTACAACCATGTTCCATGATTATTGCTAAACTAGTTTTCTTCTACACTTTCCCTGTGTCACATTTAAATTGAATCGTTATTTTTTTCATTACTGGTTTGATATCTCTTAATCTCTTCGTATTTTTGTAGTGTGTGGATGCCTTTATTAAAGACTTCAAGGACAAACCCAAGTATAAAGGAGCCTACGTTTATTTCACTGACTGTAAGTAAATGATGACTAGCTGGATCTACTAATATAAACAAACACAGGGGAAACTGCTGTGATGGACAGTGATGCTGTGAGTGTGACAAGTGTTGGTTGATAGAATTTCACATGCAGACTTTATGTTTATTTCAAACAGACTGCCCAGACGAGCTGTTCAACAGCATGAAGAAGGACTGTGCAAAGTATATACGAGTTTGTAAGGAAATAAACATTTCCTTTCTGCCACAGGAGGCACAAGTAAGTGTGTCTGTCAACCGCTCTCTTCCTCCAAGCTTCCGTAAATTTTTGTTATTGTCATTATGTATTTATATAAGTTCATCTATTATGACCGGGAACGCATCTGTAATTTTAAGATTTCTTTGGCTATTCAAAAATAGCAGATCTACAAGCTCATAGCTATGAGCTTGTAGATCTGCTATTTGTTTGAAAATCGTGGCAATTTCTTGCGAATCTTTGAATATATATATATATATATGTGTGTGTGTGTGTGTGTGTGTGTGTGTGTTTTAACACATTGCCTGCCAGAATTATTTCAGATTTTTTGCAGTTTTATGCCAGAGATTTTTCATTGAGAAAGAAAAAGTACTCAGGAGCCGAGATACAGAATTTTTAAGTTTTAAGTTAACAAGGAAGTGGATAGGAGTATAGATCTTCAAAAAAATCATATCTCCTTGGTCTTTGGGTCAAATTTAAAAAAATAAATAAATAAAAATAAAAAACATTCTTTTTTATTTATTTTTTTATTTTTTTAATATCAAGTTAACTTGATCTTGGCAATCAAGTGATGGATTTGAAAGATCAAGTTAACTTGATCTTGGCAATCAATGTGTTAAAGCAAAAAAAGAAAAAAACTGATCTGTGCTCCTGGGGGTCCCTGGAACAACATATTTGGAGATGGGGGTCCAAATACATATCATTTTGAGGGTCCTTGACATGGAAAAGTTGGAGCACCACTGATATTGCAACATACTGTTTGGATTTAGAAAACATTTTTAGATATGTATTTGGCCCGCGGACCCCCATCTCAAAATGTTTTGTTCCAGGGACCCCCAGAAGCAAAGATTTGAGTTAGAAATGTTCGCTTTAAAAATATATATACAGTTTCAAAGATTTGCACACATTTTCATGATTTTTCAAAATAGCAGATGTATAAGCTCATAGCGCGGCACTCGGTGCCGCGCTATGAGCTTGTATATCTGCTATTTTTGAATAGCCAAAGTATAGAATAATGGTTAAAGTGGTTCAAATCTAATATGACAGATGCTTTCCCTGTCTTAATGGGTTAATATACTTAACAGGGAAGTGGTCTAGAGAAAGACCTGATTTAGGTCAGTGTTTACTGTATGGTGTTGTGACAACTGCTGGGAAGGGTGTTGGCTGTTCTTAACCTACTACATGTAATGGTGTAACAGACATTATGTCATCACATGGTGACTCCCCACCCAAAAACTGCATAATGAAAAACAAGGAAGCTGTAATTACATTTTCTGCATTAGTCATAATGGAATAAGAAGATAATTCATGGATATTTTTTAGTTTTTGTCACATTGCCAATAATTTGATGACCGGCAGCGGTTTCGGTAGGAGACACAAAGAGTCTCCTTTGTGTCTCCTACCAGAACCGCTGCCTACCGGTCCGCTGGTCATCAAATTATTGGCTTAAGAATGCGACAAAAACAAAACAAAAAAAAATCCATGAATTCAAGTCTCCATGGGGTGACTAATAGATAGAAAAAAATAGATATTTTTTGGGTGAACTATCCCTTTGGATACAATTTGACTTGTATAAGTATGTAATAGAAATGGAAGTGACTCCTCACAAATGTGGTAGCTTGCGTATCATTTTGGCTTGGAAAAATACAGAATCAGGAATGAGGAAACATTTTTTCGTTCTTACATAATTCTTCCACTAAACATGACATCGGTGTTTGTTACTATCTGATACCACTTGGAATCCATGACGATGAGGAACTGATCTATCTGGGGTTCTTTCAAGCAAAAGGAAAAAGAGAACGGCCCTCTAGCTTGACTTGTTCTCATTGTTGTCTCTCTCATTCTGTATCATCATTACATAACCACATGCCAATCACAGTCATTCGTAACAGTTATTTTCTTCCATAGTGTGCTCTAGATCATTGTTTCTCAAAGTGAGGGCCGGGGACCCCCAGGGGTCCTTGGGGAGGTTCCGGGGGGTCCCCAGTAAAATGTGTTAAGCGTTACAGTCTCTTAACCACTTTATCCATATTTAATACTTTGGCTATTCAAAAAAATAGTAGATGTACAAGCTCACAGCGAGCTTGTACACTTGCTATTTTTGATTTATTTATTTTTTAACTTTGGAAATGTTGTAATCATTTTGATTTTTTTACATAAATCTTCTGTTCTGTGGGTCCCTGGAACAAAACGTTTACAGATGGGGGTCCGCGGTCAAATAAATATCAATTGTGGGGTCCTTGACATGACAAAGTTTGAGAAGCACTGCTCTAGATCAGAGCACTAGGCTAAATCCCTTTAGAATAAAATACAATGTATCAATTGTTCAGATAAAATGTATCAATTGTTCAGTTAATGTATCAATTGTTCAGATAAAATGTATCAATTGTTCAGTTAATCAAAAGTCATGTTAAAACCATTCCATTTCAGGTGTACACATTTGATAATCCGGGGGCTTTCCGGAGCATCTACAGCCCCCACAGTGAGGACAAAGGGAAGACACTGGAGACCCTCGCAGACCAGATCGTGACACTCTGCGCTACGCTTGATGAGTACCCAGGGGTCCGATACAAGAAGTAAGCCAGAGAAAAGCCACAAGTCTCGGTTTACAGATCATCCCCCGAGCAGATTAGAGACCTTTTCAGAGAAACTAAACTTACTGGAACCGTACAGAATGGATTATATAAACATTGCCAAAGTAAAGGCTCAGTATCTTATACCCTTTCTCAAATGATCCAACAAATTGACTCAAGAAGTAGCGCAATGTTAAATGTGTGGGATTTATATTATTCAACTTGAAATATATTGTTGACACACATGCACTTACACTTTCATATCGTTGCTGTTGGGCAGAAACCAGCTAACTACATTTTTTAACTTTTTTCATATTTTTTTCATAAATCAGTGCTATTGAACACCCTTTATGTCTGTGTGTTGGTTAAAAAAATATTGAACCAATGAAAATGATTAAAAAGCGCTTCTGACAAAACCAGCTAACTCCATTGGATCCTCAAGTTAACTCTACCAAAGGGGAGGTTAAGCCAGATTCCAAACCCGAAAATCTCGGCCACTCGCTCACTCCCACTCGGTCACTCCGACTCCAAACCGGATGTGCTAAATTCCAATTACTCAGTTGCTTCTTGGAGGAGGCGAGTGGAGTCGAGTGGAGGAGCCGAGGCGGCTCTCTACTTCCGCATTTAGCGAGTGTACATCAAGTGTACGCTCGACCACTCTCCACAGCTCCTCCGCGGCAGACTTCCGCATCACGTGTAGACGTTTTTTTTTTTTTTTTCCCTTCTGCCGTGACGTATACATGGTCCTCCTCCACATGTGGCCACACAAACAATGCTTGAAACCCGAAACCATACCCCGAAAACACCGGCTCCCCCCCCCCTCGCCCCCGCCGATCACTCGTTGCCCATCTCACACACACACACACACACACACACACACAGTGTAAATTAACTGAAAAGACGCAACAAGCCACTGGCTTTATTGCTTTGTATGATATAAAGTATAATACAATTATATACATTGTAATTTATTGTGCACACTTATACTGTCTCAAAAGCTGATAGTTCATTTCTCTCCGTGCATGCCTCAATGCAGTGCATGGACTACTATAAATCACTGTGACAAAGATTATGTTTAAAATAATGTATTGTATTTATATATAGACTGAATATAGGGTGACTATATTCTGAATTCCCCAAAAAGAGGACACTTTACGCTATTAATTTAACTATAGCCGTACTCATTCAATTCTGAACCGATTCTTAAATTTTAAAATTCTCTATTTGCTGTGAAGGGTCTTCTTTCATGTCTATCAGTCATGATTTATTTCGCTATCAAACAATATCAAGCAAAATCACAAAATCGTCTGAGTTTTTTTCTTTTTTTTTCGTCCCAGAAGTGGGGAGGATATCACCCAAGCTCTCAAAACCCCGGACATTTGAAGGATTTTATAAAACCCCCCAGACAGCCCCCCAAAAGAGTATATGTCCGGATAAAAGAGGACGTATGGCCACCCTGCATGAATGATGTAATTCAGAGTCAGACATACTCTGTAATATACGGTGGCTGTTATACGCAGCAGTGCCGTGCGGGACTGCTGCGGGGGGTGGGGGGTCAGGGGACTGTACGAGCAAAAAGAGGGACAGGTCAGGATTTAATTCATAAATGTAAGTTTGCTCATCCTGGCGCTTCGTTCACTATTTCAGGAATAAATGGCTTTGCACAAAATGTTAACTATAAAGATAACAATGTGGCCATCCACATTGATGAATTGTCTATTCTATTCTGTATTATTCTATACCTGCATATTATTCTATGCATGTATATTTTCATCCACGGCTCTGGTCCAGCTGTTTGAGACGTCATAAGTGATCGCGGAATTTGCCGTCGCTTTGAAATGACGCGCTAAGTGCAGTCCGATCCTTTGAAGCCAGCTGGTCGGCCACTCGTCCTCGCAAATAATCCTCGGCTCCTCGCAGGGGCGGGGCTTAGGCGCGAGTGGAGGAAGCGAGGAGAGTGAGCGAGTGACCGAGCTTTGGGGAATGGAATCTGGCTATAGAGTTAGCTGGTTTAGCTGACTCCAGGCTCCACCCCTTTTGACCTCCAACCTCATTGTGAGCTTGGAGGTCCATTCAGCTGTTCTTATCAATGATGAACAAAACCTCCTAACTCCACTCTTTGTTTTGTTTTTTTGTTTCCTGAAAATGTAACATTTTGGAGTTAGCTGGTTTCTGCCCGACAGCAGAGATATGTTTCAGTACCTTGAGAAGATGAGAGTGAATTGTACCTGCTTAGTTAAGTTATTAAACTTTTATATTGGCCCATATCTAGCCTTTTGTCACTGGCATAATTGTGTAATAAATGACTGTTTGAGATTCATTTTTCAAAACTGAAGACAGAATAAGTCATAAAATCTAATCATTTGACATGTTGAATGGAGTACTTCACATTTGATTTGGGTATTGGTGATACTGGTACTCTTATTTTCCCAGGTAATCAGCATACTGTCTGGTAGTAGAATTGGTACCAGCGCATCTCCACAGTACTATATTGCCCTTATTTGAGGATTTGATGACTATTGATTAATAACTTGTGATTACCATCGACAGCAACATGGAAAATTCTAAACGACTGGCAGAACTGGTGGACAACAAGCTGGCCAGACACTACGAGTTGGATGACAGTGGCTCTGGCAAGAAGAAGGTGAGGCACCTCTCTGAGATGATATCGACAAAAAAAATAAACAAGGGCTTAGTAATGGAACCACACTGTTCTAAAAAGAAATGGTAATACCAAAGGTCAGCTGACCTGTAAATCTAGTTGTGGACAACGACGGTCTACAGTGGACGTTATGATATAGCTGACCACAAAAACACACTTCATGAATTCTAGGCTCTTCCACTGTTTACTTTAACCCATTCAATTCGGGAACGCATCTGTGTCACTTTAGATTTCTTTGGCTATTCAAAAATAGCAGATCTACAAGCTCATAGCGCTATGAGCTTGTAGATCTTCTATTTTTGAAAAATCTTGAAAATTTGTGCAAATCTTTCAATATATATATATATATATTTTTTTTTTAAGCAAACATTTGTAACTCAAATCTTTGCTTCTGGATAGGGGGGGGGGGGGGGGACCTGGAACTATATCTTGAGATGGGGGTCCGTGGCCAAAGACATATCATTTTGGGGGTCCTTGACATGAAAAAGTTTGAGAACCACTGATTATAACAACGTAATTGTTTTTAAAGTTAGGATTTAGAAGACATTTTGTACAATCCCCCAGAAGCAGATTTGAGTTAAAAATGTTCGCTTTGAAATACATATATATTCAAAGATTTGTACACATTTTCACAATTTTTGAAAAATAGCAGATCTACAAGCTCATAGCCTATGAGCTTGTATATCTGCTATTTTTGAATAGCCAAAGAAATCTTAAAATGACACGGATGCGTTCCCGGTCTTAAAGGCTTAAAGAGTTACGATATTCCCTATGGAGATAATGTACACTGTCTAATTGGCCAGGTATTGCCAGTGGTGACTGAGTGGTTTCATTGTTGTTGTGCTTCACCTGTGACCTGACCCCGACACGTTGTGTCATGTGTGAAAAGTTAAACACTGGTTTTAGGAGTGGCTTTGTGACCATTATCTCTTCTCTTGTGTCTTTGCCGTTCCATCAGGCAAAGACCCAAGCTCAGCTGCTGATAGTCGAGAGAGGCTTCGACCCCGTCAGCCCCATCCTACACGAACTGACCTACCAGGCCATGGCCTACGACCTCATTCCTATCCAGAACAACGCCTACAAGTACATGCTAGCTGTGTTTCTTATGCCACATTATCTATGCTCCCACATTATATGAGATATTAGGTTTTCAAATTCAAACGACATGCTGAAACCAAATGTTTTCTTATCGTGTGTGTGTTCAGGTACAAGGGTAAAGATGGCTCAGAGAAAGAGGCCTTGCTGAATGATGAAGATATACTCTGGGTTGAACTGAGACACAGCCACATTGCTGAAGTCACAGCGTAAGTGTCAGTAATCTGATGTCATTGGATGATTAATTCTGGTAGCTTGAGGCAGCTGAATAGTGTATTGTAGAGTGTACTGTAGAGCTTATTCAAGTCAACTTACATAAGCATGTTTGCTCACTTGTAAGAAATACACAAGTTCATCTGTTCAGTATTATTTTTCTTTACACCTGATGTTACTATTGGCTACTGTCCTTCTATATACTAACTTAAAGGACAACTTTATTTTTTTTACAACCAAGGTTTATGTTTTAGATTGTAATTAAAGTAAATAAAAGGAGTGTTAAAATGTTTAAATGTACTGCTTTCTATAGTTTTAGCGATTTTTTTTTTACAGTGGGCGGGGGCATTCTGTCCGGTGGCTAAATATGGCTTTTTTCCCCCACAATAACCCCGCTTTTTCTTTATTATTATTTACAGTAGCTCTTCTAGCCCCCAATAACTCACATCTGGCCATCAAAGACCACAGGACCCTTTTTATTGTGTAAAAAAGGCATATTTAGCCACCGGACAGAATGCCCCCGCCCACTGTAAAAAATATCGCAAACATTGCTAAAACTATAGAAAGCAGTAAATGAGAAAAAAATAACACTCGTCTTTTATTTACTTTAAGTACAAGCTAAAATATAAACCGTGGTTGTAAAAAAACAAAGTTGTCCTTTAAATGTTAGATTATATATATTTGATAGAGCATTAATGTTTGTTTGTGATCATCATCTTGAACCTCACGTGCCTCATTTTCTTCCTTTCGTCTTTGTTACTCACAACAGAAAAATCCCCAAGCTCGTGAAGGATCTGCAAACATCCACAAACCCGAAACAGCCAGATTCAAAGGTATCGTGCAGAGCCCTTTTCAATATTTATAGATTCTGTAAGATTTCGATTTTCATGTATTCAATTAATCCTTGACAAGGCCATAAGAAATAACACCAACATGTTGAAGATGACTGGATATTTTTTTGTTTTTAATTTCTTGTCTGTGCTGCAGGCTTTAGTAGATCAGATTCACTTTATTGTAACTTGGCTACACTGGTTAGGTACGTACATGTGTTGATTTTGACAGCACATTTTGATATAGTTATAGTCATAGTCTTTTGAATAAAATTCCATTTAGTTTTAGTCATATTTTAGTCATCTGAAATGGTTTAGCGTTAGTCTAGTTTTAGTCGACTAAATATCATAAGATAAGTAATTTTCAATCTACAGTTGATTTAGTCGACTAAAATGTATTTTGATGGGCCTTGATGGTGTCGTAATGCCTGATTTTACACTTGGTTGCGTACTGAAAATCACACTGCGACGCGCTGTGGGCTTGTAGATCTGCTATTTTCAGAGCGCGACACCAAAGCGCATCCAAACATAAAATGACTGGATCTCTTCTCCGCTCGTCCCTCCCTAACATTTTAGTGTCGTTTTTATTTGTTGACGAAATTGTCAATACATTTAGTCTTTAGTTTTAGTCATCGTAGCTTAGTTTTTATATAGTTTTTATTTAGTTTTCGTCAGTGAAAAAAGGTAGTCGATGAACATTTTTCGTCACAGTTTTAGTTGACGAAATGAACACTGGTACATACATGTGAAAAACGCTCTTAAGCTCCACTACAGTAAAAACAACAAATAGACGACACAACCTAAAAACCTAGTCTGATGACCTGCGGGACAAAACTGTTTGCTGTGTGCTTTGAGGATCGTGTATGCCTTTTTAACCTCTGGAACTGTAGAGGGGTGAACAGGCTTTTGTGTGGCGGTGGGAGGTGTCTTTATTGGTCCTCAGGGATTTGTTGAGGCGGCGCTGTGTGTGTAGAGGTCCTCCGGACTGGGCAGCTCACCAGTGTTGATTTTGACGGCACATTTTTATTTAGTTTTAGTCATATTTTAGTCATCTGAAATGTTATAGTTTTTGTCTAGTTTTAGTCGACTAAATATCATAAGATTATAGTCGACTAAATCTACAGTTGATTTAGTCGACTGAAACGTATTTTGGCGGGCGCCTTGATGGCGTTGTAATGGCTGATTTTACACTTGGTTGCATGCTGAAAATAGCCGATCTACAAGCTCACAACGCGTCGCAGCGCGACGCGTTGTGGGCTTGTAGATCGGCTATTTTCAGAGCACAACACCCGAGCGCAACCAAACATAAAATGACTTGTCTTTTAGTTCTACTGGATCTCTTCTCCACTCGTCTCTCACTAACATTTTAGTCCAGTTTTTATTTGTTGACAGAATTTTCAATATATTTAGTCTTAGTTTTAGTCAGCGTCGTAGCTTAGTTTTTACTTAGTTTTTATCTCGTTTTAGTCAGTGAAAAAAGGTAGTAGACGAACATTTTTCGTCATCGTTTTAGTCGACGAAATCAACACTGCTTCCGCACCAGGATGTGAAGCTGCCCTGTCAGGAGGCTCTCCATTGTGCCTCTGTAGGAGGCCCTGATAGTGTGGAGTGTCAGGCCCAATTTCTTTAGACGCCTGAGACCATACAGGCGTGGTTGGGCCTTTTTTTTTTACGACCGCAGTGACATTGCAGTCCCAACTCAGGTCCTTCTGAATATTCACCCCAAGGTACTTAAAGGTGCTATTAAATTCCATATGGGTCTGAGATTTAGATTTTTTTTAATATTAATTCATCCTTGGCAAGGCCATTAAAAATACACCAACATGTTGAATGTGACTGATATTGTAAAAAATTGTCATTTTTTCCCCAGTTCCAATTCTGTTCCCTCAGACTGTTGTGCATAAATCATTGCCTTATTATTTATGATAACGGCAGCACAAACCCTTCTTCATCTCTTATACGGTATACGAGTCAACCCTTGGAATCTTTCCTTTGCCAACATATTTCGTTGATTTTTACAGATCTCAATAAGCGGGCTAAATCAGCTGATGAAGAAGATGCCTGCCTTCCGGAAACAGGTGGCCCAGGTATGTGGTGTCATGTGACAGCTAGAATCTGGCTGGGTGTGTGTATATCCATACCAAAGGCCTTTTGTAAAAGTGATCTCATCTTGGATCAAGATCTGGATGTGTACAGTGCCTCTAAGGCCTAGGTTAACCCATTTAGTCCGGGGAAGTATCCGTGTCGTTTTAGATTTCTTTGGCTATTCAAAAATAGCAGATATATAAGCTCATATCTATGAGCTTGTAGATCTGCTATTTTTCGTGAAAATGTGTGCAAATATTTGAATATATATATATATATATATATATATATATATATATATATATATTTAAAGCGAACATTTGTCAAATATTTTGTTCCAGGGACCTCCAGAAGCAAAGATTTGAGTTAAAAATGTTGTTAAAAACAAATATATGTATTCAAAGATTTGCACAAAATGTTTCAAAGATCTACAAGCCCGTAGCGCGGCACTTACGAGCTTGTATATCTGCTATTTTTGAACAGCCCAAAGTATAAAATAATTATTATAATTATATAGTTATATAGGTTATAGCTAAAAATCCAAAATGACACGGTATGCATTCCCGGCCTTAATGGGTTAATGACTGGTGGTGTTGACTCCCCTGAAATCTGAGTGAATGGAAAATCACTGGATGCACTGCTGTAACTGTAAGGGGTCAGTGTCAGGAACGTAGATACTGTAGTGTTGGTTACTGTTAGTTTTTCCAGTTACATAATTTAATTTACTAATGTACTTTTCCCATCAGCAAATGAATCATTTTACTCATGACAGTACATATTTAACACCGTTCAGAAATAGAACAAGTCAGATAGCCTTTGGTTTAAATGTAAACCAAAGGCTGATATAAAAAAATCTGTTCTGAGTAGTTCTTTCTATTGAAGGTATAATCTAGCTCTTTTTTTTTTTTTACTTTTTTTTTTAAGTCATTGTCTTGGCACTGTGGATTTGGCTCTTGCATCGCTTATAAAGTATCTGTTCATGTTGGTGATATACAGTATAATAATTTAAACATATTCTACTGTTGCATACAAATAGTGCTTTATAAGTGCATAATGCATAATTGTCCAGAATTCAATTATTTTGTTTAATAAAGCCAAATAACCTCACTATTAGTCGCCAAACTTGTTATCTTCCACTGCAGTCCATGATTTCAGAGGAGGTTTGATATGTTATTAACATTCAGCTTGATATTGTATTTCCATCTGTCTGAACCATAGAAAACAGTTCATCTGCACCTGGCTGAGGACTGCATGAAAATATTCCAGGACAAAGTGGAGAAGCTCTGCAAAGCTGAACAGGTTTGCTAGTCTCTCTCTCTCTCACTCTCTCTCTCCACTGTCTCTCTCTCTCTCTCCACTCTCGTTCTCTCTCGTCTAAATCGGAATCTAGATCGGCGGTGCCTCTCGTGGCTCAAGTCATCGCGCCTCCGTTGGTTAAACCGAGTGCACCTTTTTAGATCTGACTGGTTTTCCAATCGTACTGTGACATATACACACACACACACACACGCACACGCACGCACACGCACACGCACACGCACACACACTCACTTTACTGTAAACAGAACCTGTCCACATAACAACATAGATTCTCCCGGCAATATTCCAGTATCAGGAGCAGTATGTTCACTTTGTTCATAAGAAATGGAGCTCAAATGATTTTGGAAACATAGTAAAGTTGGGCAAAACGGACACAAAGGGGCAACTAAACACTTTTATCCTGTGCCATGGTGATGACAAAGATAAATCCTGTGTGTGTGTGTGTGTGTGTGTGTGTGTGTGTGTGTGTGTGTGTGTGTGTGTGTGTGTGTGTGTGTGTGTGTGTGTGTGTGTGTGTGTGTGTGTGTGTGTGTGTGTGTGTGTGTGTGTGTGTGTGTGTGTGTGTGTGTGTGTGTGTGTGTGTGTGTTACTGTGTAGGACCTGGCGGTGGGCTCAGATGTGGATGGGGTGAAGGTAAAGGACCCCATGCGGACCCTACTCCCTGTGCTTCTCCACCCGTACCACACCTACGACAAGATCAGAGCCGTGCTGCTCTACATCTTCAGCCTCAACGGTAGGACCTCACCTACCTTCTAGAGCAGTGGTTCTCAAACCTTTTCATATCTAGGACCCCCAAATTAATATGTATTTGGCAGACAGACCCCCCTCCCATCTGAAAATAGTTTGTGACAGGGACCCCGATACAATATTTGTGTTGTTAAAAAAAAGAAAAGCTTGTAGATTGGCTGTTTTCAAATAGCTGGTGTATATTTTAGCGTTAAAGGAGTAGTTCACCCCAAAAAATACTTATTTTCTATCAATTTCACGCCCCATGATGCCTTGAATTCATGGGGATTTTTTAGTTTTTGTCGCATTCTTAAGCCATTAATTTGATGACCTACGTAATCTATCCGGTAGGAGACTCAAAGAGTCTCAACGAGTCATCGAATTATTGGCTTAGGAATGCGACAAAAACAAAACAATCTCCTTGAATTCCAGGCTTCACGGTAGAGATGCGTGTATCGCGGCTTTTAGCCGCGGTTGCCGTGGATAACCGCAGTTTGGGCGGATTTGGGTCAATGAAATATAATTATTAATTCACAATGGATAAACCGTGGGTGAAATAATACGGGAATTACATTAATGTCTATAATCTATCTATCTATCTAGGCCTATTATAGCTTTAAAAAAAAGCTTTGCCGACAATTTCTCAAGGGTCTAACTTTCGATCAACGCTAGTAGGAATTAACATGCACTCAAAATTAAGAAACAGACGTCTTAACAAAATGGGTCCCTCTTCTCATTCCAGTGAAGAATCACATCATCCTAAAATATGTATTTTTTTAAATAATAATCTGTTTGGACAAATTTTCCTTCCTGAAGAAAGATGTCAGTCTTTGTCTGTCTGTGTTTTGAACAGGAACTACAGAGGAAAACCTAAACAAACTCATCCAGCATGTGAAGATCGAGTCCGAGAGAGAGTTTATCTTGAACTGGAAAGAACTGGGTGTTCCCATCATCTCATCGGTATGGCTGACATCAAAACATCATAACTTCATATAGGTTGATTTAACCTTTTTTTTTTTTTTTAAGTGATGATCAAACTGCAAAAGATCATTTCCAATGACCCAAGCATGTTCACCCTTAAAGAATAAATCAAGAATATAGCTGAAGAGAGTGCGATTGTTCCTTGATTATATGTATTATCAAGAATCTGCACCAGTTAATCCCAAGATCAAGATCCCCTTGAGTAGAGCAGTAAGAGCACGCCTTCTCCTGACGGTACTATCCGGGTTGTCTTCAATGACCCAAGCATGACACATTAACCCATTAAGACCGGGAACGCATCTGTGTCATTTTTTTGATTTCTTTGCTATTCAAAAATAGCAGATCTACAAGCTCATAGCGCGACACCGAGTGCCGCGCTATGAGCTTGTAGATCTGCTATTTTATTTTTAAATTGTGAAAATTTGTGCAAATCTTTGAATATATATATATATATATATATATATATATATATATATATATTATTTTTTTTATTATTATTTTTTTTTTAAGCAAAAATTTGTATCTCAAATCTTTGCTTCTGGGGATTCTACAAATGTCTTCTAAATCCTAACTCGTTGACATAATCAGTGGTTCTCAAACTTTTTTTCATGTCAAGGACCCCCAAAATGATATGTATTTGGCCGCGGACCCCCATCTCAAAACATTTAGTTCCAGGGACCCCCAGAAGCAATCTGCTATTTTTGAATAGCCCAAAGAAATCTTAAAATGACACGTTTCCCGGTCTTAATGGATTAAAAGTAATCAACTTTCAAATGTAATCCTATCATTTTGGCATCCTGATGACATAATCCCATTTAATTGTGCCCTGACCCTAAGCCTTTAAACCTTTAGTTCTCCATGTCAGCTGGATCTCACTCTTTTTTTTGTTTTTCTTTTCTACTTTTCCGCTCGTAGCCAAGTTTATTCTCACGCAAGCCGACCCGTAGGGACCGCTCCCAGGAAGAGACGTACAACCTCTCCAGGTGGACGCCAGTCATCAAAGATGTGATGGAGGTCAGTGGGTGTTAAGTAACCTGAACTTTAGGCCACAATGGGAGGTGAAATGGTATAGCGTGTGTACATAGGAGTAGTAAACATAGTAGTTTAAAAAAAAGTGTGAATAATGTGAATAAATAAATAGAAAACATTGCAAAAATTAAACAAATTAACTCAAACAAATCCAGTGGTGTAAAGTAACTAACTACATTTACTCAAGTACTGTACTTAAGTACAATTTTGAGGTATCTTTACTTTACTTTAGTATTTCAGATTTTCAATACTTTTACTTCTACTCCACTACATCTCAGAGGCAAATATTTTGCTTTTTACTCCACTATAATTCTTTGAACTAGTTACTTTGTAGATTTTTTTTTTATTACAAAACCTAAAAAACCTATATATACTTTGGCAATTTGAAAATAGCCGATCTACAAGCTCACAACGCGTCGCAACGCGTAAAACATTTGAGTACTTTTTCCACCACTAAACAAATCTGTGATCCAGGTCATACTGTTATCTTTGTTTTGAGATGTTAAGGTCACCTTATACCACCAAAGTGATAGTCGTGTATTGCCTCCATTCGCACTAGTCTGTGTCCTTGAGGCTTAGTTAAAGCCTATGTATGCCTACTCGGAGGAAACTTTGGCATTAGTTGATATTTTCAGTTCATTGTATTTTATTTTAAATTCATTTAAAGAAGTCTTTTAGTGAATATTTCAACAGGAAGCACCTTATACTATTTTAGATCTGTACTGAACTGAGTCACGTAACAGTAGATAAAAGGTCCTGGGTGGAGCAAAGGAAGCAAGGTTCTGGCCTGGGCGGAGCAAGGAAAGTGGGTCTATGACAGGATATGGGATAGGGAAGGCCGTGATGGAAGAGGGTCTGTCATTCAGAGCCCAATATAGGTCACTGTGCTATACTCATTTTTCCCTGAAAGGCATCCATGTGAAAACCGAGGAATGAGACTGAGAAAACACAAAACCAACAAGAGAAAACACAAAACCAACAAAAGAAGGGTTATCAGATTTAGGTCATCTGATAACTGGTATCAGAGTATGTATGTATTATCCTTTTCTTTACTGTGCTATCCTGTGATGAAGGCCCTGTGATGGCTTGTATCGGCCATGATGCTGTACCGCTTGAAAAGTTGTATATCTTTGTTGTCGGGCAGAAACCAGTCCAAAATATTTACTTTTCAGGAAATGAAAAAAAAAGAAAACATGTTTTTAGAACAACACAATACTGCCTCATTAAAGTTGGTATGATGACTTTATACATTGTAAGATACTTGAATGTGTCCTTATATTATCATCACTTTACCCAAATACAGCTCAAGTGGAGTTAGGAGGTTTTTGACCATTAATGTTGGAGACTTTATCATTATTTTCTTTTTTGTACAATTTTTCTTCAGGCTTTATTGATAGGATAGTGCGCTGACAGGAAATGGGGGGGGGGGGGGGGGACACAACAAAGGTCGTCGGGATGGGGAGTCGAACCCACGACACGCCGTCGAGCTGGATTACCAGCCTATGGTGGTATGTGCCTGGACCGCTAGGCCAGCGGGCGCCCCAGACTTTCAATGATGGAAACTATCACCAAACATAGTGTTAGGTGGTTTGAACAACAGTTTAAGGATCCAATGGAGTCGGGAGGTTTTAGTTAGAAGCGCTTTTTTAATGCTTTTCATTGGTTCAATATTTGTAAAAACCCACACACAGACGTAAAGGGTGTTCAATAGCACTGATTTTTTATGAAAAGAAAATGGAGAAAATGGTTTCTGCCCCGACAGCAACAATATCAAACCCTGGCACCGAGGGATTCAAACAAAATGTATGCTGCTGCTGCGAAAAAAGTGTTGTGCGACGTGTCACTCTAGCGGCAAGTGTGACTAAACATTTTCATTGTTTGCACTGGTGTGCACCTGACAATAAATTAGCAGCTAGCTGGTTAATAGGGCGCCGTCTCTTTAAGGACAGCGCTAACAGCCGTGACGTGCCGGTGACGTCGCAAGGAAAACCACCCTGACTGAGTTTGTAACATGAGCCATTGCTCAGTGAATATGAACCCCAATCGATGTGTTAGAGCATTTGGTGCGCACAGCGGAGCTTTCGTCAGGAGAATTGTGTGGGAAGTCCGGACAGGGGTCGTCGCCATGCTGGCTTGTGGTGGACATTTTTGTCGAAATTCAATTTTTGCCATGGACATACACAATGAGTGGACAATAATATTACACAGAAACACATAAAGAGCTAGCCCTGAATGACCATAACAGGTCTGTAACTCGTGAGAGTGTACAAATGGAACCAAATGTACCCTTACGGGTCCATTTGGTTCCATTCTCAAGAGTTAAGGCAGTCCTTGCAAATAAAACATTTGAGAACCACTAGTACTAGCTGGACTCCTAATATAGCCATAGTGTTGTAGTAAACAAGTGTCATACATATTCTGAAGAAAACCTGGAGACTTGCCATTCAGTAATTGGGTCTTATGATCAAAATAAGAACATTTATAATGGTGTGTAAAAAAGAAAATCAGAAATTTGCCATGCACGGACAAGACCATGTCTTTGCCACGGACACATTTGATGACCCCTGTGTCCGGAAAACTTTCCCGTCACGTTTTTGAAGTATGTCAGATGGCAGCAGCACCAACAATGTCCCAACTCATTGATAAAAAGAGGGTGCAAAGTGACATTTGGTCTCTCTTCAACCCACCCAACCGGTCGAGGCAGATGGCTGACCCACCTACATAGAGCCAGGTTCTGCTCGAGGTTACTTGGCGTTTTTCCTTGCTGCCGTCGCCAAGTGCTTTTGCTCATGGGGGAATTTTTGGGTCTCTTTAAGGGTATGGTTTACTAGCTATATATTATGGCATTATATAAATCAAATTAACGCATTAAGACTGGGAACGCCATTTTAAGGTTTATTTATAGTGCCGCGCTATGAGCTTGTAGATCTGTTATTTTTAGAAAAATCGTGGAAAATGCATGCAAATCTTTGAATATATATATATATATATATAAATATTTATGTGTTTTAAAGCGAAAAAAATTAACTCCGATCTGTGCTTCTGGGGGTCCCTGGAACAACATATTTTGAGATGGGGGTCCGCGGCCAAATACATATAATTTTGGGGGTCCTTGACATGGAAAAGTTGGAGCACCACTGATATAGCAACATACTGTTAGGATTTAGAAAACTTTAGAAAATGTATTTGGCCGTGGACCCCCATCTCAAAATGTTTTGTTCCAGGGACCCCCCCAGAAGGAAAGATTTGAGTTACAAATGTTAGCTTTAAAAAATATATATGAGCTTGTAGATCTGCTATTTTGGAATAGCCGAAGTATAAAATAATGGTTAAAGTGGTTGCTTTCTCGGTCTTAATGGGTTAACTTGAATGAAGAAGGCGAGCCAGTAAATACAGCAGCTTCGCTTAGTTCGCTATGCCAGTGGTGTGTTTGGAAGTAGTCTTTCAATAATACTTGTCAAATTATTATTTTTATTGTAAGCAACCAGGTCTATGAAAACATGCCCAAAATAAGCGACTATAGGCCACATGAGCACTTTAAACCTATATATATATATATATATATATATATATATATATATATATATATATATATATATATATATATATATATATATATATATATATATATATATATATATATATATATATATATACACATACATACATACATACATACATACATTACATACATACTAAAGAAGACTCGTGCACATCTTGTTAGACCCCAACTGGAGGTGCAGGTCAGCGCAAGAGCTATGTATAAAGGTGAAAACCTTCAAAAGAATGGACCGCACACTCCTCAGGTCTGATGACACTCCTCACGCGTTTCGCTTCCGCTTCCTCAGGTGCTAGCACCTGAGGAAGCGGAAGCGAAACGCGTTGTGCAAACAATAAAAAAGCTAAATCAGACCTGAGGAGTGTGTGGTCCCTTCTTTTGAAGGTTTTCACCTTTTAGCTTTATATTTATATATAAATCGGCTATTTGAAAATAGCCGATCTACAAGCTCACGATGCGTCACAAGCTTGTAGATCTGCTTTTTTCAACAGAATCTTGAAATAAATGTGAAATATTTTAAATATGTTTTGAAACATCTTAACAACACAAATCTTGAATGGGGGTCCCCTGGCACGAAATGTTTTCATTTGGTGGTCTTTGACCAAATCCATATTAATTTGGGGGGTCCTTGACATGAAAATGTTTGAGACACTGGTTTAAACGTCATTTAGGAAGTAAGCCCAAATAAGCAATAAGCAACACTTTTAGAAACGAGCCCAAAAAAACTGCTAACCGCAATATTTACAAGCAACTTTACAGAAAAAACAAGCCCAAATTAGCTTAGAATAAGCGGACATGGCAACACTGTTTTCCCATGGACTCAGGTAAGCTAAGGAGCCACTCAACGAGGCAAAAATATATGAAAAAATTATACCTCTCAAAAGGCGGAGTCACTTCTAAGAAAATGATGACAAACTGATTTACATAAATGTCTTGGGCTACAAAGGTTCAATTTATAGTTGATTATGTTTAGGTCTCTCAAAATCAAGTGGTTGTCAATATTTTGAGTCCAAGGCACAGAGGCTCAGTATCATAACAAGAGATGGCAAAATACAAAGTTACAAATGATAGAAAATAAAGTAATCATGTGGATTATGTGCAACCTTGTTTCCCGTTCACAGGAGCCTGACCTTACGGACACTGTGAATCAGAGATTGTTAGTAATATTCTACATATCTTCTTCAAGAAGATAAAACGATCCTTTGTGGATCATTTTGCGTGTTACTGTGATGAGATTGTGTTACTGTGATGAGTAATACAGGAGGACAGCGTCTCTTCTTTGTATTATGGGTTACGTTCATCGGCCAATAAATAGTGGCAAGGCTAAATGGAATGTGAATGATACATGGGAAATGTCCAGATGATATTACAAATGAATACATTGTCTTGTGTGATGTGTCATATCCAGGACGCTGTGGAGAACAAGTTGGACGTCAAGGAATGGCCACACCAGTCAGAATGTCCTGCAGCCTGGAACGGTTCAGGTGCTGTCAGGTAGGATTTTGAAGCTCAAGATTGTATAATTAAATCAGATGTTTTGTTTTCATTTGAAATCCCATGTATGGCTTACGCTGTCAGGACACTTGATAAGTGTCAGGAAAGTTGCCGGTCATTTCACGTTTTTAAAGACCCGCATCAATGGATGCACATTTACCGTGTCTGTGGCTTTACCTGTGAGACAAATACAGTGGCCATCAGAACTGGTTTGAAATATTGAAAATAGTTCAGATTGTTTTGTGCTAACGTAACCCATTTAGACTGGGAAATAATCAGTGTCATTTTTATATTTCTTTGGCTATTCAAAAATAGCAGATCTACAAACTCATGTGCCGTGCTAAGAGCTTGTAGATCTGCTATATTTGAAAAATCGTGAAAATGTGTGCAAATCTTTTAATATATATATATTTTTTAAAAGCAAACATTTGTAACTCAAATCTTTGCTTCTGGGAATTCTACAAATGTCTTCTAAATCCTAACAGTTTTCTGAAAAACGTATGTCGCTGTATGAGTGGTTCTCAAACTTTTCCATGTCAAGGACCACCCAAAATGATGTGTTCCCGGTCTTAAGCATAAGGAACACTGTTTGCAGGTTCTCCTGTCTCTATGCTGTAGTGCCAAACAGAAGCATAAGGAATACTGGCCCTCATTTATCAACGGAGCGTATAAACCGGCGTATATTTTTCCATATATTCGGCCGTACACCAACGTCTAAGTCACATTTATCAACGAATCCTACACAGCCAATCCTAGCGTACATTGGGTCGGAGCCTTGATAAATGTCACGGCTGAAACCGAGCGTCATTTAAATAACACGTCCTTAAATATTCTGGAAACTCGCCTCGCCTCGCTGCCTCTCGAGTGACACACACGCACACGCCTCTCTCTCTCTCTCTCTCTCTCACACACACACACACACACACACACACACACGCCCAACTGTGTCTTTCATGTAATCCCTAGCGGTACAATCTTTGTCACGTAGGCTTGTAGCCTACATGAATGACATATTATGATACCAATCACATCGCCAATAAGTTTGCATATTAATTTATTTACCCCATACCGAGCAGTGCGCGTTCAAGTTACACTAAAATAAAGCACTCAGACTCGGGCAGGCTGCAGTGATTCCGTGCCGCCACGTTAATAAGAGATTCGTCGGGTTTATATCCTTAACCCAACCAGGTTGTAGTCTTCATAACTCTCTATGACATAACTCCATACCATAGGACAAGCTACTGTAAGTTTGTACACCTCACTGTCCATGAAAAGATGGTCGGGAGTCCCGAAAATGCGCTCGCAGAAGCGCTCGTATATTTTGAAAATAGCAGATCTACAAGCTCACAACGCGTCGCGTTGCGACCCGTTGTGAGCTTGCAGATCTGCTATTTTAAAATAGCCAATGCAGCCAGATCTGCAAGCTTAACCGAATGACTGTTAAAGCAATTTGTTTAAATTACTTTATAAAATTATATATTTTCACAGGGATTATTTATTAGTGTAGATATACATTTAGAGTGGATTATGTGTCCAGATGCCTGTCAGACAGTCAGACAATGCTGCTCCGCAGGTCTAGAATGGAATAAACGGGCACAGCCAAAGTCAACAACTGCTCTCGACCAGACGTGAGATCTCAGCGTACGGTAGGCTGAAGGCAACGTCAGGATATATTGATAAATGCCGAAAGTTGCGGTGATCTCGCCGTACGCCCATTATTTGGTCTGCACCGCGTTGATAAATGAGGGCCACTGTTTGTATGCAGTGGTGTAAAGTAACTAAGTACATTTACTCTTGTACTTTATTTGTACTTTACTTGAGTATCTCCAATTTCCAGTACTTTTACTTATACTCCACTACATCTCGGATCCAAATATTGTACTTTTACTCCACTACAATTATTTGAAAACTTTAGGTACTAGTTATTTTGTAGATTTTTTTTTTATTATTACAAAACATACAGTAACCACTACAGTAACCACATCGCGACACATTGTGAGCTTGTAGATCGTCTATTTTCAAAAGATTTGTATACATTTGAAAACTTGTGAAATGGGACATTCTGCATAATGAGTACTTTTACTTCTGGTACATTAAGTACATTTTGATACCATTACTTTTGTACTTTAACCCAAGTAAATTTTGAATTCCGGACTTTTACTTGTAACAGAGTATTTCTACATTGCAGTATTGATACTTTTACTTAAGTAAAACATTTGAATACTTTTTCCACCACTGTTTGTATGTCCTCCTGTCTCTATGCTGTAGTGCCAGACAGAGGCATAATGTTTGCATGTTCTCCTGTCTCTATGCTGTAGTGCTAGACAGAAGCATAATGTTTGTATGTTCTCCTGTCTCTATGCTGTAGTGCCAGACAGAGGCATAATGTTTGTATGTTCTCCTGTCTCTATGCTGTAGTGCTAGACAGAAGCATAATGTTTGTATGTTCTCCTGTCTCTATGCTGTAGTGCCAGACAGAGGCATAATGTTTGTATGTTCTCCTGTCTCTATGCTGTAGTGCCAGACAGAAGCATAAGGGCGCACAGGACGACCGGCGTGGGGCCGCCCGCCTCATCATCTTCATCCTGGGAGGGATGTGCTATTCCGAGATGCGCTGTGCCTACCAGGTCACCCAGGCAGTCAAGTCCTGTGAGGTCATCATAGGTAAGTAGTAGCATGGTGGAGGCTCGATGGATATACTAAATATACCTGCTCTTTTTCCTGCGTGTATAAAGTATACTTAACTTTATACATCACTTTCACCCACCCCAACACACACACACACACACACACACACACACACACACACACACACACACACACACACACACACACACACACACACACACACAGATAAATAGCTTTGCTGTTAAATAATGTAATGCCCGCCCAGCAAGCCCTCATTGTGTGCGACCAACTCCTTGACTGGTGCGTTACACCCCCTGCTGGAGATAATCAGTAATGTGTGAACTGGTGAAACACATAGGAACCATTAATCCCTTGGTTATAATTAATAAGCAACGGCAAACGATACACAAATGACACGTTACACATGATGGCGTAGAATTAATATTGCATAGTAGATAAACATAAGAATTTTATAATGCATTATTTTCTCTTTGACTTTGTCTCTAGGGTCGTCCCACGTGGTCACTCCCAGCAGTCTCCTGGATGACATCAAGGCCCTGAGCAACAAAGGCCCTGTGGAGAAGTTTAACATAGACGATAAGAGCAACGCCTGAGGAGCCTGCTTTCCCCAAGTAATACTTTCCCCAATCCCCCCCAATGCCTCCACCCCCCCTCAGCACAGTGCACTCAACCTTCCTCTCTGGGAAACTGAAGGGAATAATTCACCTTATAGTCATCTGTAGTCATTGTAATACTTTATTTTTCCAATACCAGCTCTTGTTTGTATAACAGGCCCCCAGGGGCCAGTGTCCTGGGAAGGCATCTGTGTGTCATTTTTAGATTCCTTTGGGCTATTCAAAAATAGCAGATCTACCAGCTCATAGCGCGGCACCGAGTGCCGCGCTATGAGCTTGTAGATCTGCTATTTTTTGAAAAATCGTGAAAATGTGTGCAAATCTTTGAATATATATATATATTTTTTTAAAGCGTTTTTAACTCAAATCTTTGCTTCTAGGGGATTCTACAAATGTCTTCTAAATCCTAACAGTTTAAAAAATATATATATATTATGTTGCTATAATATCAGTGGTTCTCAAACTTTTTTCATGTGAAGGACCACCCAAAATGTTGTTCCAGGGACCCCCCCCCCCAGAAGCAAAGATTTGAGTTAAAAATATTCGCTTCACATTTTCATGATTGTTCAAAAAAATAGCAGATCTTCAAGCTCATAGCACGGCACTTATAATAGCCAAAAGCCAAAGTATAAAATAATGGTCAAAGCTTTGGTTACACAGATGCCTTCCTGGTCTGAATGGGTTCATTTAGGAAGTGGACTATTTATTTTCACATTGATTGAATTGAAAGTGAATTGACAACCTGACGTTTAACAACTTTTCTCGTCAGTTATTGTATAAAGTCTGTCTGATGTTATCGTTGTTTGTCTCCATCCTCACACACATTCTTACATGTTGAAAGATCTCTTGAGAAATGCTTAGACTGAATGGGTTAAAATGTGTAGTAGTGCTAAGCTCATGTACATAATGTATGTAAGCACTGGAACCTTCCCACACCACCCCCGCCTTCTTTCTTACCATTGTTCATAATGTTGTTCACATAATAATGATTATACAGAGTGTTTTAACAGAGTATTTACTTTTCTTTTTTCTTGAATTTGAATTTACGGACAAATAAACAGATGAAGTGATTCAATGGATGTCTGATTTTTAGCTTTAAAATTACAACCCTTTAAAATGTCTTAATCTAGTTCAAACAGATAATTCAAACATAACACCATACACAATGATGTGGAATATGTACTGTGTAAATATTAAACTTGAGGATTTCACGCCGTAGGCAGTAGGTTTAATGGCGTACGTGCATTTTATACGTTGGTGGAATACTTTGCTACGATAAAACAAACAAACAAACACTTCAAATCAGATGGGTCCATCGGAACGACGGTAGCCCGATATCCCCCAAGCGTCCCTAAGTCCCAACAAGCTTCTCCATAGGGCCGCCACAGTGAATGGAGGCAGAGGCCGATAACTCAATAGACAAGGCAATAGAAGCGGCGGAGTGTCTTTGTCTAACCCACTAAGACCGGGAAAGCATCTGTGTCATTTTAAAATTTCTTTGGGCTATTCAAAAATAGCAGATAATACGCTTGTAGATCTGCTATTTTAGAAAAATCGTGAACATTTCTGTAAATCTTTGAATATATATATATTTTTAAAGGGAATGTTTTTAACTCAAATCTTTGCTTCTGGGGGGGGGGGGGGGGGGGGGGTCCCTGGAACAAAACAATTTGAGATAGGGGGGGGTCCACGGCCAAATACATATCATTTTGGGTGGTCCTTGACATGAAAAAGTTTGAGAAACCACTGATTTGAGTTACAAATGGTCGCTTTAAAAAATACATATTCAAAGATTTGCGCACATTTTCACGATTTCTTTCGAAAAATAGCCCAAAGAAATCTTAAAAAAATGACACAGATGCGTTCCCGGTTTTAATGGGCTAAAGCTACAGTAGCGCGCAGTGTAAGGACAGAGGATATTATGAAGGCTCTCTGGAACAGAGGTGTCCAATGAACACGGTGCACTCATACCTGGACCAGACAATGGCTGATCCTCCCTCACTAAAGACATTATGAGGCTTTCTGTAATGTAATATATCAAATCTGGCCTACTTTTTAGCTCTCGTTCCATAATGGTTCCACAGCGTGTGTTCTGGATATGGTGGAATCTTACAAGGGCATTCAAAAGACTATATACACAACATAGGGACGTATACTCCTACATGTGTATTTTAACAAGGTAAACATATGAGAGGGGAGTTATGTTCTTGTCAAGTGTATAATCTAGGGTAGTGGAACAACTGCAATATATTGAATTGTGTTTGTCAAAGCATTGTGTTTGTATATTAGATGACACCCCCAGGGCTGTGAACATTAACAAGTAAACAAGTTTTCATTTTCGTGTAATTTGTCTTTTACAAGAAATGTCAACACCGCTCCACAAGAGCAGAAGTGAGGAATGGTGAAAGGAAAAACCCTCTTGTTTTGCACTATAACTGAACTACTTTTGTTGAATAAAAGTTGATGACTAATAAATCATGACTGGAGATAAATGTTTCTGGTTCCTTTTCTGGCATCATTTGGAGCTCCTCAAATTGCTTCCAAACAGTGGTGTAAAGTAACTAAGTACATCTTACTTTATACTGGAGTATTTCCAATTTTCAATACTTTCACTTCTACTCCACTACATCTCAGAGGCAAATATTGTACTTTTACTTCCACTATTAGTTACTAGTTACTATGTAGATTTAGATTATTATTACATAATATACATTACCCACTTCAGCCCTATATACATTTCGAAATTTGAAAATAGCCGATCTACAAGCTCACAATGCGTCGCGATGTGACTCATTGTGAGCTTGTAGATTGCTATTTTCGAAAGATTTTTATACATTTCAAAACTTGAAATGGGACATTCTGCATAATGAGCACTTTTAATTTTGGTACTTTAAGTACATTTTGATGGCAATACTTTTGTACTTTAACTCAAGTACATTTTGAATTCCGGACTTTCACTTGTGAAAGAGTATTTCTACATTGCGGTATTGATACTTTTACTTGAGTAAAAAATGTGAGTACTTTTTCCACCACTGCTAGCAACCGTTTCCTCTATGGTAACTCCCAATTACTGTAAAAAAAATATTTAAACTAGTCAGGTCATGCATGTATAACAAAGATCCATGCACCTTCATACCAAGAACCTGAATTTGCAAACTGTCATCGATTTTCTCAGTTTTCTAAGCAAACATTAATCTCAAACTCATTTTTTGTTTGAGGCTATAGTGCAGTTGTTGCAAATGCCATCCAAAAAAAAAAGATGATATCACATCGCCAACTGTCCCAAAATCATTATAGTATTACAATATTACAGCCCATATAACAGATGTATGATATTCATTGTCTCTGTTGTTAGTTTCTTTGCGCCCATGTGACGTTCAGGACCCTGGACAGCACCAGAGGAGGCAGGCCAGGTGTGGAAGGGCAATACCTACTGCTGGAGAACCAACCAACATGGAGGTGAAACGAGTGGATCCAACTGGTATTCACAGTGACAATATGAAGGGCTGGACGAGGTCTAAGGGGGAGATGATATATGTGAATGTGTTGTGTTGGGCCAGTATGACTGGAGTAGAGGCGAGATTTATTATGGATAATGGAGCGCAGAGCAGTGCAATAAATCCAACTACATTGCCTTACTAGAAATGCAGTAATGTTAGGACCCCCCCCAGACACACACACAGACAATTTGTGACATCTGGTGGTCAGATTAAAGAATTACAGCACTAGCAAACATCCAATGATTTGACAGTTTCAACATTTCCTGTGCAGTGAAAAGTAAAACAAAGTGTGTGTGTGTGTGTGTGTGTGTGTGTGTGTGTGTGTGTGTGTGTGTGTGTGTGTGTGCGCGCGCGCGTAATAGTATTCACTTTCCTTCAGTAGAACTGCTGTGCAGCAGTGTCCAGTCAGTGAAAGTGTCAGATGACATATGAACATTAAGTGGACATGCATAAGGCACTTAGACTAAGACTAAGAGACAAGTGGACAGGCATAAGGCATACTTAGACTAGGTAGGCTATAAGTGACTAAGACATAAGTGGACATGCATAAGGCATACTTTAGACTAACAATGTACTGCAACAACAGGTTCCACCCCTGCAGGTCAACGCACATGCATATTTAATTAGAACAAAGCCTTCAAGCTGTTCTTGTTATGATAAAGACCATGCCATGGGCCATGCATGTATGCATGTCCTTCCTAGTGTGCCACGTGCGCGTGCGTGTGTGTGTGTGTGTGTGTGTGTGTGTGTGTGTGTGCGCGCGCGTGTGTGTGTGTGTTGTGCGTGTGCGTGTGTGTGTGTGTGTGTGTGCGCGCGCGCGCTGCATGAATGCGTGTGTGCGCGTGCATGTGTGTGTGGGTAAACTGCAAGTTTAAACGTTTAATGCGATTTAATTCAAATAAACGAAAACCTAGCCTGATATAGTGGTGGTTTAATGCAGTTTTTTGGAAGTAAAAGAAAAGAAGTCGCTCCTCAGTGATTCGCTACTTCATCCCCCGTGTTTCTCTGGGGGGATTGTACCGTTGTCAAGACAACATACTGACAGGAAACTAACGAGTCCAAACTTCCACCAGCACTTTTTGACTAAAGTTAGAGTTATAATGAAAGTGTGTTTTACTGAAGTAGAGTTTAGAGTTATAATGATAGTGTGTTGACTATGACATGTGGGCTCGCACACTATAAATGGTTCAAATGCTGTCGCCCTGCGGTGCGACCCGGTCCCCGGGGGGCCGAGGTGGGAGACAGTTCCCCGGCTCCATGGGGAGTCATACCGGGACAGAGAGAAGACAAGGACCCGGCATCCAGTCCTGGCCCGACGGATCCACGTATGAGGGACACTTTGTGAATGGTTTGAAACACGGCTCTGGGAAATTCACCTGGAACAACGGAGAGGTAAAGTAGCCTGGAGGACAATTAAAGTTGCGATCCCGAATATAGAGGTTCTTCAACTTACTGCTGTGCGCCCATGCATGGACAGCTTGAAATGTAATAGTCCATATTTTTCAATAAAGAAGTGTTTTTAATCCCGTCTGTGGCCGATTCTGTCGGAAGTTCCCTATGGGCGTAGTGACGGGGCGCATCCGGTGAAAGCCGGAATTACACTCAATGTAAACAGGAAGTAAACGAGGGGGGAAATGGTGTTCGGCCACAGACGGGATTAAAACACTTCTTTATTGAAAGATATGGACTAATACATTGCACAAACACGCCGGACACCAAGTTAACATTTAGAACAGAAGCACCTTATATTTTTGCATTTGTACATGTTTGGAGAAGTACGGGCTTTGGAGCTGACTGACATTACAGGGCAATCCGGGTGAGTGGTAGCTAAGACTCTAGAGATTAAAAAAAAAAATCTAGAGATCACATCATTTTTATGTCGAATCTACTCATCCCATATAGGTAAAGAAAGCCATTGAAACAGTGACCTCTCTCTCTCTCTCTCTCTCTCTCTCTCTCTCTCTCTCTCTCTCTCTCTCTCTCTCTCTCTCTCTCTCTCTCTCTCTCTCTCTCTCTGTAGTATTATGAGGGGTCCTTCTTCAAAGACTACAGGCATGGTAAAGGAGTATACTGCTGGCCTACTGAAGGCTGTACGTTTATTGGCAAGTTCTACCTCAACAGGAAGGAGGGATACGGACAGCAGCAGTTCCCTGATGGAACCACCTTTCGGGTAAATTGCACGATGGATCTGACATACTGTAGCAGTCTGATAGTCAGAGTCCTCCTGTTTCCAACTCTCCTCTCCTCTCCTCTCTCCAGGGTCTGTACCATGCTGACCAGAGGTTTGGTCCAGGTGTGGTCACTTATCCAGACGGTGGTCAGGACGTGGGTCTGTGGCACAGGGAGCGTCTGTTAAAGCTGTGTACCTCCATAGAGGGGGGCTTCACCCTGAACAGTTTCCCAGAATATGCTGAGATGTCCCCTGCTGCCACCGTACATCCTCTGACTCAGGTTCATACTGTCTAAAAAATGTTATGTTATACTTATTACATATTGCTCCTTAAAAAAGTAATAATATTATATGAATTATTAGTTGGAATCAAGAGTAATATATTATTACATTACATATTACTTCCCCCCCCCCCCCCACCCGCAAAAAAAGAAAAACATCACATGGATGCACCTGGGACGTATCATCAGTGTTGTAGCCTGGGGTCGACGGGTGTTTCGGGTCCTGCAACATAATGGCCTGGCATTGGCCAGACTGATAACGTGGATTCACTCTCATGTTCCTCCCGGGGAGGAACTTGAGAGTGAATCCACCCTCGCCCAGGTGACCCAGCCGGGGTTGATCAAGCCCCGACTTACGTCCCAGTAGCTACCCACGGTTAGTCCTCTTAGGGCAAGACAGGGCCCCTCAGTCCGCTTCTCCGGAACTACTCTGCTGGGACCGGGGGAGGCTCTGGCACGTGGAGGGACTAGGCTCTGTGGATGGCCTCCTCCTTCGTCTCACCAGGTCCAGGACCTGAGCGTTGCACCAGACTCCCCCGATCCAAACATTTCATTCTGGCTGATGTTTGTGATGGTTTCTTGGGCCGTGGTGGTACTGCAGGCTCCACTTGCGGCTTGCTTGAATGGCCCTCCTTAAAGGCCTCACCGTGGGTTTGTTGGGCTTCTTCCTCACGGAAGACACAGGCTGGGGCGCTAACCCATACTGCTAGATGTACAACAACACGATCTGTTTAGCCAGCTCCTTTTAGACCTGAATCCATTTTTTGGCAAGAATAATAATAACTAGAACCTGGTACTGCCAGACCCCTAGTGGTTGAAATCTGAATGGCCGGGCTTCGCATGACGTGTGTCCCTTCTATGTCCCTTCTATGACGAAAGAGGGACAGACTTTTTTGGCTGGGGCCGGGGGACAAAGTGACATAACATGTATGGAGAAAACAGATACAAAGCCTCATGTAAGCCCGACCCCTTGGGTCTGGCAATAAGAGTCACCAATCAGCCAAAAAGGCTATAAAACAAAGCAGCAATCTCTCTTGGCCTTTTAAACTAAATGTTTTCAAAAGGCAGCCAACAAAACCTGAGTAATATGTAATATGTACTTTTTTTTTACATAGTATTGGTACTGTTTTGGTAGAGTAATACCTTACACTACTCGTTACTGGGTAAAATAATAATATTACAGTAATATACTAAAAGTAACTTGTTACTGCCCAACACTGCATATAGTGTGTGTCACATTAAAACAATTTAAACGTCTTTCTTTCTTTAATGTCTTTGCTCTTTCCGCACCTCTCCTCTCGTCTACAGCTCCCCTGTAGAGTTAGTGGGCCAGAGGCAGAAACCAGGACACTTTCTGAGGTAAACTTCCACCGTCGTATACAGTTACAGTAGGCGACACTTCCTTCTTGAGTTTCCTCATTAAATTAACAGGTCAATGTACAGATCCATCAAGTTGGCATCTTTCATTGCTTCCAATGGAAAAGGCCAATGTTCCAGCACAACAAGCTTGTGTTTATCATAAACACAAGCTTGTTGTGCTGAAACATTAGCCTATAAACAGTTTATTATAGTTCATATAACATGGAGGTCAGAACATGTCTGTTTTCATGAGTGTACACAGGTGTGGTTGATCTCAAGTCACATCAGGCAGTAAATGCACATCAAGTTGCCACGCTATGAGCTTGTAGATCTGCTATTTCTTTTAAATCATGAAAATGTGTTTCTTGTTGTCTTTGCTTCTGGGGGGGTCCCTGGAACAAAAAAAATTTGCTTCTGGGGGGGTCCCTGGAACAAAACATTTTGAGATGGGGGTCCGCGGCCAAATACATATCATTTTGGGTGTCTTTGACATGAAAAAGTTTGAGAACCACTTTTTTCAAAAAACTGTTAGGATTTAGAAGACATTTGTAGAACCCCCCAGAAGCAAAGATTTGAGTTACAAATGTAAATATATATTCAAAGATTTGCACAAATTTTCATGATTTTTCAAAAAAATCTACAATATCTTCAAGCTCATAGTGCGGCACTCGGTGCTGCACTATGAGCTTGTACATCTGCTATTTTTGAATTGCCAAAGTATAAGATAAGTTAAAGTGGTTAAAATCTAAAATGACAGATGCCTTCCTGGTCTTAATGGATTAAGCATAAACAATAAGATGACTTTGATCAATCCTGCATTGTATTAGGAGCCAATTAAATGATCTGAACATAGGAGTAATGTGTTCAGCTTTCCACTGGCACTCATAGTATTAGTAGTCAAGTCACTGCACTCATCAATTCCAGTGGTGGAAGAAGTACTCAAATTCTTCACTTAAGTAAAAGTACCAATACTGCAATATAAGAAATACTCTGTTACAAGTAAAAGTCCAGCATAAAAAATGTACTTGAGTAAAAGTACAAAAGTATTGGCATCAAAATATACTTAAAGTACCAAAAGTATAAGTACTAAAATATTTGAAAATAGCAGATCTACAAGCTCACAACGCGTCGCGACGCGTTGTGAGCTTGTAGATCGTTTATTTTCAAATAGCCTAGGTATAAAATAGGACGAAAGTGGTTAATGTATGTTTTATAATGTAATATATTTATATTTGATAAGTAAATCAAAGTTTTCAAATAATTGTAGTGGAGTAAAAGTACAATATTTGCCTCGGAGATGTAGTGGAGTAGTAGTAAAAGTATTGGAAATTGGAAATACACAAGTAAAGTACAAATACCTCAACATTTTGTACAGTACTTAAGTAAATGTACTTACTGTAGGTACTTTCCACCACTGATCAATTCCTCATCCAACTCCTCCAGATGAGCGCCGCAGACCCCTTGCTGAGCCCCTACAGTGATCTCCTGTCAGACGAGCGTTTCATCCTGCCCTGTGACATGGAGGTGTACTCCACGGATGGGGACCACCTGCCCGTGCCCCCTGGCCTGAGGACACAGCTGGATCTGCACTTCTACGGCGAGCTCTGGGAAGCGGGCTACGACTATGACCCGACCCCCCTCTCGGCCGTTCCGCTGCAGCTCCGCATGCAAGCTAATATACACAGACACAGGTAAGACACACACAGGCGGGCACATACTACAGCAGTGGCTCTCAAACTGTTTCATGTCAAGGACCCCCAAAAGGATATGTATTTGGCCACGGACCTCCCCCCATCTCAAAATATTTTGTTCCAGGGACCCCCAGGAGCAAAGATTTGAGTTACAAATGTTCGCTTTAAAAACATTTATTCAAAAGGTTTGCACAAATTTTCACTATTTTTGAATAGCCAAAGTATTAACCCATTGAGACCTGAAGCCGATTCTACATGTCTCCTAAATCTCAACAGTATTGTGAAAAACGTATGTTTCTATATCAGTGGTGCTCAAACTTTTTCATGTCAAGGACCCCCAAAATGATATGTATTTGGCCGCGGACCCCCATCAAAATATTTTGTTCCAGGGACCCCCCAGAAGCAAAGATTTGAGTTAAAAACGGTTCGCTTTAAAAATATATATATTCAAAGATTTGTACACATTTTCATGATTTTTCAAAAATAGCAGATCTACAAGCTCGTAGCGCGGCACTCGGTGCCGCGCTATGAGCTTGTAGATCTGCTATTTTTGAATAGCCCAAAGTGTAAAATAATGCTTTTTAGCTCAAATCTAGCCTGCTGCAACCCTCCTGATTTCGTGTATAAAGGGGCGGGTGTATAGAGCCGGCGAGAGACTGCGCATGATCCCATTGGTTCACCGATCTGTCCGTCAACCCCCGCCCCGTTAACACAACATTACGAGCGACGCCCACTGCACTCTGGTTGGTTGGGAAATGAAACACTTCCTCATACCCAGCAAGGAAGATTTAGAAAGGAAAGGACATACTTCCGTCCGTTCTCTAGATATATGACGGGTGGCAAATCTCCAACCGGAAGTTGGTGAATTACATTGCAGTGGATGGGAGCCCACTGGACAGCTTGTGAACAAACACTATTTCTGGACGATTGCGACCTTTGTCATATAATCGGTCCGGGAATATAAAAGAAGACATATCACAGGTTGTTTTCCGAGTGGTTGTTTTTCGACTTGGGAAGTATTTAATTTTATTGAGGTATCTAAAGAGCACAGAGTACGTTTCTGCCTGGGCTGCATAGGCTGTCATCGCGAGACTGTCAACTAGTGCCATTCCAGCCTCACGTTCTAGTGATCATAATAAGTCTGTGTGGAACCGCTGCGACTGGAGCCGTTGTGGAAAGCAATCTAAAGTCAGCAAAGAGGTATGTAAAGTATTGAAAGTCCGTCGTTTATGCATGAATGAATCTATCTATTGCTTTGTGTGTTCCTACAAAATTTGAGTAATGGATATACCCTCTAAAATTACCATTGTTTATATTGTTAAACTAGCTCTCATGGCCAGTGGTGGAAAGTAACTCAGTACATTTACTTAAGTGCTGTACTTAAGACAAAAAAACCTCTTAGAAATAGCAGATCTACAAGCTCACAATGTGTCGCATTGTGACACATTGTGAGCTTGTAGATCTGCTATTTTCAAATGGCCGAAATGTATATAGGGCTAAAGAGGTTATATATGTTTTGTAATGTTAATCAAAATCTACAAAGTAAAAGTTTTCAAATAATTGTAGTGGAGTAAAAGTACAATATTTGCCTCTGAGATGTAGTGGAGTAGAAGTAAAAGTACTGCAAATTGGAAATACTCCAGTAAAGTAAAAATACCTCAAAATTGTACTTAAGTACAGTACTTGAGTAAATGTACTGAGTTACTTTACACCACCGCATTTGTTTACAACACGTATCCACGAAATGTCAGATTCGATTAAATAAATCTATGATAGTCTTGATCCAAGGCTGCTGCTAGCCAGTTGACTCCTGTACATGTGTCTCATTTCGAATTATTCTACTGATGTTTAAACACAAGCTCTGTAAAGAGTGATCTTATGCATGGCTGCCATAATCTTCAAGATCAAACGTGTGACATGTTGAGATCTTATTGGTCCGATCGGACACTGTGATGAAAGCTTAAATAGGAGTTGAGGTATAAATGATACTGCATACCTTCTCTTTTCACTCACTTTTTAGGTAAAAAAGCAGCTTAAAGCAATCTAAAAGCAATTATTAAATGGGCACTATTATGTATTAAGTGAGGACCTAGAAAGTAGTTATAATACTCTTAAGACCGTAGTTCATTACAGTTACATTAAATGTATTAAAACAGTGTTTTACATTGATTGAACTAAAATATTACTTTATTTAGCTGAACATTAGCTATCACACATTTCAGCTCTTTCTGGGGTCCAACATAAAAAATAAATATATGTTTGGTTGACAATATTAAGGTACACCACTATGAATCTACCATACAGTTTGGATATTGACCACACCGTGCTGATCGGGCAGTCCTTGTTTTTGTGTATTGACTGTTTGTTTTTCTCTCCCCCCTCCTTTTTTCCATCCTCACAAGAAAATAGGTCAGCGGTGGACACTGGACAGACATCTAAGCAATGCTTCCATTTCAATATAAAGTTGATATAAATGGCTTCAAAGACATGATGAAAACACTGGATCCAAGATATGAGGTACCTGCCTGCAAACATTAAGCCAAACATATCAACCTATAACTATTGTCAGATCACAGGTTTACAGGTGTAAAAATAAATGATTGTTGAAATTTGTTTTTGTGCAAGCTCCAAAGTTTGTTTATTTCCAGAAAGAAAAAGAAGAGGTGGGACAGGGGGAGCAAGAGAAAAAAAGAAAAGAAAATTAAAAGAAAATATATTTACATATATACACATAACATATCCATCTGGTGCAGTATGTACATGTGGTTAGACATAAGGTGTATGAATATAGCAGCAGTCACATGTTATTAGACATTAAGGTGCAAAAAATGAATATCAGTGCATGTACATGAGATTAAGGTGCAGAAAAGAATATCAGTTAGTTGTTCATGAGATTAATGTGCAAAAAAGAATATCAGTGTTGTACATTAAGGTGCAAAGAGTAACAGCGCATAGTCAGGTTCAACCAAGTTGAAATGCCAAAATAGAAGAAAAGTTTTTTTCTTCTATTGCAGTTTTGCACAATATATTTTTTACCTCTGCACTAGGGCTGGTCAATTAACCGAAAATATATTGACACAAGTATTTATGGCCAATAGCTGATAATTAAATAAATAATAATATATACATTTAAAAAAATGAATAAATAAAATAAATGTTGATCTTGTAGGTTAATAAATTAATGGAAAAGCAATTTTTATTTTATTTTTTATTTCTTGTATATCAATGAAGCTACACTAGTGTGGCTTTTGACTGGCCCACCAATCAATCAATCAATAAAAAATAAAAAAAATGCGACAAAAACAAAAGATCTCCATGAATTCAAGGCTTCATGGTAGGGATGCAAATTATTGATGAATTCATTAATTGATAGTTGATAACCTTAGCGATCGATTAATCGATTAATTGATAAGCGGCATTTTTTTTAGGACTAAAAGGAAAATTCTTGTCTGAAACTGAAATTGAGCGCAGAAACATAATTGTATATAATATTAACCAGTGTCAACGAGCATTAGCTGGACACAGACACACACACCTCCTCTCTGCAGTGCTCTATGGAGTTTGTCTCATTTCTCTCCAAAAGCCCTTGAATATGATTAAGGATTACTGTGATTATGGTAAGCTCACATTTGATACCACACACCATACCTGTAACTTTCACTAGACAAAAAATAAAGAAATACATTAGTTAATTCATTAATTAATTGAAAATCAATACATTTAATCGACTAAATTCTTGGGGGGGGCATCAAGGCTAGGGAGCTGAACAGGCTCAACAAAATCATCAAGAAGGCCAGCTCTGTGGTTGGCCTCCGCATGGAAGGGCTGCAGTCGGTCGCAGAGAGGTTTGTGTGATGGAGAGATGGAGTGTGAATGTCAAGAAACACTGCGCAGAGGTCATTTCGACTACGAGCCATGGTCAGGCAGGGTAGGTGATTTGATTGCATTTAAGCTGACCCCCCTCTATTATAGGGAGATTCCAACCGAAGTCTGGAAGACTGCGTGTAGCAGTCCCCTCGGAAGGGGGTCCGTAAGGCACGCCCATACACTCCAGACTACGTGACAACCACGACTTACCCTGCCAATCAACATTCATCTCAATCCGGGGGATAGAGTAAGGGGAATGAAAGGGTGTCAAAAAATCTCTACCCTAAACCCAAAAGGTCACATACGATTTTCCAAGTGGGTTCTGGTCACATACGATTTTCCAGTGGGTATGAGATAGAAGAAAGAATGAATAAAGAGGTGGAGAGGTGGAAAGGGGAGAGTATGGCAAGGAGAGTCTCAACCCTAAACCCAAAAGGTCACATACGATCTTCCAAGTGGGTTCTGGTCACATACGATTTTCCAGTGGGTATGAGATAGAAGAAAGGATGAATAAAGAGGTGGAGAAGTGGAAAGAGGAGAGTATGGCAAGGGTTAGGGTTAGGGTTAGGGTTAGGGGGGGGGGGGGGCATTACTCGAAGAATCCGAGTAATGCGTCCAGTAATCAGTGAGTCCCATTGAGGTCCCTGAGGTCTGGACTTAGACATTTTTTGGGTTATCATAGTGAAAACCCTGAAAAAAGTGGTGTGCCATCCTGGCAAACCCCTCCCACCCACTCTATGGCGAGCTGCAGGATAGGGTGAGCACCTTCAGCCAGAGGCTCACTCTCCCCCCGAACATGCACACTGAGCGGTACAGACTCTCATTCATGCCAACTGCCATCAGACTCTACAATGCTTAAGAACTCTCCCTAAATGCATGTGGTCGACCCTGGTCTATTTGTTACACTGTGCTGCTGTGACACCATAATTTCCCCTTGGGGATTAATAAAGTATTTCTCATCTCATCTCATCTCATTGCAGCATGCAAAAAAAGTGAAATAGCCCATCTACAAGCTCACAACGCGTCGTATTGCAATTCAAAAAAACAGAAAAGGATTATTTAACTGAAGTCGCTCTAAGAGCGGACTTGCTGTCATATTGACGAATTTCGCCAGACTGGCTAGTTTTTTGCTTTAAGAGCATATGTAACTTCAGTGTGGCCAGTCTCTTAACAATCTTTTTTGAGACTGCATGGCATGGTGGGAGCCAGGTGGTGATGGTGTCCATCCACCTCATAATGAGGTCCACTGGATTCTCCGTTCTAAGGAGTGCCTGTTCTTGTTCTTCCATCAGGTGGTGGAGCCTCATATGCTGTTGATGGACAGCTGTGGAAGGGTGGACCAGTTTCCCCTTGCTCTTGATCGTAGTGAGTACTGCCTCTGACTCCACGGGGTGGAGGCTGTGGTAGCCATGCTCGTGAAGGGCACTGCTTGAGAGGCAGTACTCACTACAAGCTACACATGCAGTTTTTCGCATTTCTGTGAACACTGCCCATCCCGAAATGTAGTACAGAGCCTGCCCTTGTATCAAGGGCAGGGGTTGTTGCTCATGCTCTGCCTGAGCTGGCAACTCGGGAATCTCCACTGGCTGCTCCTCAGTTTGGGCCAAGGTGTCGATGTACTCGACCATTGTGGTGTCAGTGGAGGGGCCCTTGCCTTCATATTGGGTAAGAGCAATAGCCTTCAGCCTTGCGCGGCAAGTTTTGGCGCTGGGGTGGATGACATTGTCTGCTCTCAATTGAGAATGCAGATTTTCATTGGCATCAGTAGAGATCCGCCCAGTGTGGAAGTGGTTCAGTGATTTACTTTCTCCTGTCATCTGGGCCATCCAGGTTCTGTTTTCTGGCAGGAAGGAAGGGGGAACTGATGGCAGGTGCTGCTCCAGTTCCTCTGGGAAGAGTGCCGCACCTGCCATTACCAGCATGGTCGTTGTTGACATTCGGACACCAGTCTGGGATGGCTTCCAGGCTGTAAATAAAATGTATTAATTTAGTATTGTAAGTCTCATAACTGCTGCCATTAATTCTGCTTTTGATTGTTTGTTTCAGAGGCACTTACCCTGATGCTTCCCTTTCTTTTTGGAGCGAAACACTGTGGCATTCCATGTTTGCATGAAGTCCTGCAGCCTCTCCAACTTCCAATTGGCCCCAGCAGTGGTGTTTGGTGGATATAGTGCTGCACATATCAAACATGTATTAGTGTCAAACAGAAGGAGCCAACACTGCCTGGGTTCAGGGTCCAGTGGCTTCTTCAAACAGGTGCTCTTCAGTGAAACAGGTAGGTATATTTATAACCCTCCCTCAAAGTTCTGCTTGTGGTGCAGACTGCCTATGGAGAAGAATCCTGAGGCACTCCGTCTTCAGGTGAAAAAAAATAAGTTTATTGCTGAGCAAGGCAACACAGAAGGAATGCCTTAGTATTCTTCTCCCTAGACCGTCTGCACCACAAGCAGGACTCCCCCCCCCCCCCCCCCCCCTTTTGTGTGTGTGTGTGTGTGTGTGTGTGTGTGTGTGTGTGTGTGTGTGTGTGTGTGTGTGTGTGTGTGTGTGTGTGTGTGTGTGTGTGTGTGTGTGTGTGTGTGTGTGTGTGTGTGTGTGTGTGTGTGTGTGTGTGTGTGTGTGTGTGTGTGTGTGTGTTTACTTTTACTGACCATAAAGGTGACCTCTCGATGTCATCAAGTCGAACCAGTCATTCACCATGTCTATGAACCAGGCCGTGGTTAAGGCCTCATTTGGCAGCTGCTCACAGTGCACCAACATGCGAATGGCACTTGCAGTGCTGTGCGAAAACACTTTACATGCTGGTAGAACCTTGAAGCAGAGAACATAACTGTAAGTATGGAAAATACTGCACATACTCGTAACTCTGTCTGTATCCACCTGATCATTGTATGTCATAGAAAGAGAAGGCACTTTCAGTGTTTAATACACTCAAGGCCAGATTTACTAAGCCTTTTGCACCTGTTGGACACTGTCTGCACTTAAACATTAATCTGCAAGGCTTAAGATGCAATGCAGTTGCCTTTTGTATGTGAGTATTACTGTCATTGTTTACAGTATACCAAACAGTAAGTGTGTGTTGTTAGTGCAACATACTTTCATTTTTTCAAAACTTGTGGCTGTTGATATGGCCCTTGCAGTCAGACCAGGCACAAGTTTTTCCGACATGTCAGCCTGAACAGAGATGACCTTCTCAACGGCAGCCATGGACACCTGGAAAACATATTATTTCAAGCAGAAGTAAGTAGATTTTGTAAAATGACACAATTCAGCAATTATATCTCATTTTGGGTGAACATTTATGAATGACGTAACATGTCAGAATCATCACAATTGACTGGGTCATTGATTTGCTATTTGCTTTTGGTATTTGGTAATTGATCTGAGTAGCATCCCATCAGTAAATGTACTCACTGTATCACCAGGCAAGCTGTTTTTCATCACAATGTCATCTGGTAGGATGAAGTCATGGTTACACATTGCCGTTTTCATGGCTTTTAACAGGTGGGGGGTGTCGGGACTAAAGAAAAGATATGCTCCTTCAAAATATGGATGGTCGATGTAGGTCCTGTCCATCGATTGGCCAACCTGAAGGCCAGCCTCCCGCCACATCGCCTGGTTGGACGAGTCCATGTCAGAACACTAGAAGTTGGATATAGAAGGTAAGAACATTGACATCAAATTGTAATTGCAAAGCTGAGAATGAAGCTTTTACAACGTCACTAACTGGTTTGTTCACATAGAGTGTGATGGTAAATTAAAGCCTGAACATACCACAGCGATGACTTTTATATCCCGCTCTCCACATGCCGCAATAATGGTTTGCATGTAGGCCCAGAGATCTCTCCCTGACACAGATGGCCCGGTGAAGTCATAAGCTACAACCTGTTTGAAGTCCTTTGTCAAGGAGGCCAGAATGGTTGTCAGCACCTTTGTTGACAGGGTGTCATCTCGGGGGGGCAAGGTCACTGTTCCCAAAACCATTTTGCTCCCTGGATCATATTGGAGTTCTTTTTTTATGGCCATTTCATCAATCTATTAAAAAAAATTGTTACAGTGCATTAAAAGTGTGCATATGAAACAAAATACTGTATCTGGGAGTGAAACGATCTGTGGTCAATAAGCAACATGAGTGTAAGTTCAACAGTGTGTTGAGTCTCCCGACTCTTATGTCTGTTCTGTAAGTGTGTCTTTTGGAAAATACTATACTGTATAATCTATACTGTGTATGTATTCGTTATTAATCATTCTGATTTTATCGTACTAATGAAACTATACAAACTAACTATACATTTTCTTTTTAAGGCACCTTTAGGACAGCAAGGCGGGCATTCGGAGGAAGATGCTGCAGTTTCATCGCCATCAAATCCAGGATCTCATGCTGTATTCCTGGTTGGAATTTTATGGCCTCCAGGCGCCTGCTAAGAGTCCGGTAGCTTGGCATGGGAAATTTCATCTCTAGAGTGTGTAAAGATATTTGCGAAATTTGTACTTGGTTGTCTCTCTGTGTTAGTAAGATGTAAATATGTTATAACAAGTCTAGGGCTCATACCTTCTCTCAAATATTCATAACCACTGATCCCTGTGGCAACTCTGACTTTTAAGCAGTTAGCTATGGTTGCAGGTGACCATTTGTGGACCCTTTGTATAGACTCTGTTGTTTGACATCTACAGTATAACAGAAAAGGGAATTGAGAGAGACAAGAACAGGTCAGTCAGTTTGTTTACTGTATTGGTATGGTTGTATGGTTTAGAAATTGTAATATCGTATGTTAATCCCCTCTCCCAATCTTCCCCTATGTTCAGACCCCTGAGATCTCAACTGCCAGCTGTAAGTAATTAGACACTTCAAAGAAAAACTTCAATGTAAGTCACAGTACACAAAACGTGTGTTGCTTGGCCCGGACAGATTGAAATTACTTGACTGCACTACCGGCCACACCCTGATCATGATGTAAAAGTGATATTACATCATGTTTGGTGTCTGACCAGAAGTGTAACATAGTTGAAAGTTTCAACATGTAGAGTCCAATTCAACACTAGTTCTCTGAACTTTACAAATTAAGGTGGATTGTCCCTTTACTCATGTTACTCATACTTTCCCTTTCTGGTCTTCAGCCTTATTGACATAAACTTCTTCACTGCCTTTGACCCAGAAATTAGTTGCGTAAAACTGCATCTGTTACCACCTTGCCTTGTAGCACTGTAAGTAGTGATGTAGTTATTATCTCACCTGCTTTCAAGGAACTGAATTTGGTCAGTGTTGAAGACCAGGCCAAGCATCTTATTCTGAAAGAGGAATAGTGCAAGGTCATGGCAAATTAAAAGAGAAGCCTTTTTGCATTAATGAAGGTTTTGAAACATTTATAAATAAAGAATATAATAATACCTTGATCTCCAGCTGAGATTCAAGTTCGGCGAGCCGTCTGTCTCTTTCTTCAGCTATGTCCTGTACAGGTTCTTCGTGTACAGGTTCTTCGTCTCGTTCTGCATCGGGAAAGTGGACAGTGGCAGTGACAACCTCAGCATGGCTCTGATGGAAGGTGTCTGGTGCATCTAAGTTTCATGTGTAGTCCTTTGACAGAAAGTGACTGAATAATTTACTTTTGTGGCAACATCTTCATAATACATACATTTTAATTAATCTTTTTAAGGTTTCAATGTCAAAAGTAGGGGAATAGGTTACATTTTCCCAAATCTAACACATAGCTGCATGTTTGGGGAAATTGTGCTCAGTAATGTGACTCGTGTTCAAAGGGCTGAAAATGCAACACTAAAGGCATGATCCTTTTAATTATCATGTATGATACATATTTGTGTTCATGTTTGTTGTGTTCATGTACACGTAATTAAAAAGGGTTAGGGTTAGCAATGACTGCATCCCATGTCTCTTTACCAGTTGATTTCTTGGTGTAATTGTGATCCAGGGGTGTTCTGCAAGGGCTCCCAGTCATGCATATGGCCTCAGTCATGCAGGGATCGCTCATTTGATCATTGACTGCAGTAGGGAGAAAACAAACTTTTAAAACTGTGTGTTTGAAAAGTGATCCTTAATGTGTGTTTTTTTGTTTCCTTGATTATGTTCATGATATAACACTTGATTAAAAATGTTATGTTCTTGTGTTCTGGATGATATCATCCTATGTGTGTTTACCTGTTGATTGCCTGCTGTGATCCATCCCATTTCCCTGGGGGGTTGTATTACTATTACTCATGCAGGGGTTCTCTGTCACACTGGAGCTCTCAGTCACCCTGGGGGTCTCAGTCGCACTGGGGGTCCCCGTCGCACTGGGGGTCCCCGTCGCACTGGGGGTCCCCGTCGCACTGGGTGCCAATGTCATATTGAGGGTCCCTGTTGTACTGAGGGTCTCGGTCATGCAGAGCTTGCTCGTTCTGTCAGGGACTGCATTAGGCAGAAGACCCCCATTGGGATTGAACTGGGCAATTGAAAAGTGATCCTAGTTTTGAAAAGAAAAGAAGAATTGTGAACTTTTTCAATTATTGACACTGAAATAGCATTGTATGTGTTTTACAGTGTCCTACCTGACACAGCCTTGCCCACTTTGTAGGTATCCAAGGTTTGAACCCATCTGACCCAGCTCTTTTTATGGCTTTTGCCCATTGGTTGCTCCTCACAAGGTCCTTGGGAAATCTAAAAAATTTCTTTGTGTGTGGGCCAGGCCCTGCCCTCCTGGACTTGCACTGTGGTGCTGCACAGCTAACCATTTTAACTGTTGTGAAATGACCCGTTGAATAAGACAGAAATATGGCCGGCAAGGAACTTAACATTTTATCCATGAAGAAATACTTGTATTGATTTGATCATACTTCATAATTGTCATTTATCTTTCCTCTGTCCATTCCTTATCCAAATGACCAATGTTCAGTGATGGAAAGTAACTAATTACATTTACTCAAGTACTGTACCTAGGTACAATTTGGAAGTACCTTTACTTATGTTCTCAATCCTTTATACTCCACTACATCTCAGAGAAAAATATTGTACTTTCTACTCAACATTATTTGAAAATGTTAGGTACAAGTTACTTTGTAGATTTAGATCAGTGGTTTTCAACCTTTTTCATGCCAAGGACCGCTAAATTGATATACATTTGGCCGTGGACCCCCATCTGAAAATGTTTTGTGCCAAGGACCCCCAGAAGAGAAGATTTGTGTAAAGAAAATCCAAAATTCTACAAAATTTAAGGTGTGAAAAATACTTTTCGAAAATGTTCAGAAATAGCAGATCTACAAGTTTGCGGCACGGCACGAAGTGACTCGCTGTGAGCTTGTATATCCGCTATTTTTGAATAGCCAACGTATACAATATGGATAAAGGGGTGAAAATGTATTAACACCCCTCAAGGACCACTGGTTGAGAACCACTGATTTAGACGATTACAAAACATACATTGAAGGTACAGTAAGTGATTTTCTTTGGTTAAAATAAGTGTTAAATAGCTCTATATTCTGATAATAATAATAATTGCTATAGAGTCTCTTCAGCTCATAAGTACAACAATGCATTAATACTAATTTGAGCCAATCAGGAGAACTCGTAAGGATATACAAGACAAATTGGAAGTGATGACACAAAGAAATTAGATGTAACTAACGCTACACTACTGTACTCTCTCCTGATTGGCTGAAATTCGCATCCCAACTGGAAATATATATTTTCTTTATTAAAGACCTGGAGAGACATGCAGGGAGACCCCTGTTACTGAACAAATACTATATCAATGATTACTATCAGAATATAGAGCTTTTAATAACAAAACTTTTTTTTAACTAAAACGTATCACATACCCTACCTTTAACCAAGTAGTAAGCCCTATTTATACTTAATATATTAAGACATTGGTGAGCTTGTAGATCGGCTATGTTTGAAAGATATTGATATCAAACAAAAGTGTGAAAATGGGACTTTATGCATGATACTGTAAGTAGGCCTATTGACTTTTGGTGCTGTAAGTATTTTAATGCCAGCATTTATTTGATTACAATACATTTTGAATACAGGACCTTTACTTGTAGCACAGTATTTCTACATTGTGGTATTGCTAGTAAAACATAGGTAGACATTGGAGTACTTCTAATTCCACCACTGCGAATGTCGAACCCTTCTGTAGGCTACTGTAAGTGGACATATGATAGATTGAATATCGAGATAAATATCCCAGCAAAACATAAACAAGATGTAGGCTACTGTAGCATATATTAAGCTGGAACAAGGCAAGTGTATCATTGCTGTCGGACAGAACCCTCCTGTCTTTTTTCCTCTTTTTTTTAAATGAATGCCGTTTTGGACACAACGTTTTCACCCAACAGCAACGATATATAGACTAATATAGTACAATATAATAGACATATTGTAATGTTTTAGAACCCCGCGCTGGGATCGAACCAGCTGGACAACCCCACACTCGTAATTCGCTGCGCCAATTAGGCTAAATGAAGCTTGGTGCAGCTGCACTGCACAGCTTGGTGAATATGATACAATTGTAACATATTATATTATATGAAACAATATAATATATTATATGAGATAATAGGTCTACTATTCTCATTGAGCACAACATCCTCCCTGCTTATGAGCAATAGGTGTGGAAAGCCCATCTTGGTTTTAATTCTCAATTATAAACTAAACATAACGTCTTCATAATGTCGAGAGTAAATTATTTTGCAAAATTAAAAGTCAGTGGTGTTGGATGAAGTACTCCGATTATTTGTTTTACTCAAGTAGAAGTTGCCTAGCAGTATCACAATGTAATATGCTCGTACAAGTTCAAGGCCTGTTTTCAGAATTTTACACAAGTATTGCCATATACTTACAGTAGCCTACCAAAGTAAAAGTATTCACATTTTTCAAAATTGTCTAACGTTTTTGAAAACAGCAGATATCCAAAATAGGGCTTTAGTGGTTATTGTACCACTTGTAAGTTTTTAGAATAATACGCAAATTAACTGTAGCCAAGTAGGCTATAAGCTGTTAAAATAATTATAACAATTAAGACAGTAGGTTTAAGTAGTAGTAATAATAAGTAATTATTATAATGAAAGTACAATATTTGCATGTGAAATGTAGTGGTAATATAAAACGATTTAAGTGTCAAGTGCCTCACAATAGTAGGCATACAGTATTTTTTTATTTTTAATATTACAAAATACCTAATTGACTTTAATAAATGTGCTTATAGTTGCCACTGCAGGTCAGTCCTTTAAATTAATTTCATAATATTTATTTACAAACATTTCCATAACACAATTACCAATAGGACAACTTACTTTGTTGCTTGTTCAACTCCTACTGAAGATGGATTAGCTTTCATCAGGTGTTGACTGATTGATTGGCAGACAACTGTCAATCAGTGCCTGTCAATCACTCCATCAACACCTGAGAGTTTATGGCTGCCCAGTGAGAATTTTACTCTCTCTGCTCTTTGGATACATAAATAAAATTATGTAGAGTGTACATGAAAAAACAAGACAGCAGAAAAAAATGTTTGATATGTTTTCTTTTATTTTCCTGAAGCGATTATTTTACAATGGTCTCAATCATTCAGAAATAATGTTTGTTCATGAGCTGCTCCAGCCGGCTCCATCCACTGCAACGTATTTCAGCGAACTTCCGGTGCGAGTTTTGCCACCCGTCATATATCTAGAGAACGGACGGAAGTATGTCCTTTCCTTTCTAAATCTTCCTTGATACCCAGTACAGGCTATGGATGGGCCAGGCTTTTATTTTTTAGCAAAACTAAGCAATAAAAGCCTGGAGATCGAGGCTAGCTCAAATCTAAAAATGACACAGTTCCAGGTCTTAATGGGTTAAAGGTTAAAGTGGTTAACCCCCAAGGACCCCCACTTTGAGAACCACTGACATACAGTATATCTCTGCTGTCTGGCAGAAACCAGCTAACTCCAAAATGTTCATTTTTCAGGAAATTAAAAAAAAGTGGAGTTAGGAGGTTTTGTTCATCATTGATAAGAACCGCTGAATGGACCTCCAAGCTCACAATGAGGGTTGGAGGTCAAAAGGGGGTGGAGCCTGGAGTTAGCTAAACCAGCTAACTCCGGTGGACTTAGCTGGTTTAGCAGAAAGTTTGAGGATCCAATGGAGTTAGCTGGTTTTGTCAGAAGCGATTTTTAATGCTTTTCATTGGTTCAATATTTGTTTTACCAACACACAGACGTAAAGGGTGTTCAATGGCACTGATTTATGGAAAAAATGCAAAAGCGTCAAAATGGAGTTAGCTGGTTCCTACCGGACAGCAACGAACTGGACTAACAGTGTGATGCAGCCACAATGTGTGTGAAATGTGTAATTAACCCATTAAAACCGGGAAAGCATCTGTGTCATTTTAGATCTTAGTGTCGGCTATTCAAAAATATCAGATATACAAGCTCACAGCTAATGCACCAGATGTTGTTGTTGTTGTTGATGAGGACAGTAGAGAAGAGGGTTGTACATTCAACCACAGTCTGGAAGAGGCATTCCTTACCAAGGTGCTAAAGTACCAACGTCTTAAAGGAATAGTTCACACAAAAAATGATTTATTTTCTATCAATTACACACCCCATGAAGCCTTGAATTGATGGAGATTTCTTTGTTTTTTACGCATTCCTGAGCCAATAATTTGATTACCGGGTGCAGTGACGGCTCCAGAGAATTGTGACTAGGGGGGCTGGCTTTTTTTTATAGAACAAACGGGATTCAATGAGCCTAGTTTAATAGACCACATAATGTAAATACACATTACAAAATGTTTAGTGTTATACATGACATCACAAAGATGTGAAACAATCAGACAGTCCAAAAAAATAGTCCAAAAAGTTCCTTCCTTGGGCACCAGAGGAGCACAGTGCACTAATTAACTTTGGTTCAGTGCTGTAGTAGTCTGTGAGATCTGCAGAGTGTAAATGGACAGACCGACGGTAGGAGACGCTTTGAGTAGGATTGAGTCTCCTACCTCTTTGAGTCTCCTACTGAGTCTCCTATTGACCAATGACCTGGTTATCAAAGTATTGGCTCAGGAATGCGACAAAATTCAAGGCTTCATGGGGTGTGTAATTGATAAAAAAATATGTATTTTTTGGGGTGAACTACTCCTTTAATGTTGGCTCACTGGATGGAACAGAGCTTTAATTAGTGTCATTGTAGGAAGTAACATTACATAACTACTGTACAGTATGTCAATATGTATGGCTGGTGAAAAAGGTCTAGAAAAGGTTCTAATGAATGCAGGTTGTAATGAGCCTCTCAACCCATTTAGACCAGAGGCCGTTTATAAAAAACGCCTTCTAAATCCTGACCTAAGTTTTCTGAAAAGCTTCAAATATTTATTCAAAAAATTACAACAAATGTATGTTGCTATATACTGTATATAGCAACAACAACCCCAAAAGGGGTTCCCGTCTTGAAACTAAGGTATAGTTACAAATAGGGGTTCCCTCCTTAAATGGGTTAAATTTATCAGGTTCACTGTTACTTCTAGCTGTATAGATTAGATAGCAAATGTTCTCATTGTTTTGGGCATTGTTTAATACTTTGTTGTACCATGATGTGGCATGCTGACAACTGTTTTCAGTGCTGCGGATGGGGCGTGTTGAGCAGATTTTGCCACGCGACACCATGGTGTGACAGAGCATAAATTAGGCATTACTTTTCTCCCTCCTGTTCTTTGGCTGCTCGTGCAATCTACTTTCTCTCTTCTTCCAGATTGGAACCAGTGAGAGGTGTGTGTGTGTGTGTGTGTGTGTGTGTGTGTGTGTGTGTGTGTGTGTGTGTGTACAGTGCCCCCCCACCCCCATTTAGCTTTAATCTAAGTGTTAAACATGCGGCCAAATACTCATTGTTGTTGATGGGAGACTGTGCGTTCCCATGGCAATAGGCATGAGTGTGGTTGTCGTGGCAATGAGGAGAGTGTTGCGTTAAGGATGATGAGTTCTGGCTGGAGTCAAACAGCTCGATTTGTGTTGCTTCAGGGCTGCTTATGATGAGTAGGCCGACCCATTGTGTCTGAGATATTGTACACCATGAGAATTTGATTTGCGCAAAAACACTACGTGAAAACCTTGAGATATTTCTGTTAAAAATACAGAATGCCTAGTCAGATTGGCTAAATGGTCAGACTGTACTTGCAGAATGAGACATGATCTAAAAAAAACTCGATGAAAATAAAAATAAGAGTTAAAACAAAAAAAAACACATTAACATAGATTGATATTTCAGTTTTTCTTTTTGGTTATTCTATTTACTAACTTATTCTGTGTTTCATCTGAGAGCATCAGTCTTTGGCCAATCACATGACAACATTAAAGGCTCACTGAAAGTCCATATAAAATGGCTCAAGTATTGAGGCTTTGTTATTTTTTACTTTATTAAACACAGCAGGGAACTACAACGCACACATTCAGCATCAGCTTCCTAGACGGTACAGGTAGAAATCAAATAGAGCATTCACTGCAGGTACAGTACCCTCAACAACAACACCTTCATATCATTCACCATCATCACATCAGTGTCATTACTTTTATATAAACCCTTTTGCTCACCTCAAATGACTTGAAACACTTTGCACATCATGCAAAGTGTGCACAAAAACAAAAATGTGTGTATTATACAGTATTGTGCATTTGATCCATGTGCTACCCAGGATTCGAACTCTACATGAGATACCAAATTTATACCGCTCTTCCAATGAGGCATCTACAGTTGGACAGGAGAGATTCTGCAGTCAGAGCTTCAGCTTGTACTAATAGTCAGCCAGTAGTTGTCCTCCCCGACACCGTGAGGGTAAATTGCTCAATGGAAGCGTAGGGGGACGGGGAATTAACATACTCTACCAAGCATACAGATTGATTAAACTAACGTTTAACAAATGTATTCCCCCCTGATGCACGATGAACACTCAACTCAAACAATTAACGTTTTCTGAAGACATTTAGGTTAGTGTCCCCTTCAGCCTTATCATATTTTTTCCATCCAAGCTTTGATCATAAATTGTGGATGGAACAACACATAAAATATAGTTATCATGAACTTATTAAGCAATAGCCGTTTTAGATTAAATGCTTTTAGTGATGATGATGTGGCTTGTTACCTCATTCACCCATCAATCGCTCAGTATGACTGACTGACATCAGTGATGACCAATGGTGCTAGGTTTGCTCCATATTGACCGTTAAAGTACGGGTAGATTCTCTCATTGAAGTGGCAGCCAGTGAAAGAATAAATGAGGCATCTGGCCTCCACGTCATAGAATGAGACGAAGCCTTCGTCATAATCCACAAACACCCCAACCTTCTCCACCTTCCTCCAGTTCACTTGGACTATGGCTATCATGGCCAATGACGGAAATATGAAAAAAAAAAGAAATTTCTTTTTTTTTTTTTTTTTTTTCTGAATTTTTTGGTCTTTTTTTTTTTTGGTTTATCTCAAAGGAACTAGGAGATAACGCTATCCAAAAAATTGCTGCTCTATTCACTTCAATGTTAAAAAAACAAACAGAGGAAAAATGCACCTTTTTCCTGGCACTGGGACGACACAGTCTGAAATAAGTCTGGCAGTGAAAGAGTTAATAGACTCAGTGGCCACACCTATAGTCCATTCCATCTTTGTTCCCACACACACCTCAAAGTAGATCTTCCCCGATGATAAGCCTGTCGTTCCCAGAACTGCGGAATAATTGAGAAACATCATTTCACTTGTCATGTTTGTCACTTGCCTTTGTGCTGTGGTACTGTAGCTCACTTGTTTCCCATCATTGGACAGGATGAGCGTTGGGAAAGCTGTTGAAGGATCGAGAACAACGTCCACTGCATACTGTTGCATCCTCTTTAAAGCAGCAGCACTTAACATCTATATATCAGAGAACTTCTTGATGTCCTTACTCATCTGACTAACTGTCGTCTGCAGTTGAGAAATTCTTCTTCTTAATGGTTCTCGAATTGTCTCAGTTATGAGTTCACTTCTGGCCATAATGCCAGACCAGTCCTTAGTGTTTGGGAGGATGGATTGGGATGGAAAGTTCTGAAGGAGCTGGAGGTTGTCCTTGGTGTCCAACTGCTCCTTCACCTGCGTACCCAGACTCCGTAACTCAGTAATTTCCTGCTCCAGATCTTGAATAATGGTCTTGAGCCCGTTTCTCTACTTCTTTTAGCTTCATCAATTCATCAATGAGCTCAGCCTGTTCTTTCTGCAGCCTCTCATGGATCATGTACAGCACTTTAGTCTCCACCTTCCCCAACTGAGCCCTCTTCTCTCGACACTCTTGCTGGACAGGAACGACCTCGTGGTCCTGGCTGTGCGTCCCAACACAGATGTCACACAGAGTGACCCGCTCGGCTCTACAGAACAACGTCAGGAGCCTGTTGTGTTTCTGACACATGCTGTCCCCCAGGTTCTCCACAGGGTCAATCACTGTGTGTCTCTGCAGACCTTTGACCCTCACATGTGGCTCTAGATGAGTTCCACTGTAAGAGGTCTGACACTCCAGACAGGACTTGACGGTGTTGAGCTTGGGGTCCGTGCAGACGTCGCAGACTACCTCTCCAGATTTGGAAAGTGTTTGGGCTGGGCTGCTGCTGTCTGTCACTCTGACAGACCTAATTGACCAGGGCAGCGAGCTCTGAGATTAAAGTATTGACTCTGAGATCCGGTCTAATCCCAAAAGCTGTCTTGCAGAGCGGGCACTGATAGATATCAGTGGTATCCCAGTAGCCTGTGATACAGGCTTTACAATAGTTGTGTCCACATGGAGTAGACACTGGATCCTCAAACACAGCCAGACAAATGGAACACCGGAACTGATCTTCACAATGGAGGCTGGAGCTGGAAGTAGTCATTTCTGAAACGTGCAACAAAAAAACATTGTTGTCAGGGGCATAATTGCACACTAACACAGCGCAGGATAAACAGCTACAGTATACACCACGTGCGCTCCCCTGAGCGCAGATTCCCGCCAGGCCAGGTTGCCTACCCAGGACCGGCAAAGTTTGTTCCAGCCCCCTGGCGGGGATAAAAAGAATAGTTCTGCAGGCTAGCAGAAAAAATTACCTTTTAACCCATTCAAAACTAGCCTGGTAAACACCCCCTCCCTCCGGAAATCTCATGCATTGCATTGCATTTGGTTTCAGGAAGGAGGGTCTGGGATTGCTCACAGAGTAAAGCTGCCCGAACCGCTGCGCATACGAACCAATCAGCGGCTGCTAGGGGCGGGATCATCCAATCACCTGCCTAGTAGCTTGAAAAAATAAAACTCCGTCTGTCATCGATTCTGCGCCCGGAGTCTCAGATGCAATACGCTGTGAAACAAAATGTGTGTCGCAAGCTTCTTTCATTTGACGGAGTGAGGTTAATTCAAAACAGGAACGCATCTGTGCAACCACTTTATCCATATTTTATACTTTGGCTATTAAAAAATATCTACAAGCTCATCGCTTTGAGCTTATAGATCTGCTATTTTTGAAAAAGTTTTTTTTTGTGTAAATCTTTGAATGTGTATATATATATATATATATATATATATATATATATATATATAGCCTATATATATATATATATATATATATATATATATATTTTTTTTTACATTTTTAACTCCAATCTTTGCTTCATGGGGTCCCTGGAACTAAATATTTTTGAGATGGGGGTCTTTGGCACCACTGATATAGAAAAATACGTTTTTCAAAAAACTGTTGGATTTAGAAGACATTTGTAGAATCCCCAGATTCAAAGATTTGAGTTACAAACGTTTGCTTAAAATATATACAAATTAAATTTGCACACATTTTCACGATTTTTCTAAAATAGCAGATCTGCAAGCTCGTAGCGCAGCACCGAGTGCCGCGCTACGAGCTTGTAGATCTGCTATTTTTGAATAGCCAAATAAATCTAAAAATGACACGATTCTTTCCTGGTCTAAATGGGTTAAAGACCCTATGAAATGGCTAGCATTCATGCCATTTGATTCTATCTACGCGTTTCCTTTAAAAAGGAAACTGTCAGGAATTAGTACGGAGGACCCAAAAGCAGGCGACAGGAGGCAGAACAGATGAACTTAAATAGTCAGGGGATATTAGCAGAAAGATTTCCAATCTTGGAATAAATTCCTTACCAAAAAAAATCTTCACCAATGTGTTTGTAAAAGTGTCTAGTAACACATCTCACAAAGACTGAAATGCAGTTTCCCTAGGGGAATTTTTGACAGCTGCTGAAAGTTGGGGTACCCACTAGCCCTGAAACATGACTGTCATACCATGACAGTCATGGTGCCGAGTCCCCCTGGTCTAAAGTTGTGTTCGATTTTTTCACATTGCCATCTCTCACATAAACATAAACGTTCAGATTTCAAATATAAAGTGCTTACCACCGAGCCACGGATGTTACAAGGCGATGCGGACCGCGATGAGTACCCGTATCTCCCGCATTGTTCAATAAAAAGCATTTTAATCCCATTGCCGGCCATTTTCTTTTTTTGTTTTTTTTTGTTTTGTAATGTATCAGAGTGCAATACACCTCCCAACCATTAGTATCGCATGGTTGAAAGTATCGGAGACAATTTGGAGAAAATGGCCGGCGATGGGATTAAAATGCTTTTTATTGAAAAATACGGGAGATACGGGTACTCATCGCGGTCCGCATCGCCTTGTAACATCCGTGGCTCGGTGGTAAGCACTTTATATTTGAAATCTGAACGTTTATGTTTATGTGAGAGATGGCAATGTGAAAAAATCGAACACAACTTTAGACCAGGGGGACTCGGCACCATGACGCTTGTATACAAGCGTCATGTGAACCATGGCTAGGGTACCCACCATAACCTTATGTGGGGGGGGAAAAAAACTAAATTTAATTCTGTTTTAAGTAGCATGTGAGGGGTCAAACTAGGGTGTTTTTATGATTCTGAATCCATTGCAAGCATTTGTTTTGCACCAAAACCACTCCTTGGGCTAAAAACGGCCCAATCTCAATGGGCTTTTTACACAAAAAGTATACCTGGTGTAACTGCTGTCATCGTCTATAAGTTAATAATTTGTTTTATTTCTCTAAAGTCCAAGTTCATAATTAAGAAGTTATTCAAGTCACATTTATGTGTACATTATTTCATGTCTTTTGAGTGAAGTTGTTGTAATGCTTTTATTTTGAAGTATCAAAGTCACGTTCTGTGTCTCGTTGGTCTGCTCTCATGTGAATGGGGTTCACAGGACTTTGTCATTAAGCAACGAGCAGCAAGCAGGAAGGTGCAGAAGCTCCGTGTCATTTTGGTCACAAGAGACTGTCTAAACTTAAAGTTATAAGAAAGCCAAGGTTACTGTCTGAAGTGAAGGGTCATAAGGACCTGAAGACTGAAGAGTACTCCCTTTATGTGTAGCATGCAGCCAACGAGGTATTTGTTTGTTTGTTTGTACTGTCTGTATTTTACTCTGGTAAATGTGTATTTTACATGCTGTGCATGAGGTCTCCTATGTTAATGTAACATGCTTATTTTTATGTTTATTGTTTAGTTTTCACGGTGGATTTGGAGGATTGAAGTCACCTTCAAATAAATCAGTAGCAAGGAAACCACTTGTGTCTGTCTGTGCTTGGAGGGAGTTACAGTGAAAACTCGCACTGTTCATCGACGCAGTGGACAGCGTTAATTGACGGTCGTTAAGTTCAAAGGACCAGGCGCAGCTGAGTGGAGCTTTCGTCATCAAGGACTGACAGCGCAGCTGCACGGAGTTTTCGTCATCAAGGACTGACAGATGAGCCCAAAACGAAGTGCCCCCCCCCCCCCACCCTCTCTTGCCCCCCTCTCACACACACACACACAGAAGATACAAAGGTAATCACAACGTTTTCAAGACAAAGCCATAAAGAACTGGACACTAACAACAGTGCTCTAAGAAGAGGGTTTTGAAGACACTGTGGAGTGTGTGGTAAAAGTTTGGACTTATCTGCTCATTTAATTTAATTGAAGCTTGTCATTTATACAAGTCACAGTTAAAGTGCCAAGTTAAAAAAGGACAATAGATTTTTCTTTTTTGATTGAAGTTTAAAAGTGTTTTTTGATTTGCAAAAATAAGTGAAGGTATTTGCCATTTGATATTGAAGTTTTCTAACTGCCATTGATATTTAAGTTTTGATATCTACGTTTTTGAAGTGGTTTAAACTAAGTGTTTTGAAAGGTAATATTCAAAAGTTGAATTAAGATTTTTTGATTTATTTAAAACGATATTTACATATTACATTTAAGTGATATTTACATAGTACAAGTTCATCTGAAAGTTGACTTAGAGAATTCATTTACTGCCAATATTTTCTGTTGACCTTTTTTGGACAATTTAAAAAGGTATTTACAAAGTGGGTTTAATTTAAGAAGTGATTAAAAATGTCACAGTCTGGTGAGCCTACAGTACAGGTAAGGGACAGTAATAGGGATAGTAAGGATTCCCAAACCCAACCTGAAGAAGGTCAAGTGATTGGTGCTGAAGAGGAAAAACAGCAAGCAGACAAAATTAAAGTTTTTCAACAAAGGTTCACCTACAGTTACGCCAAATGGAGATCGCAGGCTAAAACTGCTAAGAAGCCATTATCGCTAACAGGGCCTTTGCCTGATACAGTTATTAACGATATCATTCAAGAAGTTAAGAGGCTTTCTGCAGATGTTACATGTGCTTATGATGACCTACGCCAAGTCTCAACACCAGAGCAAGACATACGACAAAAGGTAGATCTGTGTGTAGAGATTTCTACTTTCATCCTCTCCAGAGCTACAAGTCGACTGGATGGAAAGATTCCAGAAAAAGAGCCAGAATGGCCAGAAGCAGGCTCTCTCTTTGACTCAAGCTGTAGAACAAGCTCCTTATTTGCTTCTATCTTGAAAGGCCGCTCAGAGCATTCCTCAAGGTCTTCTGTAAAACGACAAGACGCTGCCGCTGACACTGCTGCAAACCAAGCTGTTCTAAAAGTGATAGAAGAACAAGAAAGAGAACAATTGGAATTAGACCTCCTTGAGGCAGAAGCTAAGAAGAAGTTAGCTGATCAAGAGGCAGCAGTCAGAAAGCGTCGCCTACAGCAAGAAGTAGATGCGCTACAACAAGAAGCAGACATGGTGAAGCGAAGAATACAGAGAGAAGAAGAGGAAGCTAAGATGAAAGCTCAATTAGAAGAAGAGCATGTAGCTCTACAAAGGACTCTTGATGAGAAACGGAGAAAGATAAAGAAATTGGAGACAGTGAAAAGTCTTAATGCAGCACAAGCGAGAATGCTGGTATATGATCAAGGGAGCATCAAAGAAGAACGGAAAGACATACTACTAGAACATGAGATCGTAGCAGATAACCAAGTACCTGCTCCTACAAGTCCTTTGTCCAAGACTATGTCTTCCGTACCACAAGTTGTGACCACCTCCAATGACAGTACAGCAGAACTCGTTAAGATGCTGGCAGGTGCCCTAAGTGCCAACAGAATCCCAATTCCTGAACCTCCAATATTCAGTGGGGATCCATTAAAGTATAATGACTGGAAATTGTCCTTTGAAACACTGATAGACCAGAAGAACATACAAGAGAAAGAGAAGATTTACTACCTACGAAGATACATAGGTGGTCAAGCTAAGAAGGCACTTGATGGTTACTTCCTGCTCGGAACCGAATCTGCCTATGTTGCAGCATGGGAGATTCTGGAGGAGAGATACGGAAACCCATTTACCATTGCAAAGGCATACAGAGACAAGCTCCAAGCATGGCCTAAGATGGGGTCTAAGGACAGCTTTGAGCTCAGAGAGTTTGCTGATTTTCTTCGCAGTTGTGAGGCTGCCATGGTCCACATCAAGACATTGGAGATCCTAAATGACTGTAATGAGAACAGGAACATTCTTTCTAAGCTACCAGATTGGCTCACGTCGAGATGGAATCGAAAGGTTATTGAAACAGAAGAAGAGAGTAACCAATTCCCTTCCTTTAGCCAGTTTGTCAGGTTTCTAACAAGAGAAGCAAAAATTGCCTGCAACCCTGTTACTTCACTGCAGTCATTGAAACAATGTGAAGCTGACAACCCAAAGTCCCAAAGACAACAAAGTTTTGGAGCAAAGTCACTGAACACAAGTTCCAATGAAGAGACACTGACCACAAGCTCCAATGAAAAGACTGTCATAAAATGCATTCTCTGCGAGAAGACAGGGCATGAGTTGCACAAATGCTGGAAGTTCATGGAGAAAACAGTGTCAGACAGAGTCAAATTTGTTAAAGCAGAAAGACTATGTTTTGGTTGTCTCAAGTCTGGTCACCAATCAAAAAGTTGCAACATTAGGAGTGTCTGCGACACGTGCAAAAGGAAGCATCCTACTTGTCTGCATGAAGAGCGAGCCAAAGATGACCAAAGCACACCACAAACTAAGCCAAGCACAAGTCAAGAAAATCAAAATGATCAATCATCACAGTACCAAGAAGTTATTTCAAACAGAGTAATACTTCACGAAGCTAACGTACAAACAGCTGCAATAATTCCAGTCTGGCTTTCATCCACAACTAAACCAGCACAAGAAATACTTGTATATGCGTTGTTGGATTCTCAAAGCGACACAACCTTTGTGCTAAACAACGTAGCAGAAGCGTTGGAAGCAGATAAAGAACAAGTCAAGCTCAAGCTCTCTACTATGACAACAAGATCTACAGTAGTAAGCTCCCAAAGAGTAAGCAATCTAAAAGTCAGAGGCTTTTACTCCAGTAAAAGAATCTTCTTACCACCAGTCTACACTCGTGGGTTTATTCCAGCCAACAGAACTCACATACCAACAGGTGAAACTGCAAAAGCTTGGCCCCATCTAGAGCATCTCCAAGATAAGATACCACATTTGAAGGACTGCGAAGTAGGTCTGCTCATTGGGTACAACTGCTCACAAGCCCTACTTCCAAGGGAAGTTGTGTCTGGTAATGACAACCAGCCTTATGACTGACAGATGAGCCCAAAACGAAGTGCCCCCCCCCCCCCACCCTCTCTTGCCCCCCTCTCACACACACACACACAGAAGATACAAAGGTAATCACAACGTTTTCAAGACAAAGCCATAAAGAACTGGACACTAACAACAGTGCTCTAAGAAGAGGGTTTTGAAGACATTACATTACATTACATTACAGTCATTTAGCAGACGCTTTTATCCAAAGCGACTTACAATAAGTGTATTCAACATAGGTAGGGAACGAAAACTACTAATCACCAGAAGTCTTTAGTGCATTATCTGCAAAAACAAGCAACCAAGAGTATACCTAGCGCTAAGGTAAAAGTGCAATATATCAGCTACCTATTTCCTTAAACAGATGAGACAAAATAGCTAAATCAAATGAGCATGAGCTAAAACAAATAAGTGAATCGATTAAACAAGATCCAATAAACAATCCAATAATCCAATAAACAATACAGCAATAGAAAACAAGCGTTCGTACAACTAGTTAACAACAAGTAGGTCAGGCAGAGAGGAAGGGTAGTGTTTCCTGAAGAGGTGAGTTTTCAGCCTGCGGCGAAATATGGGCAGTGACTCTGCTGTCCTAACATCCGTGGGAAGTTCATTCCACCACTGTGGGGCCAGAACAGAAAAGAGTCGTGACCGTGTGGATCGGCCAGAAGGACCCTTGAGTGACGAGGCAATCAGTCGCCCCGAGGTGGCAGACCGAAGTGGTCGGGCAGGGGTGTAGGCATCGACCATAGCCCGGAGGTAGGAAGGAGCTGTTCCTTTCACTGCCCTATAGGCTAGCACCAGGGTTTTGAACTGGATGCGAGCCGCTACGGGGAGCCAGTGTAGAGAGCGGAGAAGGATGGTTGTGTGGGAGAACTTGGGGCGGTTGAACACCAGACGAGCCGCAGCTTTCTGAACAAGCTCCAGGGGTTTGATGGCAGATGCCGGAGCACCAGCAAGGAGGGAGTTGCAGTAGTCCAGGCGGGAGATGACGAGAGCCTGGATGAGCACCTGGGCTGCCTTCTCCGTGAGGAAGGGGCGAATCCTCCTGATGTTGTAGAGCAGGAATCTGCAGGACCTCGTCACTGATGCGATGTTTGCCGAGAACGTCAGTTGATCGTCCAGGGTCACACCCAGATTCTTCGCAGTCCGAGTTGAGGTCACCACAGCATTATCAATGGTGATGGCCATGTCTCGGTGCGGACAGCCCTTCCCCGGGAGGAACATCAGCTCGGTCTTGTCCAGGTTGAGCTTCAGGTGGTTTGTCGACATCCACTCCGAGATGTCAGCCAGACAAGCAGCAATGCGTGTCTCCACCTGGGTATCAGAGGGGGGGAATGAGAGGATTAGCTGGGTGTCATCGGCATAGCAGTGGTAGGAAAAGCCATGGGAGTGGATGACAGCACCCAGAGATGTAGTGTAGAGAGAGAAAAGAAGAGGACCCAGAACCGAGCCTTGGGGAACCCCAGTTGTGAGCCTGTGTGGTTCTGACACAGACCCTCTCAGCATCACCTGGTAGGAGCGACCCGTCAGGTAGGATGCAAACAGGGAGAGTGCAGAGCCTGAGACACCCATCCCCTCGAGGGTGGAGAGGAGGATCTGATGGTTCACCGTGTCGAACGCTGCAGACAGGTCCAGGAGTATCAGAACGGAGGAGAGAGAGTTCGCTCTAGCGGCATGGAGCGACTCCGTCACTGCCAGGAGGGCAGTCTCTGTCGAGTGACCCACTTTGAACCCAGACTGGTTGGAGTCCAGGAGGTCGTTCTGGTGGAGATAGGAGGACAGTTGTTTAAAGACAGCACGTTCGAGAGTTTTAGATAGGAAGGATAGAAGGGAAACCGGTCTGTAGTTCTTGATCTCAGAGGGGTCAAGTGTCGGTTTCTTCAGGAGGGGGGTGACTCTGGCAGTCTTGAAAGTAGAGGGAAAGTAGCCAGATGTCAGAGAGGTGTTAATAAGGTGGGTTAAGAAGGGAAGAAGTTCAGGTGCAATAGACTGCAACAGAGTGGATGGGACCGGGTCCAGAGAGCATGAGGTGGGGCGACTAGAGGTAATAAGGAGAAGGACCTCGTTAGGGGAGAGGGGAGAGAAGTGGGATAGAGAGGGGATGGGGGGGGGGAGAGGAGTAGATGAGGGTAGAGAGGGGGGGGTGGCAGGCAGACGGGTGTGGGTAGTGCGCAGGGCACCAGCCGGGGGAGGAGGGAAGGAGGATCGGATATCGTTCACCTTCTTGTCAAAGAAGTTGGCGAAATCGTCGGGGAGGAGGGACGAGGAGGGAGGAGGGGGTGGTGGTTGCAGGAGAGAGGAGAAAGTTTCAAAGAGTTTTTTAGGGTTGGAAGCAGAAGCCTGAATTTTAGTGCAGAAAAAAGCAGCTTTAGCAGCTGATAGAGAGGAGGAAAAAGTAGAAATGAGAGATTGGAAGGTGAGAAGGTCCTCCAGGAGGTTGCCATTTCTCCATTTGCGCTCAGCCGCTCTCAGGCTCCGTCTCTCAGTCCGCACTGAGTCCGACAACCAGGGGGCAGGTGGAGTTTGGCGTGCAGGCCTGGTGGTGAGGGGACAGAGATGGTCGAGAGAAGAGGATAGAGTAGAGAAAAGAAGATCTGTGGCGGTATCAGGGGATAGAAGAGCAAAGGATTCAGGGGCAGGGAGAGCAGAGAGAACAGAGGAGGAAAGAACAGTGGAGGAAAGTGAGCGAAGATTGTGACGTGAGGCAATCATGTGGGTAGGGAGGGGCTGTGAGGGGGGAGAAGAGAGAGAGAGAGAGTAGGACATGAAATAGTGATCAGAGAGTTTCTTACCCTTTTCACTGGAAAGAGGAGTGACAGACAGGTTAGCAATAGAGCAGCCTCTGGTGAAAATCAGGTCCAGTTGGTTGCCCGCCTCATGGGTAGGAGGAGATGGGCAAATAACTAGGTCAAAGGCGGCGAGAAACGAAAGTAGTGGGTCTAGCTGCTTCTCAGTCGGGAGGTTGAAGTCACCCAGAAGGATGAATCCAGAGCCATCGACAGGGAAGTGGGAGACTAGATTGTCCAGCTCCTCCAGGAAGCCACCAGCAGGGCCCGGTGGGCGATAAACAACTGCAATGGTGAGCTTGACTGGATGAGAGACAGTGACCACATGAAATTCAAATGAGGTAGGAGAGAATTGTGACAGTGAAACAGGAGAGTATTTCCATTTTCTGGAAATTAGCAGACCAGCCCCACCACCTGTCCGCACGGCTCTGGGAGTGTGAGAGAAAGAGTACACATCTGACAGAGCCGCGGGCGTAGCAGTGTTTTCTGGTCTGATCCAGGTCTCAGTCAGAGCAAGGAAGTTAAGGGAGAGCAAGGATGCGTAGGCTGAGATGAAAGCAGATTTGCCTTCCACCACAGCCGAGTGGCAATTCCAAAGCCCTCCCGTTACCACTTGCTCGACGTGAGTGGAAAGAGTAGGATATATTAGATTAGTTGTATCGCGACATCTGGGTGTAACCCAGTGTTTTTGCGACCACCAGGAAGAGGAGAGGACAGGAATAGGAAGAAAACACATCGTAGATCACTAAACATATACACACTACTATAAGTACTACTACTATCACACTACTATATATCACTAAACACTGTTGCTGCTTATGAAGAGAAGAAGCACTCAATGTGGAAGGCCGTAAATTGACTAAGTCGGATTTTGACAAAGTCGCCTGTCGCCTTTGGTCGCCTGGCCTTCGGTTGCTGGCCGCCGCTTAAAAGCTGACGCTTTCAGAGCAAGTATTTAAGGCCACTTCAACTGATTGCTAATCGCCTGCGAGGAGTGTAGGCTCCTCCCCTATTTATCGAAGACTATAGAGCTGGTTCAGGTGAAACTGCCTTTAATGGGGCTGTCAGCTGAGACCTAACAATAGGCTAATCAAAAAATAACAAACTAATTTTAAGCTAAACCAACTATACAACACTGATACTTTGGAGCAAAGTACAGCTACTTAAAGCAACCTGCTAATACAAGAAAATATACTCAAGCTGTCTAGGTGGGTCAGGCAGTTCAGAGTTCCTCCAGAAGTCAAATTACACACTGAAGACACTGTGGAGTGTGTGGTAAAAGTTTGGACTTATCTGCTCATTTAATTTAATTGAAGCTTGTCATTTATACAAGTCACAGTTAAAGTGCCAAGTTAAAAAAGGACAATAGATTTTTCTTTTTTGATTGAAGTTTAAAAGTGTTTTTTGATTTGCAAAAATAAGTGAAGGTATTTGCCATTTGATATTGAAGTTTTCTAACTGCCATTGATATTTAAGTTTTGATATCTACGTTTTTGAAGTGGTTTAAACTAAGTGTTTTGAAAGGTAATATTCAAAAGTTGAATTAAGATTTTTTGATTTATTTAAAACGATATTTACATATTACATTTAAGTGATATTTACATAGTACAAGTTCATCTGAAAGTTGACTTAGAGAATTCATTTACTGCCAATATTTTCTGTTGACCTTTTTTGGACAATTTAAAAAGGTATTTACAAAGTGGGTTTAATTTAAGAAGTGATTAAAAATGTCACAGTCTGGTGAGCCTACAGTACAGGTAAGGGACAGTAATAGGGATAGTAAGGATTCCCAAACCCAACCTGAAGAAGGTCAAGTGATTGGTGCTGAAGAGGAAAAACAGCAAGCAGACAAAATTAAAGTTTTTCAACAAAGGTTCACCTACAGTTACGCCAAATGGAGATCGCAGGCTAAAACTGCTAAGAAGCCATTATCGCTAACAGGGCCTTTGCCTGATACAGTTATTAACGATATCATTCAAGAAGTTAAGAGGCTTTCTGCAGATGTTACATGTGCTTATGATGACCTACGCCAAGTCTCAACACCAGAGCAAGACATACGACAAAAGGTAGATCTGTGTGTAGAGATTTCTACTTTCATCCTCTCCAGAGCTACAAGTCGACTGGATGGAAAGATTCCAGAAAAAGAGCCAGAATGGCCAGAAGCAGGCTCTCTCTTTGACTCAAGCTGTAGAACAAGCTCCTTATTTGCTGCTATCTTGAAAGGCCGCTCAGAGCATTCCTCAAGGTCTTCTGTAAAACGACAAGACGCTGCCGCTGACACTGCTGCAAACCAAGCTGTTCTAAAAGTGATAGAAGAACAAGAAAGAGAACAATTGGAATTAGACCTCCTTGAGGCAGAAGCTAAGAAGAAGTTAGCTGATCAAGAGGCAGCAGTCAGAAAGCGTCGCCTACAGCAAGAAGTAGATGCGCTACAACAAGAAGCAGACATGGTGAAGCGAAGAATACAGAGAGAAGAAGAGGAAGCTAAGATGAAAGCTCAATTAGAAGAAGAGCATGTAGCTCTACAAAGGACTCTTGATGAGAAACGGAGAAAGATAAAGAAATTGGAGACAGTGAAAAGTCTTAATGCAGCACAAGCGAGAATGCTGGTATATGATCAAGGGAGCATCAAAGAAGAACGGAAAGACATACTACTAGAACATGAGATCGTAGCAGATAACCAAGTACCTGCTCCTACAAGTCCTTTGTCCAAGACTATGTCTTCCGTACCACAAGTTGTGACCACCTCCAATGACAGTACAGCAGAACTCGTTAAGATGCTGGCAGGTGCCCTAAGTGCCAACAGAATCCCAATTCCTGAACCTCCAATATTCAGTGGGGATCCATTAAAGTATAATGACTGGAAATTGTCCTTTGAAACACTGATAGACCAGAAGAACATACAAGAGAAAGAGAAGATTTACTACCTACGAAGATACATAGGTGGTCAAGCTAAGAAGGCACTTGATGGTTACTTCCTGCTCGGAACCGAATCTGCCTATGTTGCAGCATGGGAGATTCTGGAGGAGAGATACGGAAACCCATTTACCATTGCAAAGGCATACAGAGACAAGCTCCAAGCATGGCCTAAGATGGGGTCTAAGGACAGCTTTGAGCTCAGAGAGTTTGCTGATTTTCTTCGCAGTTGTGAGGCTGCCATGGTCCACATCAAGACATTGGAGATCCTAAATGACTGTAATGAGAACAGGAACATTCTTTCTAAGCTACCAGATTGGCTCACGTCGAGATGGAATCGAAAGGTTATTGAAACAGAAGAAGAGAGTAACCAATTCCCTTCCTTTAGCCAGTTTGTCAGGTTTCTAACAAGAGAAGCAAAAATTGCCTGCAACCCTGTTACTTCACTGCAGTCATTGAAACAATGTGAAGCTGACAACCCAAAGTCCCAAAGACAACAAAGTTTTGGAGCAAAGTCACTGAACACAAGTTCCAATGAAGAGACACTGACCACAAGCTCCAATGAAAAGACTGTCATAAAATGCATTCTCTGCGAGAAGACAGGGCATGAGTTGCACAAATGCTGGAAGTTCATGGAGAAAACAGTGTCAGACAGAGTCAAATTTGTTAAAGCAGAAAGACTATGTTTTGGTTGTCTCAAGTCTGGTCACCAATCAAAAAGTTGCAACATTAGGAGTGTCTGCGACACGTGCAAAAGGAAGCATCCTACTTGTCTGCATGAAGAGCGAGCCAAAGATGACCAAAGCACACCACAAACTAAGCCAAGCACAAGTCAAGAAAATCAAAATGATCAATCATCACAGTACCAAGAAGTTATTTCAAACAGAGTAATACTTCACGAAGCTAACGTACAAACAGCTGCAATAATTCCAGTCTGGCTTTCATCCACAACTAAACCAGCACAAGAAATACTTGTATATGCGTTGTTGGATTCTCAAAGCGACACAACCTTTGTGCTAAACAACGTAGCAGAAGCGTTGGAAGCAGATAAAGAACAAGTCAAGCTCAAGCTCTCTACTATGACAACAAGATCTACAGTAGTAAGCTCCCAAAGAGTAAGCAATCTAAAAGTCAGAGGCTTTTACTCCAGTAAAAGAATCTTCTTACCACCAGTCTACACTCGTGGGTTTATTCCAGCCAACAGAACTCACATACCAACAGGTGAAACTGCAAAAGCTTGGCCCCATCTAGAGCATCTCCAAGATAAGATACCACATTTGAAGGACTGCGAAGTAGGTCTGCTCATTGGGTACAACTGCTCACAAGCCCTACTTCCAAGGGAAGTTGTGTCTGGTAATGACAACCAGCCTTATGCGCAGCGTACAGACCTTGGATGGAGTATTGTTGGACATGGGAATCCCTGTGTAGACAACGGCGATGCCATCGGAATCAGCCATCGCATCATAGTGAAACAAGTAAAGGATAGAGCTGGAGAAGATGATCCAGTGCCCCAAGAAGATCTCAAGATACCTGGCGGGGAACGCAAGGTGGGAGAAATCAGGATAAAAGAAGATAAAGGTGTGAAACAAAGAACCAATGAAAGTGCAAGTTTAGAAGAAGGGAAAGAAGCACAACTTGCTAACGTCAAGAAAGCAGTTACCAAGACCAAAGACAGTAAGCTGTGCAAGTTGAATCCATTCATGGATGAAGAAAGAACACACACGAAGCATCCTGCAGTATTGAAGAACAGTCACAAGGAACCAAGACGAAAGTGTTGCAAGAAAAGAAGGAACTTGAAGGTCAATGACAATGTCCTTCTAGAAGATGATCTGGCACCACCCAACCAGCAAAAGCTGGCCAGTATCACTGAAGGCTATCCAGGGTCAGATGATAGGGTGAGAAAACAAAAAATGATGGTTAGTGACATTGCATTTGATCAAAAAGGGAAAACCCACAACTACAAAGTTGTACCCTGAAAAACCTGGATAAAAAGGTTGTTGTTCTGCTTGAAGCAGAGGAAGATGTTTAATGTTTTTTTTGCCTGAAATTTCATTGTAAATGTTTAATAACAGAAAAGGTTTATTTTGAGGTTAAAAAGTGTTAAAAGAAATCCCACGTCAAGGTTTGTGTGATTTGGTGGGAGTGTAACTGCTGTCATCGTCTATAAGTTAATAATTTGTTTTATTTCTCTAAAGTCCAAGTTCATAATTAAGAAGTTATTCAAGTCACATTTATGTGTACATTATTTCATGTCTTTTGAGTGAAGTTGTTGTAATGCTTTTATTTTGAAGTATCAAAGTCACGTTCTGTGTCTCGTTGGTCTGCTCTCATGTGAATGGGGTTCACAGGACTTTGTCATTAAGCAACGAGCAGCAAGCAGGAAGGTGCAGAAGCTCCGTGTCATTTTGGTCACAAGAGACTGTCTAAACTTAAAGTTATAAGAAAGCCAAGGTTACTGTCTGAAGTGAAGGGTCATAAGGACCTGAAGACTGAAGAGTACTCCCTTTATGTGTAGCATGCAGCCAACGAGGTATTTGTTTGTTTGTTTGTTTGTACTGTCTGTATTTTACTCTGGTAAATGTGTATTTTACATGCTGTGCATGAGGTCTCCTATGTTAATGTAACATGCTTATTTTTATGTTTATTGTTTAGTTTTCACGGTGGATTTGGAGGATTGAAGTCACCTTCAAATAAATCAGTAGCAAGGAAACCACTTGTGTCTGTCTGTGCTTGGAGGGAGTTACACCTGGAAAAGGATGGCTATGGCCTCCTAGGGAAACTACATTTCAGTCTTTGTGAGATGTGTTACTAGACACCTTTACAAACACATTGGTGAAGATTTTTTTTGGTAAGGAATTTATTCCAAGATGTTTTTAATATCCCCTGACTAAAAGTGTTGTTTATTAACGAAACCAAGGTTCTTCCAAATACGGGCTAACAAAGGCAGATAATAACAGGACTTTCAGATACATACATACTGTAGATACAGGACTGACTCACCCGACATGGGATTTACGGACTAACAAATTTCACATAATGCAAACACAGGGATTAAATAGAGACACGGATAACAGGGCACAGGTGAACTCAACAGACAATCAACACTAGGATAGGCTGGGGGACAAAGAGGAGTGAGGACACAGGTGGAAACACTGACAAATCACAAGAGTGGTAAGACAAGACAGGTACAGAACTACATGGGCAGACAGAAAGCCACAGAACAATTCTACAAAAACAAGACCAGGAGACCTGGTTCTGCCAGACCCAGAAGGAACATATTCCTAGTAGGCAACACTCCTACAAACCACTTTATAAGTTAAAAGTATAAATCATTTTAGGCCTTTCATGTCAAGGACCCCCAAAATGTATTTGTCCGCAGACCCCCATCTGAAAATATTTTGTTCCAGGGACCCCCAGAAGCAAAGATTTGAGTTAAAGTATATATATACATATTCAAAGATAAAAAAAAGCAGATCTACAAGCTCTTAGCGCGGCGCTTAAAATGACACAGATGCGTTCCCGGTCTAAATGGGTTAAATGTGTGTGTTTCTCTCTCCCCAGAATGGAGGCAGTGAGTGTGGGCTGGGACGTGGATGCGGTTCTGTCTCTGACCAGGGACAGGTTTGGTCCCAAAGGCCCGTTAGAGCTTCGCTCGGAGCTGCTGATCCAGCAGGCCTCGCTGGGGGACCGGGAGGCTGTTTGCCGGACGCTGCGCTCCGGCTCGGTCCACCCCGATGTGGGAGACTCACAGGGGAACACAGCACTCATTGCTGCCACAGTACGCCATTATTATTAATATTATTATTATTATTATTTGTTCATTTGTTTATACCCTATTCATTTCTTCATTCATTTTGTTGTTCTTTTTATTATGAGTGTATTGTGAGATGATATGGTTAGTATTATATTATAAGTAATTTTCCATCTCACCAAAGAAAATGTTCTTTGTTTTATCATGACACAAAGAATATCAAAACTGTGTCATGACCAATGGGCCAAAAGTCAGAATCTCAACGTATTATATGAAAATAGCTATAGATCTGTGTTTTTGCTATATTTAAAAATGTGTAAAAAAAAAAGGGTTGGGGGGTAATACGAAAAAGTAAATAATATTTTTGTTTTATTTATTTATAAGGGTATAGAATTTGCCTCTGTATTGGGAGATGAGTGTGCACAAAGTACACATAATAGTAAATGAAAACGGCTCACCGTTTGCGAACCACTGATCTAGATTGTTGGTTCTCAAAGTGGGATCCCGGGGACCCCCAGGGATCGTTGGGGGGTGCCAGCGGGTCCCCAGCAAAATGTGTTAATATTACACAAGAACATTTGTGCAAACATTTGAATATATCTTTTTTAAAGCAAACATTTGTAACTCAAATCTTTGCTTCTGGGGGTCCCTGTGACAAAATATTTGAGATGGGGGTCCACGGACAAATACATATAATTTTGGGGGTCCTTGACATGAAAAAGTTTGAGAACCACTGAACTAGATGATCTAGATGTGGACTGCCATTGATATTGTTCTGTCCATCTGTCTGTCTGTCCGTCCGTCTGTCCGTCTGCCTGTCAGGTTAACTGCCATAATGAGGTGATCCACCTGCTGCTGGACATGGGAGCTGATATCAACAAATTAAACAGCGAGGGCGTGTCTGCCTTGGCAGCATGTCATGTCCTCTACTACCCTCACCAGTCACTGCACTCTGTAGGCCAGAGGGTAAAGAACTAACCACTGTCTAGTTGTACGAACGCTTGTTTTCTATTGCTGTATTGTTTATTGGATTGTTTATTGGATCTTGTTTAGTCGATACACTTATTTGTTTTAGCTCATGCTCATTTGATTTAGCTATTTTGTCTCATCTGTTTAAGGAAATAGGTAGCTGATATATTGCACTTTTACCTTAGCGCTAGGTATACTCTTGGTTGCTTGTTTTTGCAGAAAATGCACTAAAGACTTCTGGTGATTAGTAGTTTTCGTTCCCTACCTATGTTGAATACACTTATTGTAAGTCGCTTTGGATAAAAGCGTCTGCTAAATGACTGTAATGTAATGTAATGTAATGTCTATATGACTAAATAGGCTCTATGCACAGCAGCCATATTGGAAAGAAATTGGGCCTCTTCCTTACTTCCTTCACAGGTGTTACCAATGATGCTAATGAAGTCTCTGTTCCATTTAGTGTAGCACAGTGGTTCTCAAACTTTTTAATTTCAAGGATCCCCATAACTCTAAGAGTGTACACATGGAACGAAATGGACCCTTACGGGTCCATACACTCTCAGAGTTACACACCAGTAAGGTGCCATTTGGAACTTTCTCAAGAAACCATGAGGGTCCCAGGACCACACTTTGAGGTCCACTGGTGTAGCAGAGTGTTCCAATGAGCCAACATGCACAATATCAGCACCCTGACTCTGTTTGACCAAAAATGGAACAGAGCCTTCTTTAGTATCATTGGTAACACCTGTGCTCATACACAGAGTTTTAGTTTAACTCTGAGAGTGTGCAGTATCCATTTGGTGTCCATTTGTACACTCTCAGAGTTACAAATGGATAATGTAAGTAACACTGAGGAATTTACTGTGTATGTTTGTTTTAAATCAAATCCCTGTTTTCATCCTGAATCTGAATATCATAAAAAGTGTTTCAGAGAAGTAGAAGATGTAGAACGCCTAAAGAGGGCTTATAGTCCATATTCACACGGTGGCCATTTTGGAATTTAACATTGCGTTGCTGTGGCAACTGGGGTTCATTGACTTAATGGCAATATGGCCGCCGTGTGAATATGGTCTATGGGCTGTGTTATAAAGAACACCAGTCTATCAACCCAATTAAGGACAAGGTGGTAACTGCTGCACCTGAGCGCCACCTTGTGGCTCTCAGCCCAAAAAGAACTTCTGCCACAAGCACAGATCACATTCATCTATTTTATATACCTACTTTTATACAAATGTTTTCCTTTGCTTTTGACCTCCTATTTTTATTTCGTTTTAGTATTTTTAGTTTTAGTTTATTTTAGTTTTTAGAAAACCCTGCCCTGCCTGCACCGCCCCTCCCTTGGAGCTCCAATACTTATGATATTCTGTACCAACAAAATGCAGTGTCAACACCTTTAACATGATATATTGACACCAAACACAAAATAATTGTATTAAATACACCCTGGGAGCTGTTTGCCAGTGTTCTATTTTGCCATCGCCACATTTGCTGAAGACTGTTGCATTGACCAAACGGAAGTGAATTCAGCAAGCTGTTTGAACTGATCTCTTTAAACAGTGAAATGGTAGTAATGATGTAATTTATTTTTTCCAATAATTGTGCAAAAATGAATCTTTGCACAAATGTAACAAATGCTCACATCATGTTTTGCCTTGCCTTCACCATTCTTTGTTTCTTTGTGATGTGTGTCACCAGACAGTGAACCAGACCAGCCAAGAGGAAACTACCAGCCTTAACAACAGACCTAACAGACCTCAGATCAGCAACACTGTCATGGGCGGCCATACAACCAGCCTCACATCTCACTCTGATCGGTAGGAACACGGCTACTTGTTAAAATGTCATGTCTTGTTGAAACAGTTTTTGATGGTTAAAGGGATAGTTCACCCCCAAAATGACATTTCTTCTATCGATTAGTCACCCCATGGAGACTTGAATTCATGGATATATATACACATTTTTTTGTCGCATTCCTAAGCCAATAATTTGATGCGGTTCCAGTAGGAGACTATCTCCTTTGTGTCTCCTACCGGAACCACTGCCTACCGGTCTGCTGGTCAAGGTTTAAGGTTCAAGGTTCAAGGTTGTACTTTATTGTTACATCTTGTGTACATGCACATAAGAGTAAAACGTATTTTGGTTTGGCTTCCTACAGACAATCAAAGTCATTCAAGGTCATCAAATTATTGGCTTAGGAATGCGACAAAAACAAACAAATATCCATGAATTCAAGTCTCCCTGGGGCGGCGCATTGTGAGCTTGTAGATCTGCTATTTTATACATACTTTTATACATTTGAAAACTTGTGAAATGGGACATTCTGCACAATGAGTACTTTTTACTTTTGGATTTTGATGCCAATACTTTTGTACTTTTACTCAAGTACATTTTGAATTCCGGACTTTTACTTGTGACGGTATTTCTACATTGCAGTATTGATACTTTTACTTAAGTAAGTATATGCGAGTACTTTTTCCACCACTGTGGGTCTGTGGTCTCATCTCAGGACGACAGAGGAACTCACAGAGCAGAGGCCACCAGGTCACATCAGCAGCAATGGATACCATGATGGCGATCCAGGCGTCTTCACCGACATCCACGATGGCCGGCCGGGAGACACCACCACTACCACCACCACCGCACGATGTTTAGAGGAGCAGGAGAGAGAGCGAGGTGGAAAACGGGGAGAAAAGAAAACAGAGAAGAAGGGGGAGGACAATGGGGGGGAGGTGGTTGAGGAAAGAGAGATAGAAGGAAAGGAGGAGCAACGGGGTAAGGAGGAAAGAGAGAGGGAAGAGGGGGGAAAGAGAATAATAACTGATGGGGTGGGAAGGGGGGGAATCGAGCAGGAAAGAGAAGTTGAGGAGAGAGAAAAGGCAGAGACGGATCTCCTGCTTGGTGAGAGGAGAGAGATGGAGGCAGGAGAAGAGGATGAGGAGCAAGGAGCAGGGGAGAGAGGGAGGAGGGCTGTTGGGCAGCGGGGTGAAGATGGAGATGAGAGGGAGGAGGAGGAGGAGAGAGGGGATTGGGGTGGATGTGAGGAGCGTGGTGGTAAAGAAGGCTTTCTTCAGGTGCTGGACGGCCACATCTCACTGGGCAGTGTGTCATGGCTGGAGGGAGGAGCCAGTGCGTCGAACATAGTTCAGGTAATGGCATAGTTCAGTAGCCACTTTGAGGCTTTTGGGACTTTGGGCTTTGAGGCAAGGGCAAACGCTCACCCCGATACATTGGTACATAACTCGAATGGCGCTGAGTCGGCTCAAGCGAACTTGAGCCACGAGAGGCACCGCCGAGCGAGCCAAAGCGAGCGAGTCGCCGTGCCAAACGTTGAGACAGCGCACTGCCGTCGTTGTCAAAAGCTATACTAGAAAAATAGTCTGCAGTTGTTGTAGGCGAGAGGCAATTTGTGCGTCACAGAAGCGGGCGTGGTTTTTGGTAGACGAGAGGCAGTTCCTCGTTCGTCACAGAAGCGGGGTGTGGTTATAGCACAAGCGGTATAGGCTTTGGTATGTCGCGGTATGGACTGGGGAGCACAGAGACCAACATCCCATACGATTCATGTGTTTCAGTCAGAAATATTACACATTTGTATTTTGACTCAAATATTAGTGATGCATGACTAAAATGTGACTAAAACTAAATTGTCAGTGAAATATGTGTCAAAATGAACACGGAATGTTCTCTGATCTGTCTGTCTGTCTGTCTGTCAGCGGGCCGCAGGAGAGCAGTGTGACACTCCCGCCAGCTTTGACTCGGCTCACACCCTGCACAGCTTTCCCCTGCAGGTCACAGAGGAGGCCATGCAGTGCACGGCAGAAGCCATGAGTCGTGCGGGGATCGCCCATCATAGTACCCACACACAGGAGACCGTCCGCAAGATGGCCGCCATGAAAACTGAGTGAGTCTGCTCCTAGTTCTGCTTTGCCTCTCCTCCTCCGTTATTCTGATATGTTGATTGATTGATTTATTGATCATGATCATTGATATCATTGTGCATGCATCTGTATTTGCAGTGGTGGGAAAAGTACTCACATTCTTTAGTTTACACTACTGCTTATTTGTGTGTGTGTGTGTGTGTGTGTGTGTGTGTGTGTGTGTGTGTGTGTGTGTGTGTGTGTGTGTGTGTGTGTGTGTGTGTGTGTGTGTGTGTGTGTGTGTGTGTGTGTGTGTGTGTGTGTGTGTGTGTGTGTGTGTGTGCGTGCGTGTGCGTGCGTATTATATGTACGCATGTGTCCACACAGTAAAATCCTCAATGTTAATGAAAAGTTATGGGTCCGTTTGGTTACATTTGTACACTCTGTGTTTTTCTGTGCAGGCACCGTGCTCGTTGGAGCACTCTGCAGCTGCTGTTGGAACGGGGAGCGGACCCTAACGCCTCCAGGACGCCCATGCCCGTCCTCTTTCTGCCCATCATGGCTGCTCACACCGAGGCTGTGAGGAAACTGCTGCTGTGTGGAGCACGCACCGACATACCCCTCCCTCCTGAGGTAAGACGAAGCACCCCCCAAAAAGCCACCGCAACAACACGCCCACGGACACACCTCCAGGCGCAAATAACGGAGTCGGCATAATGAATAGCGCGTATAGCGGCCGCAAGATACCGTTTAGGGACAGTGCCAGCTCCCTTGTGCGTAATTCACAGGTAGCGGGTAGTGGGAATGGGGTAAGGCCCCGGCGAAAATAGGGCCCTCGAGTCTTCAACTTGTTTTCCTGCCATGCTTCACTGAATACACAGATTACACACCCACACACAATTTTGCATCACACTAAAAGCCTGTGGGTGTGTGTGTGTGTGTGTGTGTGCGTGTGCGTGCGTGTGTGTGCGCGCGCGCGTGTGTGTGTGTGTGTGTGTGTGTGTGTGTGTGTGCGTGTGTGTGTGCTTGTTAGAGGAAAGGCCTGTATCCTCTGCACATGGCGGCAGCGCTGCCCGGTCCAGAGGGTCCCAGCATCACAGAGCTGCTGCTGCATGCTGTGGCTGATGTGGACGCCCAGGCTCTGGACCAGGGGGACATCTATCACCTGGACATGGTGCGTGTTTTGCTCGGTGGTGGAAAAAGTACTCAAATGTTTTGATTAAGTAAAAGTATCGATACTACAATGTAGAAGTACTCTGTTTGTTACAAGTAAAAGTCTGGAATTCTAAATTTACTTGAGTAAAAGTATTGGTATCAAAATGTACTTAAAGTACCAAAGTAGGCCTACTTTAAGTGCATTAAGTAAAAGTACTAATTAGGGTGTGCCGATATATCGTCCCGCGATATATCGCGATACGTTTTCGTGACGATATGTATCTTTCTTTTTTTTTTTTTTTTTTTTTACAATAATAATAATCAGGCATGCAAAAACAGCCCCGGGGTGAAAAGGGTGACATGTTCTTTTTTTTTCGGGTCAGGTGTCACACTATTGCCCTATTTGGATTCAAAACGGCTATTGTAGCTGAAAAGCTGTCTGAATAATGCAAAAACAGAATTATTTGTTTGCATTTGCTTTTTTTCTCCCCCATATATTTTTCATAATAAAAAAGTGCGTATCGTATCGAAATCGTATCGAAGTTGTGAGCCAAATATCGTATCGTATCGTTTGGTGAAATTAGTGTATCGGCACACCCCTAAGTAAAAGCACTGAAAACTGGAAATACTCCAGTAAAGTAAAAGTACCTCAAAATTTTACTTAAGTACAGTACTTGAGTAAATGTACTTGGTTACTTTACACCACTGGTTTTGCTGTACTTAATTTGTTGAGTCCAATTTTCTTTTCTTTTATCATATTGATAATTATAATGCCGTTGTAATTACATTGCAATTAACATCCTCCTGTGTTTAATCGTTCCCCAAAGCCTTCAGCGGAGGCCCAACAAGCCATGCAGGGCAACAACAAGACACCAAAAGCCCCCCCCGGGGACCCCCATGCTGCGTTCGGCCCCCTCATCAGTCAGCCTCCTGTAGAGGGGGGCAGGACCGCCCTGCATGTGGCCTGTCAGAGAGAGAGTGACTACAGCGTCAGTACACCACACACACACACACACACACACACACACACACACACACACACACACACACACACACACACACACACACACACACACGCATAGCGGGCAATACACATGTACACACATACTATACAATAAAGGCAGCAGTGGGTACAGACCCACACCTTGCCCATCTGTGTAATGAAGCTAAGATGCCGCAAAACGTGGGGTTGGCGAAAGGGCCTTTCTGTGTGGAGTTTGCATGTTCTCCCTGTGTCCCCTAGGGTAGGGTAGGTACCCTCACAAAAAAAACATGCAGTAATCCTGGTCTCTATACTGCCTCCCCCTGGTCAGCCGGGGCGCCTGATGGAGGGGAAAGGAACTGGTTGGAATAACGTGTTCCTTCCACGCGTTACGTCAGGTGATAAGCAGCGAGCGGCCTGCTCACTCCTCATGCATTGAAGGAAGCATGAGCTCTGTTCGGGGCTCTCCCCAGGCTGGCAGAGGGAGAGTAGCGCCCAGGATTACAGCTTAGGCAATTGGCACTGGGTGAAAAAATGGGTTACAAAAAGCGTGGGATAAAAACAATTAAAAAAATGCTGCTGCAAAAAAAGCTTTACAATCATAGCTGTGTGTTGTGTTTTCAGCATGCCAGGGACGTGGTGTCTCTCCTGCTCTCCCACAGAGCCAGCACACACCTCCTCTGGAGTGGACATTCCCCACTCTCACTGGCTATTGCTAGCGGCAACAACCTGGTAACGTGCATGCAGTACACACAGATACACATCCACACATACACACCCTCACATGCACACATACAGAAACTCAACCGACTCACCTTCGCAGGCCGTGGAGGAGCTGCTTAAAGCAGGCGCTGACCCCAACCTGCCACTGGGCCATAGGGTGGGCAGTGCCCTCTGTGCCCTCGCCAACATACACTATGACTCTGGAGGACACCCGCGCAACAGAGCTAAGCTGGTACACATGCATGCACACACACACACACACACACACGCATGCACACTGTAACTAATAATCAGCGGTGTAAAGTAACTAAGTACATTTACTCAAGTGCTGTACATACGTAACATTTTGAGGTATTTTTACTTTACTGGACTATTTCCAATTTTCTGTACTTTTACTTCTACTCCACTACATCTCAGAGGCAAATATTGTACTTTTTATTCCACTACAATTATTTGAAAACTTTACTTACTAGTTACTTTGTGGATGATTATTATTACAGAACATGCATACCCACTTTAGCCCTATATACATTTTGGCCATTTGAAAATAGCCGATCTACAAGCTCACAATGCGTCGCGATGCCACGCATTGTGAGCTTGTAGATCTGCTATTTTCAAAGGATTTGTATACATTTATACATTATATTTAACTTGTGAAATGGGACATTCTGCATAATGAGTACCTTCTACTTGTGTTAATTCAAGGACATTTTGATACCACCTACTTTAACGCAAGTACATTTTTAATTCTGGACTTTTACTTCTAACAGAGTCTTTCTACATTGCAGTATTGATACTTTTACTTAAGTAAAACAATTTGAGTACTTTTTCCACCACTGCTAATAATACATAGAAATAATTGAAAATGTTTTGATGTAAAAGTATAAGTGTCACTAACAACTCTTTCTGCATGTGTCACCGGTTCAGCTGAACATGTTAGTTACAGCTGGTGCCAACATCTTGATGCCAGTTATAGTGGGCGAGGGCCGCAGGTCTGCCCTGGGGACGGCAGTCGACTATGCCCACCACACCTTCAACCAGGTAACAGGCCTTCATACATACACACAGTACTTGTACTTCACCAATCATTTATACATCAGATAAAGTTACATATAGATTTATGTACAGTACTATACACACACTAACACAGTGGTTCTCAAACATTTTCATGTCAAGGACCCCCAAATTGACACTTATTAGCCCGCGGACCCCCATTTGAAAAGATATGCCAGGGACCCCCATAAGAGAAGATTTTTACGGCTCTAGCAGTGATTCTCAACCATTTTAATTTCAAGGACCCCCAGTTTGACATGCATTAGGCTACGGACCCCCATTTAATGGCATTTCTATCTCTGGGACCCCAATTTATATTGTAAAATCATTGTTAGTCTAACTCTGAGAGTGTACAAATGGAACCAAATGGACCCGTTAGGGTTCATTTGGTTCCATTTGTACACTCTCTGAGTTACAGACCCATAAGGGTCCATTTGGTTCCTAACTATCTATCATTTAGCTGGGGACCCCCTGGAACTCCCTCAAGGACCCCTGGGGGTCCCCGGACCCCCCTTTGAGAACCACTGCACAAATACTGTAGATACAAATACAATGTCATTTTCAAATGAACTGACTTTAGGTTGACCGGGAGCTTGCAGATCTGCTATTTTCGGTGCGCTGGTGTGCAAGCATGTATAAAATGTTCATCTGTTCGTCCGTCTACTTTATTTATCCAGGACGTGCGTGTTGCTCGTACGCCCTACCACACTCTGAACAGGCAGGAGAGAGAGACGTTCAACGCACGGCGGCAACTGCTGAGCATGATGGGAGATCTGCTGAGACAGTCTGCTGCTGTCCACAGAGACGAGGCTGAGGAACCCCAACCCTCCCTCGCTGAAACCTCCAGGTAGACATTACGCCTATTGTCCAGAGCCTTGTATTAGAGCAGGGGTGGGCAACTTTGGTGATGGAGAGCGCCACTATAATTATTTCCACATTCACTCCAGAGGACCACATTGCATATACTGTTGGGCAGACACCTCTTATCTCTGTATTTTTTCGTAAATTAATGCCGTACTTTACCATTCTATGTCACACAAAAGTAGCAAAAATAGCCGATCTACAAGCTCAAGTTTTGCCATTCTACCATTCTATGTCACTCAAAAGTAGCGAAAATTGCCGATCTACAAGCTCAAAACGCGTCGCAGCGTGACGCGTTTTGAGCTTGTAGATCGGCTATTTTTGTAAAATCCCTGGCACGAAATATTTTTGAAATTGGGGGTCCGCAGCCAAATACATATAATTTTGGGGGTCCTTGACATGAAAAAGTTTTATAGGTCTCTTTCTCTCTGTTCCCAGGAACCAGTCGTTTAAATTTTGCTACCGGTGTGGTCGCTCTGTGTCTGTGCTGTTGACGGCCTGTAGCCGCTGTCATCAAGTCTTCTACTGCTCCAAGACCTGCAAGCTGAAGGCCTGGAACGAAGGACACAAGAATGAGTGCATCCGTACTCCAGGTCTGAGAGCTGGTCCTTAGCCATATACTGTACATGATAAAAATCCTTACAGGTCCATTTGGTAGCCTCTCATATTTAAATGAATACTCAGGTTTTTACTATGAAGTGGCACAACAAACACACACATTACCAGCCCCTACTCTCACCAGAGATCAGGGCAGTAAAAAATACTGTTAATAAAGGGTTAATGCCAAAAGATATTCATAGTGTCTTATATACAGTATGAATTATTTGACTGTCTGGACTGCTACAGGTAAAGAAGCAGACTTCTAGCAGAATGAGTTACTTGAATAGTATCTGTATAATAGACCATAGCTTTGTGTGTGTGTGTGTGTGTGTGTGTGTGTGTGTGTGTGTGTGTGTGTGTGTGTGTGTGTGCGTGTGCGTGTGTGTGTGTGTACAATTTGTAGGCCGTTCTGCTAAGGTAGCCCAGGTGTCACTGGTGGAACAGATGGCGACTGACCCAAAACAGAAGAGATGTCAGAAGACACAGCGACCAGGCCTTAAGCTTGGTAGGGGTGATAATCTATCAGATATCAAGTTTAGTCAAGTTTTTATGGAAGTGGGATATGATGGAGGCTTTTCAGTGGACATTTTCAACATCACAGTACTTCAGACTTCAGTATGTGCACATAGGTGATAAATAAATAAAATTAACCCACTGAAAACGACACGTTGTGAGCTTGTAGATGGGCTATTTTCTAAATTTGATATTTTATAATGTGTTTTTTTTTTTATAATTAAAAAAGGAACGGATTTGGACATGAGGTTTTCACCCAACAGCAGTGTCAGCATATTATTAGTATGGGGCAGTAGAACAGCCCCAAAACAGTCCTCTCTTGGGTCTTTCTTGACTGACTAAATGTGGAGTGAATTGTCATTCATTGATTAACCCAATAAGACCGGGAACGCATCTGTGTTATTTTAAGATTTCTTTGGCTATTTTTGAAAAGAAATCGTGAAAGTGTGTGCAAATCTTTGAGTATTTTTTAAAGCGAACATTAGTAAAATATTTTGTTCCAGGGACCTCCAGAAGCAAAGATTTGAGTTAATGTTCACTTTAACAATATATACTGTATGTATTCAAAGATTTGCACAAATGCTCAACATTTTTCAAAAATAGCAGATCTACAAGCTCGTAGCACGGCACTCGGTGCCGCGCTATGAGCTTGTAGATCTGCTATTTTTGAATAGCCCAAATAAATCTAAAAATGACACAGATGCGTTCCTGGTCTAAAAAGGATTAAGACCAGAGTAGACCTGCACAAAACAAGTAATCTATGTGTCAATGTCACTTTTTATTTAGGCTTGATTTGTGTTGGATTAAAGCTAGCCTAAAAGTCTAACTTGTTATCTCTCCCTCTTTTTCCAGTACAGATGACTGGAACGCGACAACATGCCGGGTTGAAAATTGACAGAACCCCTCGACCCTTGAGCATGGCACAGAAGGTCTCTGAGAGCCACCGCAACCTGAAGGAAAACTACAGCTTTGAATGAGCTTTCATCTATTTGAGATGAATAAATTGTGTCAATAAAAGGGAAGGGAGATAAGCATAAAGAAAAGTATTAACACAGTTTTAATAAACCACAAATCTAACATCTTTCTCTCTTTGATTGTTGTCACTCAAATGCCTTGCTTTGTCATCTGAAGGTGATACACAAGCACACTGGAGGACTAGTGGTGGAAAGTAACTAAATACGTTTACTCAAATACATTACAAAAGTATAATTTTTAGGTACTTTCACTTTACTTGAGTATTTCCATTTTACTGTATACTTACTGCATCTCAGACTCAGAGGCAAATATTGTACCTTTTACTCCACTATTTGACAGCTTTAGTTTCTAATTACTTTGCAGATGTAGATTATTCTTAATGTAAGACATACATTAACCACTTAAGCTCTATCCTTTGGCTATTCAAAAACAGCAGATCTACAAGCTCACAACGAGTCGCATCGCGAAGTGATGTGAATACTTTTTAATTTGGTATTGCGCGTATATTTTGATGCCAATACTGTTGTACTTTCACCCATTTGGTTCGATTTGTACACTATCAGAGTTAAAGGTGGCCATGTTTTCCCATTCAACACGGAAGAACCCCCGACGGCAGGTGCCAGTACTGCTCCCAGTTCGGCTACAATGGGAAAACATGGCACAGGCTGACTAAATAAGAGATTTAAACGGGGGTTTTCAGCCCCGTCGTAAAAATGTAACTTTCCAGAAAAATCTCAAACATCTGTAGGTGTCTCAGACTACTTTTACTTTTTAGATACGATGTTGCGAAAAAGGTGAACTTCACTGCGTTTGGACGGACTCTACGTCTGCCAGCAGCCGGTACAGCGGGACCTCATCTCGGACCTATCGTGGAGAGCGAGTGAGGTTCCAAACTGGGCTTTAACTGCCTGTATCCGTGAAATCTGCTGGGCTGGCTGGGCAACAACAACCTTTTCCGGGTTTGTCCAGCAGTAGCCTACAGTACAGACAGCTGCAAGAATTATGACGGCAATACTGCGATATGATTATATTGCTGATTCACTGCCCTGTGTTGCATCACATATGAGTCAGAATAGACCAAACAGCAGGTCAGGAAAGGCTGTTGACTGACTGGCTGCGTAATGATCATAGGTATTGATAAGCCTTGTTGTGATCAAAGCCATAGAGTCGTCAAGGTAATAGGACGACTTTCCTGTAGGCTACTTTTCAGGTAAGTCAACTTGCTGTCTGTGTCACATCAGACGTATTATTCGTTTTTGTTGAACTTGAACAGTTTAGGAGAATGGACAATACGTATCGTCAGTGGTGGAAAAAGTATTATTATTATTTTTAACTTAAGTAAAAGTATCAATACTGAAATGTAGAAATACTCTGTTACAAGTAAACGTCCAGAATTCAAAACACAGTACAAACGTATTGGTATCAAAATGTACTTAAAGTAGTAAGACTAGAAAGTACTCATTATGGTAGAATGTCCCATTTCACAAGTTTTCAAATGTGTAAATTGTCTTAAAAAATCTCTTGAAAATAGCAGATCTACAAGCTCACAATGCATGCTTGTAGATCTGCTATTTTGAAATGGCCGAAATATATATAGGGCTGAAGTGATTAAATGTATGTTTTGTAAATAATAATCAAAATCTACTAAGTAACTAGTAACTGTAGGTTTTGACCAATCTGGTGTCAGAAGGACACAGGAGTGTATAATGAACCAGGAGGACCAGGAGGCTCAGGACGATGAGCTGCTGGCGCTACACAGCATCTATCAGGAGGAGTTCACTGGAGCTGAGGAGGAGGAGGAGGGGGGGGGGTCTGGACCACCAGGGGGGGAGATCAGAGTGTCTGTGGAGCTGCCACATGACTTCTCTGTGGCTATGAGAGATGGTAAGACACCTGTCTGTCTGTCTGTCTGTCTGTCTGTGGTGTAAAGTAACTAAGTACATTTACTCAAGTAGCATTTACTTAAGTACAATTTTGAGGTATTATTTACTTTACTGGAGTATTTCCAATTTTCAATACTTTTACTTCTACTCCACTACATCTCAGAGGCAAATATTGTACTTTTACTCCACTACAATTATTTGAAAACTTTAGTTACTAGTTACTTAGATACAAATTATTACATTATAAAACATACATTAACCACTTTAGCCCTATTTTATACCTAGGCTATTTGAAAATAGCAGATCTACAAGCTCACAATGCGTCATATCGCGACGCATTGTGAGCTTGTAGATCTGCTATTTTCAAAATTTTTGTGCTTTTACTTTTGGTACTTTAAGTATATTTTGACGCCAATACTTTTGTACTTTTACTCAAATAACACTTTGAACACAGGCCTTATACTTGTAACAGAGTATTGCTACTTTAACTTAAATAGAATATCTGAGTACTTCTTCCACCACTGCTGTCTGTCTGTCTGTCTGTCTGTCTGTCTGTCTGTCTGTCTACTCTGTCGTGTATCTGTCTGTCTGTCTGTCTGTCTGTCTGTCTGTCTGTCTGTCTGTCTGTCTGTCTGTCTGTCTGTCTGTCTGTCTGCCTGCCTGCCTGTCTGTCTGTCTGTCTGTCTGTCTGTCTGTCTGTCTGTCTGTCTGTCTGTCTGATACAAAAAAAAATCTCTGACAGTCAATTGGTCCAAGGCTATACCTGCCTGCTTGCCTACCTGCCAGTAACTGCCTATCTCTCTCACTGCATGTGTGCCTGCTTGAAAACGGTTTAAACTGTCTTTCTCAAGTCATTTTGGCAATGTGATGATGTTGCCGTGTGCTGTTCTGTTATAGGTGTTGAACTGAGGCAGTATGCGATATCATTCCTTCCGCCTCTGCTTCTGACCTTTGATCTACCTAAGGACTATCCCTCCTCCTCCCCGCCCACCTTCACCCTCACCTGCTGCTGGCTGACACACACACAGGTAAGGAGAAGTGTGTGTGTGTGTGTGTGTGTGTGTGTGTGTGTGTGTGTGTGTGTGTGTGTGTGTGTGTGTGTGTGTGTGTGCGCGTGTGCGTGTGCGTGTGCGTGCGTGCGCGCGTGCGTGCGTGCGTGCGTGCGTGCGTGCGTGCGTGTGCGAGAGCCATGTTCAGTTTTAATGGCCTCTTTGCAAGGATAGTAAAACCACTGCCAGAACATTTTGGGTGATTTTTATGTTAGCGAGGGTATAAAAAGATTCAGGTTCATTAGGATCAGGATTAGGGAAGTAGCCCATAGACTATATTAATTAGGGAATTACATAATAACTGAAGTCCCGCCCTATCATAGACATTTGAGCTGTAGTTCTTTGCCAGGCTTTTCTCCTTGTGAGATGAGAAAAGGCTGGGAATGAGGTCAGGTGGTTGTTGGTAGGTCAGGGAAGGGTAAGCAAATTGGGTAAAAACAGCATTTATTTGAATGAAAATGTGGTTTTGATGTGCCCACTACGGTAAAATAAATGCGTGCGTGTGTGCTTGCGTGCGTGTGTGTGTCTAGTGCGAATGTGAAAGAAAGAAAGAAAGAAAGAGAGGAAGTTTAATAAAATGGATGTTTTAACAGTTTTCCCTGCTCCCACTGTGTCCCCGCCACAGTTGTCTGCCGTGTGTGTTCATCTGGCTCACCTGTACGAGGCCACAAGGGGCGCTGTAGTGCTCTTCACCTGGGTGCAGTTCCTTAGAGAAGAAGTTCTCCGTTTCCTGAACATCCTTGGGAATGATCAAAACGCTCTTGTTTTGGAGTCGAGTAAAACCGAGGATCAGGCTGCCTCTCCGCCAACACGTCCTCTTCAATCAGTCCACAGTCACGATGTCAGTCGGAGTCAGGAAAAGGACCAAACTGTCCAAACTGCCTCCCCCACAGCCGCTCTCAGAGCCCACGCAGTAGCAGCAGACTCCGTACCCTCTCCTCCAAACCCCGCACGAACCCTCCTCTCCCAGCTCTTGCTCTACGACGAGGCCCAGAGGCAGAAAGCGTTCGAGGCCGCGACGTTCGAATGCGGCGTGTGTTTCGTGACTTCGCCCGGGTCAGAATGCACGGAACTCAGTAGGGAGTGCCGACACGTCTACTGCCGGTCCTGTCTGGCAGAGTTCTGTAAGGTCCAGATAACGGAAGGGAACGTCCTCAATGTCGCCTGTCCTCGTCAAGACTGCAGCGCCACGCCTACGCCCCTGCAGGTATCTGGACGCTGTTAAATGCAGTTTTTATTTAATATCAGATACTGATAGGTGTTTCAAGAAGAACAACTCCTACACCCTGACTCTTTCCCCTCTTCCCTGTCTCACCCTCTGTAGGTGAGACGGCTGGTAGGAGAGGAGCTGTTCAGCCGGTACGACCGCCTCTTGCTCCAGACTACTTTGGACCGCATGCCAGGTTTGTCTCAAAATTTCCAGCATATTACAATATTTAAGTGTGATAATAATACATAAACAGAGTTTGGGCTTGTTGAGCTTTAAGAGAACCAATTTTGCTTCTTCTTTATAGCTAGCAAGTTGACTGCAAATACTGTATGTAACAATACCCTCGTAAAAAAGGCTTTCTCCTCAAGCCTGATTCAGACTTTGCTGCACGACGGTGTCACGCAAGACCCACACGCTCACAACGCTCTGCGTCTGCAACGCGTTGTGAGCTTGTGTAGCAGAGTGGCTCACAACCTCAGCCTGATGGCCTGGAAGACTAATATCTCCCCCAAGCAATAGGGAATTCCCTTTGGCTCAGTGGTTATGGTGTTGGCTTCCCACACAGGAGACCCGGGTTCGAATCTCGAGCATCACATTGGTGCCGTGACCCGGATCGGATTTTCCCCCCGTGGGAGGAGGTCAAAAGTGGGGTGAGTGTAGCAGAGTAGCTCACAACCTCAGCCCGATGGCCTGAACGTCTAATATCTCCCCCAAGCAATAGGGAATTCCCTTTGGCTTGGTGGTTAAGATGTTGGCTTTCCACGCGGGAGACCCTGGTTCGAATTCCGGGCGTTACACTTAGGTTGGTTATTTCGGGTGCACGACACCGTTGTGCGACGGAGCATAAATTAGGCATTACTTGTTCTCTCCTCTCCTCCTCTTTTCTCATGTCAGACGTGGCGTACTGCCCGCGGCGTTCCTGTGGTTGCGCTGTAATTCTCGAGGCTGGCAACAGGGCGGCACTGTGCTCCGTGTGTCGCTATGCCTTCTGCGTGTCCTGCAGGAGAAGCTACCACGGCACACAGGACTGCCGCGCCGAGGAGGAGAGGAACCGCGCAGAGGAGGAGAGGATCGCAAAAGCACAGGAAGAGAGGAACGCAAAAACACAGGTTGAGGGAGAGGAGCAAGAAGGCTACTACGCAGGCCTACCAGACACTCATGTGTGTGTGTGTGTGTGTGTGTGTGTGTGTGTGTGTGTGTGTGTGTGTGTGTGTGTGTGTGTGTGTGTGTGTGTGTGTGTGTGTGTGTGTGTGTGTGTGTGTGTGTGTGTGTTGGGGTTGGGCAACATATCAATATATTATGTAAGTGCAGTGGTGGAAAAAGTACTCGCATCTTTTACTTAAGTAAAAGTATCAATACCGCAGTGTAGAAATACTCTGCTACAAGTAAAAGTCCATAATCAAAATGTATGAGTAAAAGTACAAAATATACTTAAAGTACCAAAAGTAAAAGTACTCATTGTGCAGAATGTCCCATTTCACAAGTTTATAATGTATACAAATCCTTTGAAAATAGCAGATTTTTTTTTTCTTAAAATATATATTTTTGGGCTTTCTCTGCCTTTATTGATAGGATAGTGGGCTGACAGGAAACGGGGAGAGAGATGGGGGGTGACACACAGCAAAGGTTGTTGGGATCGGGAGTCAAACCCGCGATACACTGTCAAGCTGGATTACCAGCATATGTGGTATGCGCCTGGACCGCTAGGCTAGCGGGCACCCTGAAAATATCCGATCTACAAGCTCACAATGCGTCGCATGGCAACGCATTGTGAGCTTGTAGATCGGCTATTTTCATATGGCTGAAATATATATAGGGCTGAAGTGGTTCATGTACAGATAGTGGCACTGAGGAGGATACTGGAAGGCATCGTCGCGAGGAACCTGTCAGCGCCACGTGATCACCTTCATTGACTTCCAAAAAGCTTTTGACACCATACACACTGGGGGAACTCATGAACATTCTCCGAGCCTACAGCGTTCCTGAAAAGATGGTTCAGATTATTGAGGCAAGCCCAGGTTTAGTTACTGACCTCGACTATGCAAGGGATAATCAATGGAAAGCAGGTCATTATTGAGTAATAAACCCTGACAGGGTGATTTGCGTCGGGGTCTTTATCACCCTTATGCCACGAACGGCACTCAATGTCACATGGGAAGACCGGAGGAGGCTTCCCATGTGTCCCAGATGCGTTATTATTGATCCTACCGCAGTTCTAGGCAAAACCCGCTGTGATTGGCCAGTAGTCGCTGTGATTGACAGTTCTCGTTTTTGCAACTATGCCTAAACCTAACCTTAACCCTAACCCTAACCCTAACCTTACACGCCTTATTTCCTGAAACCTCTCTCAACCCAACATCCGAGCTATGTGAAAGACACTTATGACTTTGTTGAAAAAATCAAGAAAATAACAATGCCACAAACGGCCTTGTTATTCTCAATTGATATTGACAGCCTATACACCAACATTGAGACGGATGCAGGGTTGAAGGCAGTGAAAGAAATTTTCAACAAATATCCGGATAGGGGAAGGCCAGATGCTGAATTATTAGAATTGTTAAGCCTTAATCTGACCAAGAACGATTTTGAATTTAACAATAAGTTTTATTTACAAACAAAGGGGACAGCAATGGGAAAACGGTTTGCTCCTTCGTATGCTAATATTTACATGGCAATGTGGGAGGAAACAGCATTAAAAAAATGTATTCTAAAACCAACCCACTATTTTAGATTCTTGGATGATATTTTTGGGATCTGGGAGCACTCCAAGGAGGAATTTGAAGATTTTATTGAAGTTCTAAACACACATCACCGATCCATCACTATAAAATTTGTAACAGACACAGACAAAATTGATTTTCTGGATGTAACCATTTTCAAAGGACCACTGTTTAACACCAGTGGAAAATTAGATCTCAAAGTCTACTTTAAGGAAACTGACACCCACGCTCTCTTACATAAAACGTCATTCCACCCACCACACTGTTACACAGGGATTGTTAAATCACAGCTACTAAGATTCCACAGAATTTGCACACAAGAACAGGATTTTAAGACAGCCTGCAAGATCTTATTCTGCGCCCTACGAAAAAGAGGGTACACAAGGACCTTCCTACGAAAGGCCCAAGACACCTTTCTGGAAGTAAAGGAAAAATACCAGGGCCCACAGCTGGCTCTGGTAACTACATACTCCTCACAAAGTAAATTGGCTAACACCAGGATAAAAAGGAATTTCCAGAACAGAGGAAACACTCTTTTAAATGGGTGTAAAATCATTTCAGCCTACAGAAAAAATAAGAATCTCAAAGATTATCTAGTCCACAGCACTCTTAAAGGAACGAATGGACCAACTAACAGGAGACCACATTACTTTAAAAGCACCCAAATGGTGACCAACAGACACAACAAAAGGGTGTTTGGCATTAAACAAAAAATACAAGCTAACACTAAAAACTGTATTTACTTAATCACCTGCACCAAATGTAACCTTCAATATGTGGGTGAAACACAAAACACAATCGCCACCAGATTAAACCAGCATAGATATAATATAAATAATGCCAAGAAGACCAATTTAATAATTGTTCAACACTTTATGACACATGGAATAAATTCCCTAAAAGTCTCTGGCCTAGAACATAACCCAAATTGGACACTAGGACAAAGGCAATATAACGAAAGACAATGGATAAACAGATTAGGTACAATTTTTCCAGAGGGACTTAATATGACAAACACTAGAAACACACAAAACAACCCTTCTTAATTCAATCAAACAAACTCACAGAAACACAAAGAGACCACCAGGTACTCAGAGAGAACTAAGAGAACAAGGACCCACTCAGAGGAAGGAGGAGTAACGCCTGACCGGGATACTAGATTAAGGACAAACACAGAAGCATCAACGACCCTATGGGAAGACAAGGGGCTTCTTCCTGACCCATAGCTTAAAACCCAAATAGGTGTGAGGGTACTCAACCCAAATGCCCACTCAAACCTTCAAAAGGACTAAGTGGGTTAATACACACATAATCAAACAATGGACCTAGGAAGACTTAGATGAACAAATGTGAAATAATAAGGACCTTAAAATTAAATGTTTTAAGGTCCTCATTACTCTAAACCCTAACCCTTGTAGCAGAAATGGAGAATGGTGTCAGTCCCAGCAAAGACGCACTAGAATTGACCAGTAGTCACTGGGAGGTTCAGTTGGGGCAAACGCAGTCCCCACAAACATCATTTACTATTCTGTGCCTATCGGTACATAATTCGGACGGGGCTGAGTAGGCTCAAAGCGAACTTCGCAACGTTCGGCACGGCAACTCGCGCGCCTTAGCGCGCTCGGTGGTGCCTCTCGTGGCTCAAGTTCGCTTGAGACTGCGCCCCTCCATCGCGGTTGGGTCCATAACTATATTTGTTTTCCTAAAATCTTTTATTGAGTCCTAATCCTGTACCATTCTTATAATGAGACTATGGATGAATTTTGGTATGCAGTCCAACTAAGGTGGGACTCAGGATGACTGGACGTACCTGCCATGCACAGTCCCCAGTGAACATTCCTCACAAAGCTCACTGGCAATTTTATTTATAGTTTGTAAACATGCCTAAAAACCTAAACTTTGAAGAAAGGGAAAATGGTTAACCCTAATGGGGAATCCTTTCTTAGGAAAGGCGAAACAGCCAAAAAGAACTTAGAGCTAAGATTTAGAATTTAGATTAAAGACTTAGTAAACAGAATGTAAAAGTACAAGGACCTTAAAATTAAAGAGTAACGGGATCCCAAAAAGACTTTCTTTCAAAAACAAGATGGCGAGAGCAAAAATTCCTTGCTCTGCCTTTTTCGGAAAGGATGCCCTTTCTAAAAAAGGCTTAGCACTGAAGTCCAACCCAAACCATTCCCTAACCCTAACCTCAGTAAGATTATGCCTAAACCTAACCTTAACCCTAACCCTAACCTCAGTAAAACTATGCCTAAACCTAACCCTAACCCTAACCTCAGTAAGACTATGCCTAACCCTAACCCTAACCCTAACCCTAACCCTAACCTCAGTAAGATTATGCCTAAACCTAACCCTACCCAACCGCCCCAAGTTCTCCCACACAACCATCCTTCTCCGTTCTCTACACTGGCTCCCCGTAGCGGCTCGCATCCAGTTCAAAACCCTGGTGCTAGCCTATAGGGCAGTGAAAGGAACAGCTCCTTCTTACCTCCGGGCTATGGTCGATGCCTACACCCCTGCCCGACCACTTCGGTCTGCCACCTCGGGGCGACTGATTGCCTCGTCACTCAAGGGTCCTTCTGGCCGATCCACACGGTCACGACTCTTTTCTGTTCTGGCCCCACAGTGGTGGAATGAACTTCCCACTGATGTTAGGACAGCAGAGTCACTGCCCATATTTCACCGCAGGCTGAAAACCCACCTCTTCAGGAAACACTACCCTTCCTCTCTGCCTGACCTACTTGTTGTTAACTAGTTGTACGAACGCTTGTTTTCTATTGTTGTATTGTTTATTGGATCTTGTTTAGTCGATACACTTATTTGTTTTAGCTCATGCTCATTTGATTTAGCTATTTTGTCTCATCTGTTTAAGGAAATAGGTAGCTGATATATTGCACTTTTACCTTAGCGCTAGGTATACTCTTGGTTGCTTGTTTTTGCAGAAAATGCACTAAAGACTTCTGGTGATTAGTAGTTTTCGTTCCCTACCTATGTTGAATACACTTATTGTAAGTCGCTTTGGATAAAAGCGTCTGCTAAATGACTGTAATGTAACCCTAACCCTAACCCTAACCTCAGTAAGACTATGCCTAAACCTAACCTTAACCCTAACCCTAATCTCAGTAAAACTATGCCTAAACCTAACCCTAACCTCAGTAAGACTATGCCTACACCTAACCTTAACCCTAACCTCAGTAAAACTATGCCTGCCAGGGAGCCAATCAGACACAGGTAAGGCAGGTGTATCCTATAACGTTGGTGGGATTCATAATCACGCGTCACAGACAAGGTCAGAGAGAGAAGGATGAGGCTGTCAGTAACTCTGTCAGGCACCCGGAACTGGTGGCAAGCAAACTGACACTGTGAGTCTCCAGTAAGAGACTCAAAATGAGTCTCTTTCAGTCTCCTACCGGAAATACACCCGGTCATCAAATTATTGGCTCAGGAATGCGTAAAAAAATAAAAGATCTCCATGAATTCAATGCTTCATGGGGCGTGTAATTGATAGAAAATAAGTAATTTTTTAGGTGAACAACTCCTTTAAAGCCCTGACAGGAGGATGTGGAGGGCAGCGATTCAGTTGGTGTCGGCTAGTCCACAGTCTTGCAACACATCTACAAGCTCACAATGTGTCACATTGTAACGTGTTGTGAGCTTGTAGATCTGCCTGTCATTTTTGAAGAAAATGTATATTATCATCACAATATCGTCACAATATGATATCAAGGTATTTGGTAAAAGCTATTGAGATATTTGATGTTGTCCATATTGTGTGTGTGTGTGTGTGTGTGTGTGTGTAAGGATAATTCCTTTTAACAGGACGTTCAAGAAAGTCCTTGCGGGCTTGTTTCCAATGAGGGCCTGTGAGCAATTAGGGGTTAAGAGTCTTGCTCAGGGACAAATTTCATTTCATCGACACATATGCTGGCGTGGCCTGGAATCGTACCTGGGGCAACCAGGGCCTCTGGCTCCCTAGGCGGGCTCACTAACCACTCAGCGATGGCCGCTATGGCTGTGTGTGTGTGTGTGTGTGTGTGTGTGTGTGTGTGTGTGTGTGTGTGTGTGTGTGTGTGTGTGTGTGTGTGTGTGTGTGTGTGTGTGTGTGTGTGTGTGTGTGTGTGTGTGTGTGTGTGTGTGTGTGTGTGTGTGTGTGTGTGTGTGTGTGTGTGTGTGTGTGTGTGTGTGTGCGCGCTTATCCTTGTGTTTTGTGAGTATCCCTGTATGTCTCTCTCTGTAGTGTCTGTATATCTGAGTTATTGAATACACTGTCATGGCTAGTTTCCCTTGGATATGGTTGGAATTACTGTGAGCACAAAGTGTGTTGTTTCTAATTCCCTTCTATCTAATGTGCCCTCTCTCTCTCTCTCTCTCTCTCTCTGTCTCTCTCTCAGTTGCTTTAAAGGGTCTGTGGGATGACTCAGGGTCTGTGGGATGATCAGAGCGGTAGTGATGAGAGGAGGAAGCTGTTAGAGGGGAGGTATGGAAGACATATGCTGAAGAGTGCAAATTGGATATTCACTAACAGCCAATCTTGCCCTAACTGCTATAGAAGGATAGAAGTGAGTTTGGTGCCTGCGCACGCACGCACGCACGCACGCACGCACGCACGCACGCACGCACGCACGCACGCACGCACGCACGCACGCACGCACGCACGCACGCACGTACACACAGTATGTTTTGCAACGTTTTACAGAAATGCATCTGATTATGTGTGCCCAGTGGTGGAAAAAGTACTCAAATGTTGTACTTAAGTAAAGTATCAATACTGCAATTTAGAAATACTCAATTACAAGTAAAAGTCCAGAATTCAAAATGTAGTTGAGTAAAAGTACAAATGTTTTGGCATCAAAATGTACTTAAAGTACTAAAAGTAGAAAGTACTCATTATGCAGAATGTCCCATTTCACAAGTTTTCAAATGTGTAAAATGTATTAAAATCTTTTGAAAATAGCCGATCTACAAGCTCACAATGCGTCGCATCGCAGCTTGTAGATCGGCTATTTTCAAATGGAAGAAATATAGGGCTGAAGTGGTTAATGTGTGTTTTGTAATAATAATCAAAATCTAAAAAGTAACTAGTAACTAAAGTTTAGTAACTAAAGTATAATGCCATATATGTGTTATGTTGTTTGTGCAGAAGAATGGAGGCTGTAACAACATGAAATGCTCTAATTGTGGAACAGCATTCGACTGGGTAAGTCTCGCCAGACTCACGGCAAACCAAAGTGCAGACAATCACCTTCTGGACAATAACTGCCAATAATATAATCATAACAGAAATAGCTTGATAGAGTTTACAGTTGATTAATCTACTACTGCTGTGTGCATCCATCTTCCATAGCTGTGGACGAGGAGGATCAGATGAGATGACACTTGCTGCGGTGGATACGGACACATTGATGGGCTGAACGTAAATGACGTGTGGGTGATGTGTGGGTGACAGACTGGCAGTTGAATCATGGTGTTGATATAAACTGGTTTTGTAGCTGGGATTCAATTCAATTCAGTTTTATTAAAGTGCCAAATCACAAGTTGTCTCAAGACACTTACATGTGGTCAGTGGTGGAAAAAGTAGGCCTACTCACAATTTTACTCACGTAAAAGTATCAATACTGCAATATGGAAATACTCTGTCTCCAAAAAAAGTCCGGAATTCAAAATGTACTTGAGTAAAAGTACAAAAGTATATCAAAATGTACTAAAGTACCAAAAGCAAAAGTACTCATGCAGAATGTCCCATTTCAAGTTTTAAAATGTATAAAAATCTTTTGAAAATAGCAGATATACAAGCTCACAATGCGTCGCATCGCGACGCATTGTGAGCTTGTAGATTGGCTATTTTCAAATGGCCAAAATGTATATAGGGCTGAAGTGGTTAACGTATGTTTTGTAATAATAATCAAAATCTATAAAGTAACTTGTAACTAAAGTTTTCAAATAATTGCAGTGGAGTAAAATATTAGAGGCAATATCTAAAAGATCTGCTATAAAAGATCTGCTATTTTCAAAAGTTTTCTTTAATACATTTTGAACTTGTGAAATTCTGTATAATGAGTACTTTTACTTTTGTACTTTAAGTATATTTTGTTACCAATACTTTTGTACTTTTACTCAAGTAAATGTTGAATTCGGGACTTTTACTTGTATTACACTTTTACTAAGTATTTATACATTGCAGTATTGATACTCTTACTTAAAGGGATATTTCACTTTCAAAAAAACTTTTGGTCATTTTATCATCTACTCAGGCCTTTGTGAGCCCCCCAGACAGTTTTTAAGTTGCTCTATTCAGTATTTATATATTTGATATTCATTTTATCAGACACGCCCCCTTCCTATACAAACCCATTGTAACTTCAAACTCCATTTTAACCATGTTAGATTCGTCGAAAACACCCGTCCTTGGTTCTGGTGAATCACCCTGCCCTCCTAATGCGTGAGGGGGCCGTGTTTTTCCGATTCTTTTTTTAATTTTTTTAATTTCATTTTTTTATTGTATTTTATTTTCACAATTTTCCAAAAAAGTATTTAAAATAAATGAAAAAAGTAATTGAAAAAACACGGCCCCCTCGCGTATTAGGGGGGCAGGGTGAGTCACCGGAACCAAGGACGGGTGTTTTTGATGAATCTAACATGGTTAAAATGGAGTTTGAAGTTACAATGGGTTTGTATAGGAAGGGGGCGTGTCTGATAAAATGAATATTAAATGTCTAAATACTGAATCGAGCAACTTAAAAACTGTCTGGGGGGCTCACAAAGGCCTGAGTAGATGATAAAATGACTAAAAGTTTTTTTGAAAGTGAAATATCCCTTTAAGTAAAACATTTGACTACTTTTTCCACCATTGCGCTGTAGTATTAACACATTGACTGCCAGAGTTTATTCATAATGTACTCACCCCTGTGCCAGCAATTTGCGTGTTTTTTAATTTTTTAATTTTTTAATTTTTCATTCAAATAAATTCTCTGATTGTGGTGTTAAGCACATACGACAGTTCCACCAGTAGAGAGCAGCAAATCCACACATTGATCACCTCGCTCGCCCCCTCCCAAACAGGCCCACGTCAGATCCGGTCATTCACCGGATGTTATGTTTTCAACAATCCCTGATCCGCTGATCGGCCTGAAAACGATGTGATACACGAAGACGATGACTGTTAGTCACCCGGACCAAAGAAAATAGAAGTTGAGCTGTCCGTTCGTTTTTTATACCGTGTGAAAAACCGTGTATTCTGGCCGAAAATGACCGGAGAAAAACAATGTGACCCGGAAATGATTTTTTTTTTTACACCCGGCTCCGGGTGAGTGTGACGTAAGTGGAAAACGAAAGTGCTGACGAGAAATAAACAGAGCCGTGCGATCACAGATTAAACAATGAAAATAACAATCAAAAGAACGCATCAATGTGTTCTTTTGAATTGCTGGCACGCAAGCGATGGATTTGAAAGAACGCATCGATGCGATCTTGGCAATCAATGTGTTAAGTAGGGCGTTGATTTACCAAAAAAACACAAAAAGTTAAAATATGGAGGTTTCTGCCTGACAGTGACGAAATACTGTACTTGTTTCATTGACTATACATTGTGTACCTCTATATATATATATATACTATCTATCATGCATCATCACATCTCCTGTCATGCTGTCATTTGACCACTAGAGGTAGATAGATAACAAGGTGGAGATGAAGACAGCTCACATGGTCTTTGATAGGCTGAGACTGATCCTGCCAGGTTTCTAGTTTAACATTCTCCTTCTTCATATGAGTCCATGCCTCCCACCACCACACCAACAAAGAGCTCTTGCATGTATTTAAGCCATCTGAGGGCTTGTGACTTGAATACTACAGCTGTCTGTTATATTAAGCCAAGAAATTCTGGGCTACCTCCATGGGCTCCCCCCCCCCCTCTACTGTGTGAGACAGTGTGCATGTGCGTACTGTATGCGTGAGCGCCTCACCCCCAGGGAAATCCCACTTTCATTACTGGGGTCATCACTTCCTTTATGAGGGTCGGAACATCTGTTCTCCTTCCATGACCTAAGAAGACTCTTAGCAAAGGATTGGGACTAAAAGAGAGGGCCTTTGGCTAAAAAACAGAGGTTGTCAACTTTTTTTGTGCCGCTGCCAACTTTGGCATAATAACATGGGATAACAAACATTTTGCATTTGAAAGCTCGAGGAACACACAAGGTCATTCATGACACATATCTATCTATCTATCCATCTATCCATCTATCCATCTATCCATCTATCCATCTATCCATCTATCCATCTATCTATCTATCTATCTATCTATCTTTTTGTCTGTCTTTTAAGTACGTTTACTCAAGTACTGTACTTAAGTACTATTTTGAGGTACTTTTACTTTACTGGAGTATTTCCAAATGTCTGTACTTTTACTTCTACGAAAACTTACTAGTTACTAGTTACTTTGTAGATTTTGATTATTATTACAAAACATACATTAATCACTTGTACATTTCGTCTATTTGAAAATAGCAGATCTACAAGCTCACCATGCGTCGCAATGCGACGCATGGTGATCTTGTAGATCTGCTATTTTCAAAAGATATTTATACATTTTATACATTTGAAAACTTGTGAAATGGGACATTCTGCATAATGAGGACTTTTACTTTTGGTACTTTAAGTACATTTTAATACCAATACTTTTGTACTTTTACTCAAGTAAATTTTGAATTCCGGACTTTTACTTGTAACAGAGTATTTCTACATTGCGGTATTGATACTTTTACTTAAGTAAAACATTTGAGTACTTTTTCCTGCACTGCCACTGCATATAACATATCTATGGCAAATAATCATGTGTTCATACTGGGTGCAAGTGGGAGCTGGTGGAAATGGAGTGCTGTGAATAATGAGGAAAGCCTGGGCTAATGATGTAGTGAAACCTCTGTGTTCCAATAACAGCATCTGCTCACAGAATGGTTTATTTACCCTGGAGCGTTGGGTGAAATAAGAACATAGAACAACGACACACACAAGAATCGTATAAACTCGACACAGCTATAATATCATGTGTTTTTTATTTCGCTGTCAGAAAACACACACAGCCTTGAAGTCAGTCAGCCAATCAGTCAGTCGGCCAGGCATCCATTCAGTCAGTCAATATGGAGTATTGGCAACATTGTTCAGAGGCACTGCATGTGTGGTTTTCACAGAGAAAACACAGGGGGCACAACTAGGAATTTGGGGGCCCCCATGGTGATGGGACAGGGGTCTTGCCGGCCATCCGTGTACAAGGCCTATAGGCCATGATACATGGACATAGTCTGAGGCAAATTTTGATTTAGTTTTAGTCGTAGTCTTTTGAATACAATTCTGTTTAGTTTCAGTCATATTTTAGTCATCTGAAATGTTTTACTTTTAGTCTAGTTTTAGTCGACTAAATATCATAAGATTTTAGTCGACTAAATCTACAGTTGATTTAGTCGACTAAAATTATTTTTTGGGGCGGGCCGTGATGGCATCGAAATGATTTTCACTTATAGCTGCATGCCGAAAATAGCCGATCTACAAGCTCAAGATCAGCTATTTTTGGTCTGTGACACCATGATGACTTTACTGGATCTCTTCTCCACTAGTCCCTCCCAAACATTTTAGTCTAGTTTTTATTTGTCGACGAAATTGTCAGTATATATTTAGTCATAGTTTTAGTCATCGTAGCTTAGTTTTTATCTAGTTTTCGTCAGTGAAAAAAGGTAGTCAACAGACAGTTTTCGCCATAGTTTTAGTCGACGAAATCAACACTGCTTTCATGCTACAACTGTTTCTCAGTTTCTGGCGCTGACGTTGCTGTCACTACTGTGCCTCAGTGAGATCCATACATCATGGCCCTGATTCGTCCACAGGTAAATACACACAGCATTATCAGTGTAATATATATCATATCTCCTCGCTTTCTGTAAACATTTGATAAAGGTTTGTCGAGAGGCAAATACTGTACAATTGTAAGAAAGTTTCCTTTTTGATTAAATGATATTGTGTAACATTAATATTAATTCTATAAACAGCACTTTCTCTTTTGATATTCAGTGCAAATAAATTAAATATATATCCACCATTCTCACACCCACAGTGTAGACGTTTAGGTTTTACTGTAGAACTTCTGAATAGCTGAATCAGGATATTGACAACGGACCCTGTTGTCAAAATGTCTGACCACAGTACTACAGCTGCAAACCTTATTAGAATATGATATTACTGATCATGCAAAATAATAATAATAATAATAATGTTTTTCATCAACAATGAAATGTTGAAGCATGTTGGACTGGACTAGAAACCACAGTATGCTGAACACATCATCTCATTATACCTTTGATAACAGTATTGGTTACTAATAGCAAACAAATTAGTAGTAGAACAAAACGTGTATAAACAGTAATAGTATCTGAACAAATATACAGGAACACAACTAGATAGAAAACAAGCAGAAAGAGGACCAGGGGCTTTTAACCTTTCAAAATGTCCAGGCCGAACACAAAAACAGTGTTACATAACCATTAATGCATTCAAGTCCATTTCATAAAAGAAAAAAAAACAGGCCAAACAGTGGCCGGTAATGAAATGCCAAGCTTTTAATGGCTTTTAATGTTAGATAGTGAAGATCATATGCCATTATTCAGGACAATAGTTATCAGCCTTGTTGGCCTGAAACAACCCTTTAAAATGCGACTACAGATTCCCTGATAAATAATGGTGAATTTTGACAGCAACAAAAATATTCCAGGCTCTTTCACATATACAGACCAATAACAGCAAGCGTAGAAGTTATAAATATTCAGGATTAACAAAGAGTCATTTGTACCAGAAAGTCTATTTCTATATCAGAAATATATACGAATGTATTTCTATAAATCATCTCATGAACCCTGGCAGGCCATGATCACTAGATTGAGAACCATGGCATGTTTTTCTCTGATAAATACACTCCTGATATGTTGGCTATCACAGAAATGACAGACAAAAAAAATGCTTATTTCTAGTCAATGTTTTGATGTAGACAGTCATAATTATTGAGTTAAGCACGAGTTCTGAGATCAAAATTCAAAACTCTATTTAAACGAAAATCTTGGGACCACTCCCATGGACTTTTGTCGATCCCTTCTTTTGCAATGAATGAATCTATGCTGTTTATGAAGGCGTTATTCACAGATGACTACTATTAGAGGCACACCCTCCCCTTTCAGCATAATGCATAATAAATTGCTATGCTACTGATTGAGCTAATTCAACGCTTACGATGTTGACAAAGGACAGAAGTTCTACTTTTAGGGGGTGATAACAGACTTCATCGACTCTGTTATTGTGTCTACAATAAGAAACTCTTCCTCTAGTACCTGTTCACCACCTACAGCTTTGGTTACAGCTCTTGCTTTGTTCTTTTCTGATTAAACTGCATGGCACAGTTGGCTTATGTTATGTAACAGCCTAGCCTTTTTTCCTCTCCTCTCTCTCTCTCTCTGGTTTAAATCCCACAGTCGTTCTTTCTCACAGTACTATTCTCTTGAGTTTCACTGTGAGACTGTTCACGTGTTTGTTGTTCTCTAGAGGTGAAGCTGAGTTCTGAACAAGCTGCCTCTCACCACAGCTAGGTAACACAACCAGAAACAGCTATGATGCCACCTTCAATTCGCTGATAAGCCGCAGCTACAGTACATAATATACTCTTCCGGAACAGTCGCTCGCCTGTTTTGATTTGAACGTATTGCTTGTGTGAGTTTGTGTTTGCTGGAGAGACCTATTAGGGGTAGCTGAATGACTTGAGAACTTGTACTTTTATATATTTATCATAACGCGAAAAAAGATAATCACCTACAAAGCAAGTGCTTCCCTTTTCCTTTTTTTTTATCATCAAATCTTGTATGCAGTATTCAATTAATGATTTATCCAGGTCTGACCAGTGAACTAGAATACTGCAGCAACATGGAAACAAGAACAAAACTGTAAAATACTTGTTTTGGTATAATTCACTCTTATTCATTCTTATGAACATACACTTGTAGAGGTTTTAGGTTCCACTTTCTTTTTTCTTTTTTTCTAACTGCACAGTGTTTTTCCGTGCCCCCATGAGGATCTTTGTTTTGGAAAACAAACAATAATCTTTTTCTGTTTATCTGTTCAGAGGTTCAATAATTGAATCAGCAATACATTATTCATGTACTGTACAGTATTGTCTTTGTACAGTAGGCCTATGTGTGGTAGCAGTTGACCTAAGTAAATGTAATAGTTTAAATCAGTTGTTGTGATACAGTGCCATCATTTTAAGTAAGAAAATCAGATTTCAACCCTAGGTTAGCCTGGTCACAGCTTTTCTTTGGGCAGAAACCTCATATGTCCATATTTCAACGTTTTCTTTCTTCTTTTTTTGTGAATGAATTCCTTATTTTGTCATACAACAGTCTCACGCAAAATTAGAGGAAATAGAACAAAATAAAAAAACTAAATAAAACTACAAGCTTGCAACGTGTCGCATCGCGCCCCCCCCCTGGAACGACCCTCAAGGACCCCTGGGGGTCCCCAGACCCCACTGGCTTACACTGTTACCAGTCTGAAATGCTCTGTACATTGCAACTTGCAATCTAATTTCAGGTGTAAACACTTTATGCAGCGTGGTGTATCCTTAGAAGAACATGCATATTCAGGAGACACGTCTGCTAAGGGCAGTGTGGTTGTGTTTGGACGAGATACAAAAGGTTCTATAATATGAGGTGGACAACGTCAGAACATGTTTGAGAGGTGTCTTTTTTTTTAATTTGTGGTCCAGTCACCTCCTGGATGTTGACGGTTGTTTCTTTTCTTTAAATAAATCTCTCAAAAGTGATAGGAAAAACCAGCACAATACCTTTTGTACTGTACTGTCAAACCTCTAGCTACTCAATCCAGGTTGGTGGATTTAGTGACAAAAAAAGGGTATCAAAGACAGATGGTCAGGCACCACACAAACATACAGTGGTTCATTCACATATAGGGAAGACTGATTTAAAAATCAAATAAATTATTCATAATTACATTATCATCTAACAAGACCCAAATATTCAATAGCATACTGTATATAATACTGACTGTACTTAAATGGGTTGGAGAATATTGATATGGTATTATTATTTATATGGTAATTAACCCACCTATTAACCTGCTCTCTGTGAAAGGGCCAAATACGACTTGCCGGGGTTAATGTTTTATTAGCCTGGTTCCCACATACAGTTCCAAGCTAGGCTATCCAGTGCTTACTTGTAATCCTGTTTCCCACCACAGGGCCAAATGGAAGAGCTTTCTATTTATACGTCACCCCCCCCCCCCTTTCAGTCAGGTAACTTGGCTGAGTTTGATTTTCAAATCAAAACATATGGTGTTTTTCATTTTCATTGTGAACATGCTGCTGGCTCTGGGCCGGCCCACTTGGCAGTGTGGTGAGTGGCTATTCACTCCTGATGCAATGCCTTTTTAACCGCAGGGCCTTAAACCAGCTGTGAATGTCTGCAGCATTTCCTCCCCTGCCAGTCTCCCTCCGTCGCTACCCAGTGAGCCATAGTCGGCTATTAGACCTCCGTCTAAAACCGGGTTATAACTGGTCTAAACGTTTTTTCAACGTCTAGGCGTCTATATATAGATGTCTATATGTCATTTCAACGGCTATAATATAGACGGTCTATTATATAGACGCCTAAAAAACTGCTAATTAACGTCTAGGAAAAAACCCGCTTTTAGCCTAGCGTTTAGACGACCAAAAAAATCTCAGTGGGTAACTTACCAGAGCCTTTAGAGATAGACGACTTAAGGTGCATTCACACCAGACGCGATGAAAATAATCACGTCGCTTGAATTGCGGTTGAAACGCGTCGCTCTGTTGTGTGTACATGACATTTCAGCTTGAAGTGATTACCCCCCCCCCCCCCCCCATCACACACACATGCTTTGGGGGAAATCACTTGAACAATTTTAAAATTTCGCAAATCGACTTCACGACTTGCGCCGCTCTGAGCGACGGAAAAGTGGTATTTCCTGATGTTGTGTCTTCACTTTGACATAGAGTTGCATGGCTCCAAAAATATTTGCTGTCCTTTGTGAATGCACCTTGAAGGCCTTTTCACATGGGAAGTGACTGACACACCTAGTAATTCATTTTCAATGAGAGGGCAACCTGACAGGCATAGAGACAAGCGCACAAGATCCCGTGAAATTGTCGCGTTTGTGCTCGTCTCACGTGAGCGTCAAGAGTAGAATCTTATTGACTCCCCCCCCCCCCCCCCTTTACGCAATGTGTAAAGACACATTTATTCACACGAAGAGCTCAGTGGGACCCAGAGGACCCAAGCCGGTACGTGGCCATACGTCACTCCCCGTGTGAAAAGACCTTTAGAGTGTTCTCATCGAGTCATCAACCATGCAGGTTCCACTATGTCTTTCCTGTTGTTGTTGTTGTTGTTGTTTTTTTTGCAACTATAAACCCACGGTAATCCAGCTCATTGTAGGGTGGTAGGTAGCCCGGGCCTACGTACTGCCGGCCCACCCACCCTCTCTCCAACTTCAGTTCCCATCTTGCCTCAAATTCTCATCTCTCTCGATCCACCCCAGGTTCTCCATCTCCACCACAGTGCAGTAAATGAACTCTTAACCCAATCAATCCGGGGATCAATCTCTGTCATTTTAGATTTCTTTGGCTATTCAAAAATAGCAGATCTACAAGCTCATAGCGCGGCACCGAGTGCCGCGCTATGAGCTTGTAGATCTGCTATTTTTGAAAAATCGTGAAAATTTGTGCAAATCTTTGAATATATATATATTTTTAAAGCGAACATTTTTAACTCAAATCTTTGCTTCTGGGGGTCCCTGGAACAACATATTTTACAAATGTTCTCTTAAAAAAAACTTTTTTGCAGATCTACAAGCTCATAGCGTGCCGCGCTATGAGCTTGTATATCTGCTATTTTTTAATAGCCAAATAAATCTAAAATGACAGAGATGCGTTCCCGGATTGAATGGGTTAATACTTTGGCCTTGTGCTATTTGCGTTCCGCCCCGTCCTTCAGTAGCTCCTCTCCATTCACCCTCCACCTCTCTCTCTCTCTCTCTCTCTCTCTCTCTCTCTCTCTCTCTCTCTCTCTCTCTCTCCCCATGCACCCCCCACTCCACCATCATCCCTCTCCTCTAACCGTAGCCCAGGTTCTCCATCTCGTTCCTGTATCTTAGCTCTGACACTTTAGCCTTGTGCTGCTTGCTCTCCAGGTGCAGTCTGAAGTCGCCCTCCTGTTCGGCTCCGCAGTTGCACATGGAGCAGTAGAATTGCCCGCTGGGCGTCACGCACATGGCCAGGTCCCTGGGGATCCGCTGCCTCGGTCTGGGGTTGTAGTAAGGCCCTGAGGGGAGAGGGGGAAGAAAGGGAGAAGAAGAGAAGAGGAGTGTGTGAGAGAGAGAGAGAAAATAAGATGAGAGTCAGCTTTTACTTTCTCAATAATGCCAGGTCAGTCTAAAAAAGCACCTCTAGCAGCCCCTAGAGGCTGTGCTGACCCTTACACACAGCGGTCACTGTTGAAGGGTGCAGTAAAACCAAGTACATTTACTCAAGTACTGTACTTAAGTACAATTTCTAGGTACTTTTACTTTACTGGAGTATTTCCTGTTTTCTGTACTTTTACTCCTACTCCACTACATCTCTGAGGCAAATATTGTACTTTTACTCCACTATAATTATTTGAAAACTTTAGTTACAAGTTACTTTGGAGATATAAATTATTACATTATAAAACATACATTGACCACTTTAGCCCTATTTTATACCTAGGCTATTTGCAAACATTTTAGTACTTTTACTTTTGGTACTTTAAGTACATTTTGATACCAATACTTTTACTTGTAACAGAGTACTTTTACTTAAGTAAAACATTTGAGTACTTTTTCCACCACTGAGCAAAACGAAAAGAAAGGCCATGGGGTCACCAAAACCAGTAGGGTTCATCCTGCCATCTGTTTATTCGATTTTTAGATATAATTGTGTGCAAAGTTGGAATTTAGACCAGCGGGTGGCACTAGATGACTAAGGTCATGGGGTCACTCAAAAGGCTAGGGGTCATCCTTCAGGGAGCATGATGAACGCACTCAGCAAATCCCATGGCAATCCAGCCAGTAATTCTCAAAAATAACTTTTTTTGGGGAACAGACAGATGGACGGACTGACCCTGCTTCTAAAAATAAACACAATGAGAAACGACGGGGCAGATGCAGGACTCTAATCCAGAGTGTTTTAACGTTGGTGCAAAAAGGAAATACCTTACTGAATTAGCAAGTTTGGAGCATATGAAAGCAAGAGAGAGAGCATCAGAGACTGTGCGTGCGTGCGTGCGTGCGTGCGTGCGTGCGTGCGTGCGTGCGTGCGTGCGTGCATGTGTGTGAGAGAGATTATGTCCATGACATAGAGATCAACATTGGAGCCAAGTCTGACATCCACACTGGAGGCGTACTGATTATTTGTGTATCCTGAGATCCACATAATTTCCTAGTTTTTTAAAAAGAATATTTGCAATACCACAGGCTCATGGTAAGAAATGACGATGACGATGGCTTCATCCCTGCAGTCTCTATAACCACCAACAGGCTCAGGAAACAAGAAGACGGGGTCTAATAGCGGCAATATCTCGACAGCATTGCAAATGAGGGTAAACATCAATGCTCTTTTTGAGAATAAATAAAGGTTTCAATCAATGTCAGTCATCTCTCCATGGATATTTTGGCAACATTTCAGCCCAATCTGATCCCTATCTTCTAGTCTATAGTATAAAATAAAGTACATAAACATGTGTTTGCCATTCTTTGTCCCGTCTGGGATCCTGATATCCTCACATTCTGACGGTGGTCACCTTACTCTCCATCTCATTGATACTGGATTCATGGAGGTTTAATGCACCGTAGACCTCCCTGACAGTGACGGCCTGTCTGTGTTGAGCCCAAAGACATCATCTTGGCTCTGAACTCAGTTTCTTGTTCGATTTCATGACATGACATGCCCAACTCGGCTTTAATTAGCTTAGAGAAGAGCGTTCCCCTCTGGTTGTTGTGCAGGTGATGACGGATTTGTATGGTGCTACTGTAGCATTAGCCTAATGAAGTGAGAGTGAAACTTTAGACAAGGCTAGCATTAACTATGAGCTTTTGTTGGAGTGCAGGGCTAGCCAAACTTCATGCCACAACTTTGTCCGACTTCTCGGATTTACTCGTGATTACCTGCACAAAATGGTTCTGCAATGTGTAGGCAACCAAGTTATGCCACCAGAATATCAAAATGTACTGAAATGATCTACTCTACCGGGGGTGAAAACCATGAAGTCCACTTAATCCAGCAGGCAGACAAAGACATTGATGGACACCTCTGCAACTTTTTGCTAAATTGAATTTGTACCTTTTATTCTATTGTGTGTACTTTTGTGTGTGTGTGTGTGCGTGCATGCATGCGTGCGTGCGTGCGTGCGTGCGTGCGTGCGTGCGTGCGTGTGTGTGTGTGTGTGTGTATAGTATATCCACTTGATGTCAGTAGGATAAGATCTGATACTATACTATATCAATTAACATGCCTGCGTCCATCCACACACACACACACACGCACACACACACGAACACACACGCGCACGCGCACACACACACACACACACACGCACATACACACACACACACACACACACACACCCACACACACACACACACACACACACACGCACACACACACACACACACACAAGAGGTACAAATTCAATTTATCAGAAAGTTACAGAGGTGTCCATCAATGTCTTTGTCTGTCCCTTTGTTACTCTCTCTCTCGCTCTCCTCAAGTGACTCTCTCTCTCTCTGTGTCTCATTCCCTCGGGGATGTAGAGGTGTTGAAAGAAGAGACAGGGCAGCCTGTCATGTCGGCCTGCCTGTGACTGATGTTTCCACTGCCGTGCCACCACCATAGAACACAACATAGAAACACAGCTGCTGTCAGAGTGGTAAGCTGGGTGTGACTGGCTAAACACCTGGTTACATTACCAACCTGGCTGTCTGCCTGGCTCACTGATTGGCTGGCTGAACAGCCTCCCACTACTGGCATTGATATTGGAATTCTACAGTACAGTTACAGTAAACACTATATGATATGTTAAACAAACATGGACCAAATCATTTCAGGATCAAAGGATCTTGAATTCTGACTTAAAATGCTTCCGTGTGGTAAGATACCGTATAGGAGCGTCTGGAGGGATTCAAACACAAGTGAATTAATTATTATTATATATTTTTAAAAGGATCCCTGGCTAATAAGCCAAATACACCTTATTCTAATTGCTCTCTATAGCTAAAATTAAAAAACACATCTTTTACTCAAGAGGGACAATGCCTGTCACAAGTTGATGATGTAATTTGTCCATGTTTGGTCCAACCCTAAGGAATGTTAGGTCTTAATAAAAAAAATACTTAATACTTCCTAAGGTTAATATGAGCATCAAAACAATATTTAATTTTGTATTTTATTTGCACATGCATTCCATACATTCCATTGGGCTGGACCACACACAAGTCAAATTACATCATCAACTTGCGACGGGCATTGTCCCTCTTGATTAAAACTGAACTATTTATTAAATATTTAAGGTGTTTTTAATTTGTTGCGAACACGGAAGGAGGCGCGGCGAAGCCGACCAAGTGGAGCTTACTATGCAACCCTGCTCAGGTTGTGTGTGTGTGTGTGTGTGTGTGTGTCTGTCTGTGTGTCTGTCTGTGTTCATGCTCTCATAATGCTCTGATTACAATGCACAACAGCCTGCTCTGATTACAATGCACAACAGCCTGCAACACACACACACACACACACACACACAATGTCAATGTTCTCTCCCCATCACGGTGAAATAACACGGATTACAAGTCCGTAAATACACAATATTTTCGAGCTGCGTTCGCTTCCAGCGTTCGCGCGTCTTACTTGTAATTTTAGTTATAGAGGGCAAATATAATGTATTAAAGGGGAATACCACTCATTTCCAACATTGAACTATGTCTTTGATACACCTACATACAGCTGTGTGGAAATAAGAAAAAAGCCCCCCCCCCCCCTTCTACAGTATGTTGCCTAGAACTGGATAATTGAATGAGGTCATGTGATCAGTGACATACAGTACGCAAGGTGTACTTTTGGCTACGCCCCCTCGGCCAGGGGGGAGGCTTTTTTCTTATTTCCACACAACAGCTCTAAGGTGTATTAAAGACATAGTTCAATGTTGAAAATGAGTGGTATTCCCCTTTAAGGCATATCAGGGATCATTTTAAGGTTATTTTTGGCAGTTTTTGCTTTAGTTGGATTCCTTTACAAACTGGCTGTGCCAGCACCTGCTGTGTTATTCTTTTATTTCACTTTATTACAGCTGTAATCAATAACTTATTTCAATGAATAAAACATTTCAGTTTTAGTATGTTAATGAAATATAACTAGTTCATCTGCAGTGGTTGGAGGTTTTCTCCCTACTCTTACATTGAGAAAGTTTGACTCCGGTGTCAGGTAGGAGTAGGACACCTCCTCGTTGTACTACTGTAGTACTGCCTGAAGTTCATAAAGAAATATCTCCCCTGACCAAGCAGGGATACCTCATTGGTAGAGTGGTAGAACCCTGGTTTGAATCTCGGAGAGGACATGGAAGTTATGAATTGCACCTTTAAATTAAATGTATTTCAGTTATTGCTTACCTGGCATCGCCATAGGCATCATCTGTAGGCTACGGCGGTTCTTTACTAGCCTGTACTCACTGCCGTCCTTCCTATTTCTCCGCTGGTTTGTCTCGCTGCTTTCCCTGAAACACAGACATGGCTCAAGATTAATATACATGTTTTTTTTTGTGTCATTTTTAGATGAATATGCCAAAAGAAAAACAGATTTCTAAATCCAAGTACCCCCTTTACCCAACAAAAACATTTCGCTTGGACAACTGCAAGAGAAAACCATATCTAGCGAATGGCGCTATAAATGAACGATAACCCACCTATATTGAAGAGTATAACATATTGTTTTAGTGAATCCAGTTTTGATGTCAATGTGTTCAAAATAGACAGTTGTGCTCGTCAAAGATTATTATTTGTACACTTTACACATCAGCAGGTTTACAAAGTTTGTGTTTATCATTAAACATAACAGTAATTATTTTTATTTTTTTCCAGTTTCCACTTTCCACATGCTCCTATTTGAGAAGCACTGCCCCATTCAGCCATCATTGTGCTGTTGTATTGTAAAACATGTGCTTCTAATGCATGGCTGTGTGAGATGAGGTCTCTGCAAACTGCAATTCAGCGTCTTTTACCCAAAACTTACGTGTTATTAGTGTTGTGCTGAGCCTCAGCCAACCGTAACCTCTTAGCGTGGTTTTTGCCCTGGTAATGGGCCTGTGCTACCGCTGGCGAACTAAAGGAGGCGTCGCACAGCTTGCAGTAGTCATTCTCTGTGGCCAAAATAACTCTGGCGGCCCCTTTATAAAGTGCCTGGAGAGAGAGAGAGAGAGAGAGAGAGAGAGAGAGAGAGAGAGAGAGAGAGAGAGAGAGAGAGAGAGAGAGAGGTGTTAGGGACTAGGCGATGAGAGGGACTAGGGGAGAAGGGGATCAAATGCAATGAATGGAAGAGGGATCATTCTGGTGTTCCTTGAACAGGGGGTCTGGGATCCCTAGGGGGGTCCTCAGAGTCTGGCAAATCTGTGTGTGATTTTTACATTAACCACTTCAACCCAGCATCCCTATTCTGGGGAGAACTTTAGCCAAAAATAGCAGATACAAGCACACAACGCCTCGCAGAGGTTTGGTGTAGAGGGGGGAAAAAAGAGCAGAACGAGTACAGAGTGAAAGGTCAAGTTTGCTTAGTATTGACGGTGTAAGTGCCACATTAACAAGAATCCAACAGAACACTGATGATAGTGCTGTCAAACAAGTCTATGAAATTTATGGGGAAAAAAACCATATACAATATATAATGGGGGTCCCTGCTCTTTCTCTCAGCCAGGTCCTTTCAGGACCTTGGCCTGAAAAAGTTGAAGATCTCTGCTATAGATTATGGACCAGCTCACCCTTTTCCTCAACCATGTCCCAGGAATGCGTTACCTCTGCTTGGATGTGTAGCAGAATGGCTCACAGCCTCAGACTGATGACATTAAAGTCTAATATCTCCCCCAGATTATAAAGAAATCCCTTTGGTCTAGCGCAGGGGTCTTCAACGTTTTCAGGCCAAGGACCCCTTAACTGAGAGAGAGATGAAGCAGGGACCCCCCACTACATGTTGTATAAAATCATGTTGCATATCAAACATTTTCATAGATAGCTTCATAGACGTGTATGTGTATTTTCAGACAGTTGACCACCCTCAATACTTAGAAAACGTGTACCTGGTCTGCTCTTTTTTTCCCCCTACCCCAAACTTCTTTTCTGAAAATAGCAGATATACAAGCTCAAAACGCCTTGCGCTGCGAGGCGTTGTGAGCTTGTAGATCTGCTATTTTCGGCTAACGTTCCCCTCAGAATAAAGTGGTTAATGTAAAAAAAAAGAAGTTCCGATCACACAAAGATTTTGGCGGCCCCCTGTAGTAACTCTGAGGACCCCCTAGGGGTCCCGGACCCCCTGTTGAAGACCCCTGGTCTAGCGGTTAAGATGTTGGCTTTCTACGAGGGATACCCGGGGTTTGAATCCCGGGCGTTACAGATGCAATGCAGTCCTCCTTTTTTTTGGTGCAATTTCTTTGCCCCATTGCTCTGAGTTTGGGCCTCACCTGTCTGCTCGCGTCACTGTCATTGGGCCCTGCACTGAGCGCCGTCTGGCTGACTGTCTCCAGCGCCTCTGATGGGATCCTGATGGCTGGTGGCTGCTGACTGCCTGCATAGAAATTTCTCAGCTTCTTACTGTGGTTCTTTCCCTAGAGAAAAAAAAGAGAGAGTGAGAAACACAGACAGACAGACAGACATGGAGAGAGGAGAAGAGCAGAGAAAGGAGGAAAGGACAGGCGAGGAGAAAGGGATGTGAGAAGAGGGATAAAGAAACCACGTGGCAAACCATGCGGGTCACACGCATTGGCCTGCACAGTCACATGCAATGGCACACAAACGCAACCGCCCCTCAACAACCCATTTTTGGAGCAACGTCATCAATGAAATCGATGGACAGCCATAAGTAAGTAAGCAAAAGAAGAAAGGAGAAGAGAAGGTATAGGGCAAGGGAGGACGAAAGACGAAAAAGTGACATAATTAAAGAGGACTTTCTGTATTACATATGCCCTGTTCCCTTCCATTTTAGACGGATATAATTGCAAAATAACCTTATGGTGTCATGGGTAGCAGCCTCGCAATATTACCAGAATTGCAATGTACAGTATCACTGATATATAAACATTGATGACAAAGAATATCCTCATAGCAATAGACAGAGTATGTAAATACCCTGTGCTCCTTATGATAGAATTTGACTTTTATACGCATTTTGCTACAAATAAAAGTCAATAAAGTATAATCTGGTGTGCACTAGATAATTCATCTATAGACACAATTCATGACATTCAAAACGTATTACAGGGATGACTTTTTTCGATTAATCACCCCATGGAGACTTGAATGTTTTAGCTTTAGTCGCATTCCTAAGCCAATGATTTGATGACCGGCAGCGGTTCCGCTAGGAGACACAAAGAGTCTCCTTTGTGTCTCCTACCGGAACCGCTGCCTACCGGTCCACTGGTCCTCAAATTATTGGCTTAGGAATGCGACAAAAACATGAATTCAAGTCTCCATGGGGTGACTAATCAATAGAAAAAAATATTTTTTGGGTGAACTATCCCTTTAACAGTTTGTTTGCATGCATGCAAAAATGTGCATGCTTATGATGTGCTTGTGTATGTGTGTGTGTGTGTGTGCATGCTTATGTGCGTGCGTGACTGCATGTTGTGTGTGTGTGCGTGCATGCGCGTGTTCCATCAGACCTGGTAGTGAGCTTGGGCCTGCTGAGCAGAGTTGAGGGTGACGTTGCAGAGTTTACAGTACAGAGGTTTACACAGTTCTTCCAGCCCCATGAGAGAGCCTTCCTGCTCCTCCATCATGCCCAGGGCTGAGCCCTCGTCCTGGGGCTGCTCGCTGGACGGGGCCGCCTGGGCCGGCGGCAGTGGACCGACGACGAGAGGACCGGGAACGCAGGGGCCAGAAATCAGGGCTTGGATGGAGGCCGGGATCGGCGGTCTCGGGGGTTGCAGCAGCTGTGAGAGGTCTGTGAGGGTCGGGGGTGGCGGGGGGGAGGACAGGGGGCTGGGAGGATGGGAGAATCGTCCGGGTGTGGGGTTCAAGGGTGGAGGAGGTCCCAATGGTTGTGCAAGGTCCATGGATAGTCCTAGTGCCTGCGTGGGGTCTATATGTGGAGGCCCCAAGGTTCTGTGTGCCATTGGTGGAGGTCCTAGTGGCTGTGCAGGGGCCATCGGTGGGGGCCCTAGGCTATGTGCAGGGTTAATGGGTGGGGGCCCTAGGCTATGTGCTGGGTTAATGGGTGGGGGCCCTAGGTTATGTGCTGGGTTAATGGTTGGGGGCCCTAGGTTATGTGCTGGGTTAATGGGTGGGGGCCCCACGCAATGTGCTGGGTTAATGGTTCGTGGCCCTAAGCTAGGAGCCGGGTTTATGGTCGGAGGCCCTAAACAAGCGTGCGAGGCGGGGATGTGAGGGGGCCCTAGGGATTGGGTCGGAGCCAGGGTCGGGGGTCCAATTGCCCGAGCAGGGGCCATGGCCGGGGGGCCAAGGGGCTGTGTACAGGGGGCCATGGTCATGGACAAGTGTCCCAGCTGATGCAGAGAGTCCATGTGCTGGAAGGCCTGCTGAGGGTGACTGAACAGACTGAGGGTGGGCTTCAACATGTCCTCTGGACCTGGGAAGAGGAGAGGGGGGCACCGATCAGGGCAAGAAACGATGCATACCGCTGGCTGCATACAGTACATTCAAAAACGGAGTCACTAATAAAGTGTTATAAACACAGCTTGAACCACATTCATGCACGTTTGATCAACGTTTCAATGGACCCTTTTCACAGCAGCCATTTTGACAGCTTCTTTACAGTTAAAGGGATAGTTCACCCAAAATATTACAGCAGAGTATCCGGCAGAGTATCCGGTAAGAGACTCAAAGCTGACTCTTTGTGTCTCCTACTGGAGCCGACCGCCGGTCATCATCAAATATTGTCATATTGTCATCATCATATTGGCTTAGGAGT